>NC_035167.2:34051184-34359619 GCF_001659605.2 Manihot esculenta | reverse complement strand
GGTGCTGATGAAGCTTTTGCTGCTTTTTTTTTTAAATAAAATCTCCATTTTTTAGAAAAAAAAAAACCACGTTAAATCTGTTAAGTAGTGACAATGTCAATCATTAATTTAGTATCGAAGAAGATTCAGCTCATATACCATTTGTTTGGAATTAAAATTTTTATAAAAATTTAATTTAATTATTTTTTTTATTTTTCTAATAATTCTTTCATTTAAGATGAAAGAATTTAATGCCTTTTAATTTAAAATTTTTTTATCTAAAAAAAATAAAAATCATGAAATGAATTTTAAAAATTCATTTGAATAGTTTCCATACAAAAGGATATGGGCTGACGTCAAGGAGATGTATCCACCGGTTTGTATTGGCTTCTACAAACAAAGAATTCTGATGACCGCTGGATTTCTTCGCCCCGGTCCTGGGCCTCGACCATAGCTAAAGGCCCAACTCATTCATCCTCCAAGGCCGGGCTCGATCAAGCTTCTCCATTCAGGCCGGCCCAGTCCGCGCAAAGCAAGCCTTCTCCTCTTGGGCTCAGCATCCGGCCTAACTCTCGGCCCAGCCCAGTATCCAGAGCTCTACTCAGACAGCCTGGCAGATCCGCTTGAGCGTACGCACGAGGAGAATCAGAGGCCGTTACGCATGGAGCAGGCGGCTGATACCCTCGTACGCCCGAATCTGTATGTCAGAGACGCGTGTCCCAATCATGGAGAGGCCTTTACACATCATCAGCAAGCAAAGCGAAATGGATAAAAGGGGAGCCTCCTCCCCAGATAGCATAAGTTTTTTGATAAGCTTTTCTAAGCATTATTTTTACAAGACAAAGCCCTTGTAAAACCCTATTCTTTGGATCTTAGATCATCAATTGGCGCCGTCTGTGGGAAACGAAGGAGATCTTTTCATCACCGGAGTTTTCACTTTCAAAACCCACTGAGATCCACGATGGCAAACCACCAAGAAAGTAACCTCAACATTCCAAATGACCTGAGCTCTACCCAAGAAGGGCAGCAGTTCTCCTTTTCTAGCCCTACAACGATGAATAACCAAACGCCTGTTCCCCTTAATCCCTCGCCAAGCTTGGCAGGGAATACTCCACTATGACCCTGTCTAACCAGGACATTCAAACTATGGCTCTCCAGTTACAGACTACCGCCCACTGGTTGGGGCAAATAATGTAGCAGAGGGGCCTCAGCACCCCAGTAAATGCACTCCCAGTGGTGGAGGAACCCAGAACCAATGAGCCCCGACCCACCTCTGACCGCCTCCAAACTAACAGCCACGAGGCCGAGGAAGAGGAAGAACCACAGGCCCGAATCCATAGGAGGAGGGCGAAAGAGATGATAGAAAATGAGGAGGTGGATAACTATTCCGCCGGAACAACTAGAGAGACAGGGACGGAAGTGGAGGAGGAGGAGGAATACAGCCCGGACGACGAGAAGATGAACCAAAAGTTGAAAAGTTGAAAGAGCAGCTCTTAGCCGAGCTAGGTAAGAAAGATCAGAGCCTAACCTCCTTGCCTACTTCTTCTCCTTTTTCAAAGGTGGTGCAGCAAGAGACTGTCCCTAAGAAGTTCATGATGCCGACAACGGCGGCCTACGATGGAGCTGGTAACCCAAGGGAGCATGTCATGAACTATAAAACTTTCATGGAGTTGCAAACTCTGTCAGATGCCTTAATGTGTAAGGTGTTCCCAACAACGCTCTTGGGACCAGCTCGGGCATCGTTCAATAGTCTGGAGGCCGGAAGCATTAAAAGTTTTGGAGATCTTGCTACCCGTTTCATCAGCCGGTTCATAGCCGGGGTGCCAGCAGATAGGAAGACGAGCTATCTGAAAACAGTGAGACAAAAAGCGGGAGAATCACTCAGAGAGTATGTCGCCCGTTTCAACACGGAGGCTCTGCAGATTCCCGAGCTTGATGAAGGAAGGGCGGTAGAGGCCATGCAAAAGGGAACAACCTCTGCCGAGTTCTTTGGCTCTCTAAGCAGGAAACCTCCGACCTCATTGGCTGAGTTGATGAAGAGGGCGGAGCAATATATAAGGCAGGATGATGCCTTGGTGACGAGTAGATTTGCTAAAGAGATGGCAGGAAAAGAGAAAGCCCCGGAGGAAAGGAGGCCGGAGAGACACGAGAAGAAACATGGGAAGAGGCCCGGGCCGTACAAGCAGGCCTGGGAGAGAAGGGATCAAAGGCCTCCTCATCCTCGAGTTCTTGAACCGAGAATGCTCCCTCCTTGGGTTCCTGAGAAGCTAACCCCCCTCAACGCCTCCACAGCCGAAGTGCTCATGGCAGTCCAGGATAAGGAGTTTCTCCAGTGGCCAAAACCCCTGAAGTCGGAGGCAGACCAGAGAAACCCTGACAAGTATTGTCAGTATCACCGGACACATGGCCATGATACAAATAACTGTTTCCAGTTGATTGCGGAGATTGAGAGGTTGATAAAAAGGGGGCATCTCAAGAATTTTGTGAAGAAACTGGAGGGACAGAGGCTTCAGCCCGGTCCGGCAGCTCAGACGCCTAGGAGAATTGGAGCTGGACCAGTGAATGATGGGTCTAGTGGGACCATCAACATGATTGTTGGAGGAACGGGAGGACGGATGAGCCGTCGAGGAAAGAAGAGAAACAGGGAAGGGGAGACCAGCAAGGGTGAAGTAATGCAGATTGTTGAACACTCTCCCGTGACCATCGCCTTCTCTCCGGAAGATGCACAAGGCATTCAGATGCCCCATGATGATGCACTCGTCATTGAGGCTGTCATCAATAACTTTCGGGTGAAGAAGGTTCTGATAGATGATGGGAGTAAAGTCAACTTACTGCCATACCGGGTTTTCCAGCAGATGGGAATTCCCGAAGAACAGCTGGTTCGAGACCAGTCACCAATCAAAGGGATCGGAGGTGCACCGGTGCTTGTTGAGGGAAAGGTGAAGTTGGCTATCACCTTGGGAGAAGCGCCTAGAGCTCGCACTCATCACGATGTATTTGTAGTAGTCAAACTCCCACTGTGCTACAATGCGATTTTGGGGAGGCCCGCGCTGTTCGACTTCGAAGCTGTCACTAGCATCCGGTATTTGGCACTCAAGTTCCCAACAGAGGAAGGAGTGGGAATGGTCCGGGGCAGCCAGGAAGAAGCGAGGGCGGTATACTTGGCCACAGTAACAGAACCAAGCCCAATGGGAGAAGCACTTGACTCGGAAGTTCTGGAGGTCAGGGATGAGACAAAAGAGGCCCGGACAGAGCCAGTTGGAGAGTTGGAGACTTTCTCCTTATCAGAAACAGAGGCAAGCAAGGTCTTCAGTTTCAATGCCGGTCTCATCGAAGAATAGAAGGTTGAAGTAATGGCCCTGATCTGAAGTCACACGCCAACCTTCGCATGGAAGCCTTCAGACATGCCGGGAATTGACCCTAAGGTGATGATGCATAAACTGAATGTCCTTCATGAGGCTAAGCCAATAAAGCAGAAGAAGAGAGTAGTGGGAAGAGAGAAACAGCAGGCCACCCGGGAAGAAGTGCAGAAGCTAGAGGAGGCAGGCTTTATTAGGGAAGTTATGTACCCGCAGTGGTTGGCAAATCCTGTGTTAGTCAAAAAAGCCAATGGCAAATACAGGATGTGCATAGATTTTACCGACCTAAACAAGGCCTGCCCTAAAGATTGTTACCCCCTCCCTGATATTAATAAAATGGTCGACTCAACGGCCGGTTTTGATTATATGTCTTCTTTGGATTTTTTGTAAAAATAATGCTTAGAAAAGCTTATCAAAAACCTTATGCTATCTGGGGAGGAGGCTCCCCTTTTATCCATTTCGCTTTGCTTGCTGATGATGTGTAAAGGCCTCTCCATGATTGGGACACGCGTCTCTGACATACAGATTCGGGCGTACGAGGGTATCAGGCTCCTGCTCCATGCGTAACGACCTCTGATTCTCCTCGTGCGTACGCTCAAGCGGATCTGCTAGGCTATCTAAGTAGGGCTCTGGATACTGGGCTGGGCCGAGAGTTAGGCCGGACGCTGAGCCCAAGAGGAGAAGGCTTGCTTTGCGCGGACTGGGCCGGCCTGAATGGAGAAGCTTGATCGAGCCCGGCCTTGGAGGATGAATGAGTTGGGCCTTTGGCTATGGTCGAGGCCCAGGACCGGGGCGAAGAAATCCAGCGGTCATCAATTGCCCCTTCACCTTCTCGGCAGTTATTGCTCCAACTGCCGAGGGGGTGAATATCAAGAACCATTATGACCGCGTCTGTTCGTGTTCAGGTGCCTTCATAACATCCTTTCATCTTTCTGTTGTTGCGCAGTTTTTGAATCTTATCTGCTTTTTCCCCTTTCTGGCTTTCCTTTATTCTTCGTGTTCTCTGCCGTCTTTGCTTTCCTGTCATCATTATCTGGACATGTCCTTTCTTTCCTTTCCCATGAACATCTGATATTGTCAGCTTAGAGTCTAATATAACTCTATCTTGTGCTAGGGCCTCAGACTTCCGGGTATATATCAACGCCAGCTCTTCTTCATTCTCGAACCCTCTGTTGGAGTAAGGGATTCTTCTGTTTTTGGTTTTCTGTCTGCTTCCTTCTTCCGGCGAGGTTGTCCTATTTTATCTGCGAAGGATCCATTTGACGCCTTCTTCAAATGACTGGAGGTGAGCTTGAGTTTGTATTGCTTTGCTATTCCATAGATTTGCTTTTGTTATCTTGATAGAAAATTGTTCTGACTTGTCTCTGTTTTGAAACTTTTTGCAGTACCTGAGAAACTTTTTGCAGTACCTGAGATAAAGATGAGTCAGTTCAAAATTTTTGAAAATTTGAGGTTACCTCTAAGGAGCCTGAGCGTTGTTTTTGTAATACCCGGCTAGACTCCGGTATCGGAATTCCTACCGTCCGGTGGAATCTCGGATGTCGGAACTCTCTAGAAGGGTAAAAGTATGTTTTTATAAAATGTTTTCATGTTTTTAATGTTTTTAAGTATGATTTTAATGAGTTTTTGCATGAAAAATCTTTGGAGGAAAACACAGGTTCGGCCGCCGAAAGTGAGGTTCGGCCGCCGAACATGCATGTGATTAGGAGGCACGTTAGGCCCCCGAAAGCATGAGCGAGGAAAGTCCAGGTTCGGCCGCCGAAAGTGAAGTTCGGCCGCCGAACATTGCATGCATGCGGAGGCACTTTCGGCCCCCGAACGTGGTCTGGCCAGCCACTATAAAAGGGTCCCTTAGGTCCGCACGGGCGAGCTTTTTCTCCCCCGTTGTCGGCCAAGGTGAGTCTCCGTCGTCCCTCCCTCGATCTTGAGCTTTTCCTTCATTTTTCCATGATTTTTAACAAGTTTATAACTTTTGTTTTGAAGATTTACAAGTTTAGAGCAAGTTTGGAGTTTTGAGGTTCAAGGAGCTCAATCCTCCCATCTTCGAGTCAAGGTCGTTTTCCTCTCGATCTTCAAGAGGTAAGAGCCGATCTTGAGCTCATTATATGTTTTACACAAGTTTTATAAAGTTTTATGGGGTAGAAATGCATGTTAGGATATAGTTGAGCTATGTTAGGTTTTATATGCTTTTTGAACAATGTGGCTTGTTTGTGGATGATTGAAGTGTTGTAGATGGGGTATATGCTAGTTTGAGACCCCTAGGTGTAATGTATGTGAGGTATGCATGTTGTAAAACAAATTTATGCATGATTTGAAGCTTTGGGAGGCAAGAGGTTCGCTAGAACCAAGTTTCTGCCCGTTTGGCAGGAACCAGGTTCGGCAGGAACCAGGTTCGGCAGCCGAAGGGAGTTTCGGCCGCCGAACCCCCTTTGTGGAGGCAGCATTCGGCTGCCGAAGTTGCCCCCGAAAAGAGACTTTCGTCTCTGTCCGGGACTTTCGGCCGCCGAAGGTGCCGCCGAAAGTGCCTGACTTTCAGTTCTGTCCAGGACTTTCGGCCGCCGAAGGTGCCGCCGAAAGTGCCCTGTTCAGCCATTTTATGCATATTTTTGTATGATGTTTTCATGATGTTTTAGGGGGTTTTTGGGGAGTATATTAGAGTTATGTTTATGTATGTTTGGTCCCTCATTGGAGTCCACCTGTGTAGGTTCGGACCCGAGGAACCGAGGACCCCAGCAGTGAGTCAGCTGTGTCAGAGTCTTCAGAGCTAGCCAGAGGTGAGTGGAATACACTTTTAAGTTTTAAATAAATGAAATATAAGTTTTGAGCATGTTCATGCATCATATATGCCATGTAATATTTTAGGGTGTTGCATTAGTATACACGAAGATGTTGCATTGCATATTTTGTTGTTGTTGTGGATGGATGTTGGATGATCTAATAGCCCTCAGTATGACAGGATATGATATGTTATGGATAGACCGGGTGTGGCCTGCACGACGCCCCTGGTATTATGTTATGTAAGAGAAAGTCCGGGTGTGGCCTGCACTACGCCCCTGGCATTGTTGGATTACGTAGAGGGCTGTTAGTGACAAGTCCATCCTTGATGTGATATGTTTGTGATGTGTTGCATTTCATGAAAGGCATGATTTAAAATATAATGTTTTTCCCTATTCTGCTCACTGGGCTTTATAGCTCACCCCTCTCCCCTAACCCCAGATGTGCAGGTACAGGGTAGACCAGGAAGTTAGCCAGAGTTCTGAAGTATGTCTATGTAATAGCTAGATTGTGGACATGACAAAATGTAATTGAAGTTATGTAAGAGTATAAAACAGTTATGTAATGTTATGTATGATATTGAGGATTAGAATGGTGCTTGACCCTACATGTACAGCTGTCCCTCTTATATACATGATCTATAGAGATGTTTACAGTTTATGATGTTATGTTTCAACCAAGCTTATGTATGATGAGATACCCCACTGGAGCATTTGATGAGGGCTCCAGTGGAGGTTTATGTTTATGTTACGTTTATGTACAGGTTATGCTTGGTTGACATGTTGAAATGTTTACAGGTTTATGTTATGTTGGATCATGTATGGGATTGCACAGGTTTACAGGATGTATGTTAGGCTTGCTACGGGTCCCGGCGGCCTTACGCCGATCTGGATCCTAGCGCCGGTAGCGGTCTGGATTTCCGGGCTGTTACAGAGTGGTATCAGAGCGCCTAGGTTCATTTGGTCGGACCTAGAGTGTCGAGCTCATAGATGTCATAGAAGGTCAAGCACAATAGGAAAAGTCATGTCCACTAGGATAGGATGAGTCCTGTCTTTTGATAATGATGTGAAATGCCATGACATTATACATGTGCATTAATGATATGATATGCTTTGTATGCCATGTTTGTGATGCGGGTTCATGTGTTTCCACATGAACCATATGATGCTGATGTTTATGTGATGTGTGCGGTTTTTCAGAAACAGGATGAGAGGAACTCGTCGATCTGCACGATTGACTGGATTACCACCAGAGGATGAGGGCATGAGCGCCCGTCCTCCAGCATTGCCTAGGGCAATGTCTAGCAGGTCTAGCAGGGAAAGGACAGTAAGAGACCCTAGAAGGTCTTTGGATCTGGGAAGAAGCAGATCAGTAAGGGGAACAGTACAGGGAGGTATGTCAGAAGATGTGGGAGATGACATGGATGTTGATCAGAGAAGGGATGGCAGTCTGGGTGTTAGTATGTCAGAAGAGGGTATGGGAGAGTCCCAAGGAGGCACTCAGGCCTCGGGATTTGTTCAGCCACCTCACTACCCGCCCTACACCCAAAATTCCGGGTATTCGATGGGAGGTACATCGGATTTCCCTAGCTTCACCCCATATCCCACACACATGCCATACCCACCATACTATCCATCATATCCACAGTACCCTATGTATCCACCCCCTCCCTACTATCCCAATACAGCAAACCCTACCCCAGGGAATGCTGCACCTCCTCCACCCCCAGCAGAACCAGAGACCCAAGTACCTCAACCTAGCTCATCTGGAGGGAGCAAGGTTAAGATGACCGAATACATGAAGTTGGGTGCTCCTCAGTTTGAAACCGGCGATGACCCATTTGTGTACCTTGAGAGGGTCAAGACCATAACAGATGAGATAGGAGCTGATGACAGCAGAGCCATTCAGATGGCGGGGTTCACCCTAAAATGCAAGAAGGCCCGTGAGTGGTTCAAGAACTATGTGAAACCGAGGGTGGATAGCATGACTTGGGAAGAGTTTGCTAATGATTTTGCAGGATGGGCTTTCCCTGATAGCTCAAGGGAACAAAAGATGTTAGAGTTCGAACAATTAAGGCAGACTGATGATATGAGTGTAGATGAATACACTGACAGTTTTATGGAGTTGCTGCCATTTGCTGGGCAGAATCTTGACACAGATCAGAAAAAGTCAAGGAGGTATATCATGAGGCTCCATTCCAGGTATTCCTCCTTGATACAGTCAGCAGATAGAGAGAGTTTCCACGTCATAGTGGATATGGCTAGAAGGATGGAGGCTAGTGCTATCATCGAGGGGAAAGTTAAACAGTCAGTGGCACAG
The DNA here is from genome assembly GCF_001659605.2 of Manihot esculenta. Classification (NCBI taxonomy): domain Eukaryota; kingdom Viridiplantae; phylum Streptophyta; class Magnoliopsida; order Malpighiales; family Euphorbiaceae; genus Manihot; species Manihot esculenta. The sequence goes on along the minus strand of NC_035167.2, from coordinate 34,351,187 downwards.
CCTTCTGGTTCCAAGACCCCAGGTGGGGGAACTATAGACCCTTCTTCTTTGAAATCAGGCAGTAAAAAGTGGGACAGAGGCCTCAGAAAATCCAAGAAGAACAAGTTCTGGAGCAAGATCAAGTCAGGTCTGGGACTAGGAAGTGGCTCGAGCTCGGGTGCGGATAATGCTGTTTGTGCAAGGTGTGGTAGGCAACACTGGGGAGTGTGCCGGGTTGGGATGACAGCCTGCTACAGATGTGGGCAAGAGGGACACCTGTCACGGGAATGTCCTAGAGCAATTCATACAGCACCGTCCCAGCAGACAGCATCAGGTAGTGTGGCGCAGCCAGTAGCTCCAGCCGCTACACAGGCCAGTGGCAGAGGCAGAGGGAGAGGGTCAGCTTCTTCCTCAGCAGGGTTCAGAGGTGAAGGTCCGTCAGCCCCAGCAAGGATCTTTACCATGACACAGCAGGAGGCTAACACATCCAACACCGTGGTGGCAGGTAATCTCATCATTGGGTGTTCTGATGTGTATGCATTGATGGACCCTGGTGCATCTCATTCGTTCATTGCTCTGAGGGCCGTAGAGAGGTTGGGATTGATGATGTCTGGGTTAGAGTGCCCCCTATGGGTCAGTGGACCCAAATGTGACCCATCAGTGGCAGAGTCAGTCTGCCATTGTAGCCCAGTTTTTGTTGAGGGAAGATGCATGTCCGCCGACCTTGTGGTTCTAGAGTTGACAGATTTTGACGTCATTCTAGGGATGGACTGGTTATCTACCCATGGTGCTACCTTGGACTGCAGGGACAAGGTAGTCAGGTTCAGAGGTCAGGATGGGTCAGAAGTTGTCTTCAGGGGAGACAGGAGGGGTACACCTAGAGGTTTAATCTCAGCTCTTCAGGCTCGTAGGTTGCTTAGGAGGGGATGTCAGGGATATTTGGCTCATGTGAGAGAGCTAAACAGTCAGGTTAGAGAGCCCGCCTCCGTGCCAGTGGTCAGAGAGTTCTTAGATGTCTTCCCAGACGAGCTTCCAGGATTACCACCTGCTAGGGAGATAGAGTTTGAAATAGAGCTGATGCCTGGAACTAGGCCTATCTCTATTCCTCCCTACAGGATGGCCTCAGCTGAGTTGAAGGAGCTAAAGGAACAGTTGCAAGAGTTGGTGGACAAGGGTTTCATCCGACCGAGTACCTCGCCTTGGGGTGCTCCAGTGCTTTTTGTGAAGAAGAAGGATGGATCCCTCAGGCTTTGTATCGACTACAGACAGTTGAACAAAGTCACCACCAAGAATAAGTACCCGTTGCCAAGGATCGATGATCTATTTGACCAGCTAGCCGGAGCAGGTTGTTTCTCCAAAATAGATCTGAGATCAGGGTACCATCAGCTGAGGATTAGAGAAGAGGATGTACCAAAGACAGCTTTCAGGACCAGATATGGGCACTATGAGTTCCTTGTAATGCCGTTCGGGTTAACCAACGCCCCTGCAGCATTCATGGATCTCATGAACAGAGTGTTTAGACAGTACCTGGATCACTTTGTTATTGTCTTCATAGATGATATCTTAGTGTATTCCAGGAATGCAGAGGAGCATGCCCATCATCTGAGGATAGTTCTGCAGACCTTGAGGGAACATGGCTTGTATGCCAAGTTCTCCAAGTGTGAGTTCTGGTTAAGGAGCATATCATTCTTGGGGCATGTAGTGTCAGAGAATGGAATAGAGGTAGACCCCAAGAAGGTAGAGGCTGTAACTAACTGGCCTAGACCCACCTCAGTGACAGAGATCAGAAGTTTCCTGGGTTTGGCTGGTTATTACAGGAGGTTCGTTCAGGACTTCTCGAAGATTGCAGCTCCTTTGACCAGATTAACCAGAAAGAATAAGAAGTTTGTATGGACCGAACAGTGTCAAGAAAGTTTTGAAGAGCTTAAGAAGAGGTTGACTTCAGCACCGGTGTTAGCTCTGCCAAACAGTAATGAGGACTTCACGGTGTTCTGTGATGCATCCAGAGTAGGCTTGGGTTGTGTGTTGATGCAGAATGGTAGGGTGATCGCTTATGCTTCCAGACAGCTAAAGAGGCATGAGTTGAATTACCCCACACACGATCTCGAGATGGCAGCGGTTATCTTCGCACTCAAGATGTGGAGGCACTACCTCTATGGGGTAAAATGTGAGATCTTTACAGATCATAAGAGCCTGCAGCACATCTTGAGTCAGAGAGAGCTAAATTTGAGACAGAGGAGATGGGTAGAACTGTTGAGTGACTATGATTGCAAAATTCAGTACCATCCGGGTAAGGCTAATGTAGTTGCTGATGCCTTGAGCCGGAAATCACTCGGTAGTCTATCCCATATCACGGCAGAGAGGAGACCGGTGGTGAAGGAGTTTTATAAACTCCTAAATGAAGGTTTACAGTTGGAGTTGTCTGGTACAGGTGCTTTGATTGCACAGATGAGAGTGGCACCCGTGTTTCTAGAGCAGGTGGCTCAGAAACAGCATGAGGACCCAGAATTAGTGAAGATTGCTAGGACTGTTCAGTCAGGCAAGAATGAAGAGTTCCGGTTTGATGAAAAGGGGATCCTCCGTTATGGAAACAGATTATGTGTACCAGATGACATCAGTTTAAAGGGAGACATTATGAGAGAGGCTCATAATGCGAGATACAACGTTCACCCAGGAGCCACCAAGATGTATCAGGATTTGAAGAAAGTGTATTGGTGGCCAGCTATGAAGAGGGAAGTGGCACAGTTCGTGTCAGCCTGCGAAGTGTGTCAGAGGGTGAAGCTGGAACATCAGAAGCCGGCTGGAATGCTTAACCCGCTACCTATTCCAGAGTGGAAATGGGAGAATATAGCTATGGATTTCGTAGTGGGGTTACCGGCAACATCCAACAGACTAGACTCCATATGGGTGATTGTGGACAGACTCACTAAATCTGCTCACTTCATTCCAGTTAGGAGCAACTATTCTGTGGATAAGTTAGCGCAGATCTATGTAGATGAAGTTGTCAGACTGCATGGGGTCCCTGTTTCTATAGTGTCTGATAGAGGGCCCCAGTTCACCTCCAGGTTTTGGCGGAGTCTGCAGAGTGCTATGGGCACCAGGTTGGATTTCAGTACTGCCTTCCACCCCCAGACTGATGGACAGTCAGAGAGGACCATCCAGACGATAGAGGATATGCTCAGGATGTGTGTGCTAGATTTTGGCGGTTCTTGGAGGCAACATCTACCCTTGGTGGAGTTCGCCTACAATAACAGCTATCATGCTAGCATCGGGATGGCTCCATATGAAGCTTTGTATGGGAGGAAGTGCAGGTCACCCGTTTGCTGGGAAGAGGTTGGAGAGAGGTCCTTAGCCGGGCCTGAGCTTGTAGAGATCACCAGCAAGGTGGTGCCCATGATTAGAGAAAGGATCAAGACTGCTATGAGTAGACAGAAGAGTTATGCAGACCTTCGCAGGAAACAGGTAGAGTTTCAGGAGGGAGATCTGGTATTGCTCAAAGTGTCTCCAATGAAAGGGGTGGTTCGGTTTGGTAAGAAAGGTAAGCTAGCTCCACGGTACATCGGACCCTTTAAGGTCTTGCAAAAGGTCGGGAATGTATCATACAAGCTGGACTTGCCTACTTCCATGGAGAGAATCCATCCGGTTTTCCATGTCTCCACGTTGAGAAAGTTTGTGTCAGATCCGGGTAAGGTTCTTAGTGAGCCTGATGTGGAGATCCAAGAGGATCTCACCTATGTTGAGCAGCCAGTACAGATTCTGGACACCAAGATCAGAAAGTTGAGGAACAAGGAAATCCCGATGGTGAAAGTCCTTTGGAACCACCACAATATAGAAGAATGCACCTGGGAGACACGGGAGTCCATGCTCCAGCAATATCCCCATCTCTTTTGAAGGTTAGTATCCATGTGTGCTATGTGTTATGTGTGTATGTTATGTTGTTGTGTTATGCATGTGCTAGTTGAGGAACATTCGGGGACGAATAGTAATACCCGGCTAGACCCCGGTATCGGAATTCCTACATTCCGGCGGATTTTCCATTGGAAGTTGGGATTCGAGGATGTCGGAGCTTGCCCTAAGGGTATAAGAAAGGTTTTTAAGATGTTTTTTTTAAGTGTTTTTATCATGTTTGCATGTTTTGAGTTAAGAAAATTGAGTTTTGAAATGAAAAGGCCAAGGGGACAAAAAGCCAGGTTCGGCCGCCGAAGGTGAAGTTCGGCCGCCGAAAGTTGCATGGTTTCGCATGCACATTAGGCCGCCGAAGGAAGAGTTGGTTGGCCACTACAAAAGCCCCTTTGCCCGAGACTTGAGTGGTAAACACTCTGTTTTTGGGTCAAAGGTAGGTTCAAGCTCTCCTTGGTGTGATTTCTCATGTTTTCTTCAAATCTTGCATGTTTTAACTTGATTTGAGCTTTGTTTTAGAGATTTGAGCAAAAGGAAGCAAAGTTGAGCACTTAGAGAGTTTGATTTAGTTTTCTCCTATCTCCAAGCTTGGATCATCAATCCTCTAGTTCTTCAAGAGGTAAGCATGGATCCTCACCTCCCCTTATGTTTAAAGCAAGTTTTAGAAGTTTTGGAGAGGTTTATGGCATGTTTTGGGGTATAAGCATGAGTTTGAGCATATGTTGCTCATATGCGTTTTGTTGTTGTTTTTGGGGCTTGAACTAGTTTTTAGGCCTCTATATGCATGAGTTATGTTATATGTTAGTTGAGAAGTGTTGGTATGCATGTTATGGGTATTTGATAGGAGTTTGGAGGCTGAGAGCATGAGTTGTGCTCGGATTCTGCCTTTCTGGAGAATCCAGGTTCGGCCGCCGAAGCAAGGTTCGGCCGCCGAACCCCTTGTGGAGGCAGTTTCGGCTGCCAAACCTTGCCCCCGAAAGCTAGGCTTTTGGGTGAGAAAGGGGCTTTCGGCCGCCGAAAGAGGGAGTTCGGCCGCCGAAAGTGCATGAGTTTCGTCTCTGGATGAGACTTTCGGCCGCCGAAGGTGCCGCCGAACATGCATGAGTTTCGTCTCTGGAGGGAGGTTTCAGCCGCCGAACCAGCCGCCGAAAGTGCCCAGTCCAGCCTTCTTTTGCCCATTTTTCCATGCATGCCTATGATGTTTGGGGAGATAGTAGGAGTTATGTTTAAGTACGTTTGGTCCTCATTTGAGTCCACCTGTGTAGGTACGGACCCGAGAGACCAAGGAGGCCCACAGAGTTAGAGTTACAGAGACTGCTCAGCAGTTGACAGAGGTGAGTGGAACAGAACTTTATTTTAAAAGTTACGAACTGTTTTAGCATGATTCATGCATCATTAATGCCATGTTTATGTAGGATGCTTTGCATTAGTATTCACCAAGTTGATGCATTGCATTATTACGTGTATATGTGGATTGGACCGAGGCGATCTCAATAGCCCATAAGTCTGTCATTATTGTATGACCTGTGTGAGCTCCTTTGGGGCCGGGCATTTACCTTGGATGAGTCCTGTGAGAGCCCTTATAGGGTCGGGCACCATGAGTAGTTAGTGAAAGACCTGTGTGAGCTCCTTTGGGGGCCGGGCACTGACAGAGGGAGTTTTGGGATCATGTCCAATCCGAGATGTGAAATGTTTGTGCAGTGATGCATCATATGATAGCATGTTTTAAATGTGATGTTTTTTATAGATTTCGCTCACTGGGCTTTAGCAGCTCATCCCTCTCCCTAACCCCATTTTTTCAGGGCCTCAGAGAAGAGAAAGAGAAAGAGATAGCAAGGGTAAAAGGCATATGTAAGAGTATAGTATAGTGGACATGATAATGATGTACAGTATAGAGTTTATGTAATGTATAGAAATGATGTAATAGTAAGTTATATAGTGAGTTATAGAATTGTGCTTGGCCCTAGTGCTTGTTATCCCTTTGCACATGATCCTTTTATGTTATATATGATTGAGATAATGTTGTGATGATGATGAGCTAAGCTTGGTGCATGGTAGTCTTTCTATCTCTGTAGTCACTGTATGGTACCATAGCAGGTATCACTCTTCGAGTGCATACAGACAGAGCATGCATAGTCCAGGCTTAGTGGAAGTTATACAGAAAGAAAAGATAGTCAAGCAAAGAAAAAAAAACGTAAGTTACAGTGTTAAGCTTAAGTATGATCATGTATGGGATTTATCAGGTACATAGAGTTGACAGTAGGCTTACTACGGGTCCCGGCGGCCTTAAGCCGATCTGGATCCTAGTGCCGGTGATGGTCCGGTAAGCGGGCTGTTACAGATTGGTATCAGAGCATAGGGCCTCTAGAGTACGGTGTGCTGAGCTAAGATGCTCAGGGATTAGAGATATCTCACATCGGAAAGAGGTTGTTTTAGAGGGCAAGTACAATAGGAAGATCATGTCCACTAGGATAGGATGTTGAGTCCTGTCTTGATGTGAAATGCCATGATTTTATGCCTGTGCATTTCATGCTATGCTATGCTATGTTATGAGTTGAGGGCTCATGTTGTTACATGGATCCTATGATGCTAAAGTTCATGTTATGTTTTCAGAAGCTAAGATGAGAGGAACCCGTCGATCAGCTAGATTGACTGGAGCTCCACCCGAGAATGAGGGTATGGAAGGGCGTCCCCCTGCTTTGCCAAGAGCTATGTCCCAAAGGGCAGGCAGAGAAAGATCATCAAGGGACCCTAGAAGGTCTTTTGATGAAAGCAGGAGGGAGACAGAACAGAGAAGAAGATCGAGTGATACAAGGGAAGAGATGGATGTGGATCCAAGAAGGGATGGAGGGTTAGGTGTTGGCACTACAGAGGAGGATGTGGGATCATCACAGGGAGGCGGTCAGGCCTCGGGGTATGGTTATCCACCCCACTATCAGCCCTACCCACAGGGCCCAGGATATTCGATGGGAGGGACATCGGAGTATCCTAGTTTTCACCCATATCCCACATATATGCCTTATCCACCGTATTACCCCCCATATCCACCATATCCCATGTATCCACCCTCACCTTTTTACCCCAGTCCAGCATACTCTACACCAGAAAGTTCTGCACCTCCCCCACCACCACCAGTGGTACAACCAGAAGCCCCAGTTATCCAAACACCTCAACCTGGCCCATCTGTGAGGAGCAAGGTAAAGATGACTGATTACCTAAAGTTAAATGCTCCTAAGTACCAATCAGGAGATGATCCGTTTGAGTACATTAAAGCAGTCAAGATGATAGCAGATGAGCTAGGGGCAGATGATACCAGAGCCATTCAGATGGCAGGGTTCACTTTAAAATGTAAGAAGGCGAAGGAATGGTTTGGCATCTATGTGGACCCTAGGTTGGATAACATGTCTTGGGAGGAGTTTGCTAATGAGTTTGCCGGATGGGCATTCCCAGATAGTTCGAAAGAGCTAAAAATGATAGAGTTTGAGCAGCTCAAGCAGACAGAGGATATGAGTATTGATGAGTTTACTGACAGGTTTCTGGAGTTGCTGCGGTATGCAGGACAGGCCTATGATACGGAACAGAAAAAGGCTAGGAGGTATGCTATGAAACTGCATTCCAGGTATTCCTCTTTGATCCATGCAGCCGAGAGGGAGAGTTTCCACACCGTGGTGGATCTAGCACGGAGGATGGAGGCTAGTGCCATTATACAGGGTACAGTGAAACAGCAGCCGGCACAGTCTTCTGGTTCTAAGACCCCAGGTAGGGGTAAGTCAGATCCCTCTTCACAGGGTGCAGCAACTTCCAGTGGTAAGAAGTGGAGTGGTTCCACGCAGAAGTCGAGGAAGAATAAGTTCTGGAATAAGATTAAAGCAGGTCTGGGATTAGGCAATGGCATGAGTTCAGGCTCAGAGGTGCCAGTGTGTGGTAGGTGCGGTAAAGCGCACAGAGGAGTTTGTCGTTTGGGGATTACAGGATGTTACAGGTGCGGCCAGGAGGGACACATGGCTCGTGAGTGCCCTCAGGCATCTTTCACGGCACCATCCCATCAGACAGCTCCAGCTAGCATGCCACAGCCACCAGTTTCAGTTATGACACAGGGCAGAGGCAGAGGGAGAGGGTCAGCCTCTTCATCTGCGGGTCCCCGAGGTGGAGGTCCGTCAGCTCCGGCGCGGATTTTCACGATGACACAGCAGGAGGCAAACACTTCTAACACCGTGGTGTCAGGTAATCTCCTCATTGGGTGTTCTGAGGTGTATGCTTTGTTCGACCCTGGTGCTTCGCATTCCTTTGTTGCTCCCAGAGCCATAGAGAGAGTGGGTTTGATGACGTCTGGGTTAGAGTGTCCCCTATGGGTCAGTGGCCCTAAGTGTGATCCATCGTTGGCAGAGACAGTCTGTCGACATAGTCCAGTGTTTTTAGATGGTAGATGCCTTCCAGCTGACCTTGTGGTTCTAGAGTTGACAGATTTTGACGTCATTCTAGGGATGGATTGGCTATCTGCATATGGTGCTACCTTGGATTGCAGAGACAAGGTAGTTAAGTTCAGAGATGAGGATGGATCTGAGTTTGTCTTCAGAGGAGACAGGAGGGGCACGCCTAGAGGTCTGATATCAGCCCTACAGGCTCGTAGGTTGCTCAGGAGGGGATGTCAGGGATATCTAGCACATGTGAGAGAGCTAGACAGTCAGGTTAGGGACCCCAGTTCAGTGCCCGTAGTCAGAGAGTTCCCAGATGTGTTTCCCGATGAGCTTCCAGGACTACCACCTGATAGGGAAATAGAGTTCGAGATTGAGTTAGTGCCTGGTACCAGACCGATCTCTATTCCTCCCTACAGGATGGCACCAGCAGAGCTGAAAGAGTTGAAAGAGCAGCTACAGGAGTTGGTAGATAAGGGTTTCATCCGTCCAAGTACCTCACCCTGGGGTGCTCCAGTGTTGTTTGTCAAGAAAAAGGATGGATCCCTTAGACTTTGTATCGACTACAGGCAGTTGAACAAAGTCACTACCAAGAATAAGTATCCTCTACCCAGGATCGATGATCTATTCGACCAGCTAGCAGGAGCAGGTTGTTTTTCTAAGATAGATCTGAGATCGGGCTATCATCAGCTGAGAATCAGGGAAGAGGATGTACCTAAGACAGCTTTCAGGATCAGATATGGGCATTATGAGTTCTTAGTGATGCCGTTCGGGTTGACTAACGCCCCTGCAGCATTCATGGATCTCATGAACCGAGTTTTCAGAGAGTACCTGGATCACTTTGTTATTGTCTTCATAGATGATATCTTGGTGTATTCCAAGAATGCAGAGGAGCATGCCCATCATCTGAGGATAGTCCTGCAGACCTTGAGAGAGCATGGTTTATATGCCAAGTTCTCCAAGTGTGAGTTCTGGCTAAGGAGCATTTCATTCTTGGGGCATGTAGTGTCAGATCAAGGTATAGCAGTGGACCCCAAGAAGATAGAAGCTGTAGCCAACTGGCCTAGACCCACCACAGTGACAGAGGTCAAGAGTTTCTTGGGTTTGGCAGGCTACTACAGGAGGTTCGTTCAGGACTTCTCTAAGATAGCGGCTCTTATGACCAGATTAACCAGAAAGAACCAGAGATTCACATGGTCTGACCACTGTGAAGAGAGCTTTGAAGAGTTAAAGAGAAGATTAACTTCAGCACCGGTGTTAGCTCTGCCTACTAGTGATGAAGACTTCACAGTGTTCTGTGATGCGTCCCGAGTGGGATTAGGTTGTGTGTTAATGCAGAATTACAGAGTAATAGCTTATGCTTCTAGACAGCTGAAGAAGCACGAGCTGAACTATCCAACACACGATCTTGAGATGGCAGCTGTTATCTTTGCACTCAAGATGTGGAGGCATTACCTCTATGGGGTGAAATGTGAGATCTTTACAGATCATAAGAGCCTACAGCACATCCTGAGTCAGAGGGAGTTAAATTTGAGGCAGAGACGGTGGGTGGAATTGCTTAGTGATTATGATTGCAAGATCCAGTATCATCCGGGAAAGGCAAATGTTGTAGCTGATGCCTTGAGCCGGAAATCATTAGGCAGTTTATCCCACATTACAGCAGAAAGGAGGCCGGTGGTGAAGGACTTCTACAGGTTAGTTGAGGAAGGGCTACAGTTAGAGTTAACTGGTACAGGTGCTTTGATTGCACAGATGAAAGTTACACCCGTGTTTCTGGAGCAGGTGGCTCAGAAACATAATGAGGATCCAGAGTTGATCAAGATTGCCAGGACTGTTCAGTCAGGCAAGAGCGAAGAGTTCAGATTCGACGACCAAGGGATTCTCCGATACGGGCATAGACTATGTGTACCAGACGACATCAGTTTGAAAGGAGACATTATGAGGGAAGCTCATAATGCGAGATATAGCATTCACCCTGGAGCCACCAAGATGTATCAAGATCTGAAGAGAGTGTATTGGTGGCCAGCAATGAAGAGAGAAGTGGCACAGTTTGTGTCAGCCTGCGAGATATGTCAAAGGGTGAAGCTAGAGCATCAGAAGCCGGCTGGAATGCTTAACCCACTGCCGATTCCAGAATGGAAATGGGAGAATATAGCCATGGATTTTGTAGTGGGGTTACCGGCGACGTCCAACAGACTAGACTCCATATGGGTGATTGTGGATAGACTGACTAAATCTGCTCACTTCATTCCTGTCAGGAGTGGCTACTCTGTGGACAAGCTAGCGCAGGTATATGTTGAGGAAGTTGTGAGGTTACATGGGGCTCCTGTTTCCATAGTGTCTGACAGAGGACCCCAGTTTACCTCCAGGTTTTGGCGAAGTCTGCAAGAGGCTATGGGCACAAGATTAGACTTCAGCACTGCTTTCCATCCACAGACTGACGGACAGTCAGAGAGGACCATCCAGACCATAGAAGATATGCTTCGAATGTGTGTGCTAGATTTTGGCGGATCTTGGATGTAACGCCCCGAAAATCCGGACCGCTACCGGCGCTAGGATCCGGGTCGACTTAAGGCCGCCGGGACCCGTAGCAAGCCTGACATATAACCTGTAAACCTGTATAATCCCATACATGATCAACAACATGCATAAAAATTAAAACTTTTCTTCATACAAACTGTCATCAACTAACTCAACCTGTGCATACTCTGAACATATACATAACATAGTCCCTCTGTGGGATCTCATCAAGCCTTAAAGGCAAAACAACCTGTGTTGGGTTAGTTTACATGAACATCATAACATAAGATCATGTATATACAAAAGGGATTAACAATACATTATGGTCAAGCACAACTCTATCCTCAATAACCTCATTACATAACATACTGTGATCTCTTACATTACATCATAATACATTTGTCATGTCCACAAACTAACTATTACATACATATGACTTTTTCTCGTCTTGCCTTCTCTATCTATCCCGTACCTGCAAACCTGGGGGTTAGGGGAGAGGGGTGAGCTAGATGCCCAGTGAGTAGAACTGTAAAAAGAATATTAAAACATGCTATCATGGAATGCGTCACTGCACAAATAAATCACACCACGGATGGACTGATTCAAAAATCCCTCAACTCCATGCCCGGCCCTATTATGGGCACCACAGGACTTCGTATTGCCCGGCCCTATTATGGGCACCACAGGACTTCGTACTCGGAGTTATTGCCCGGCCCTATTATGGGCACCACAGGTCTTCGTATTGCCCGGCCCTATTATGGGCACCACAGGACTTCGTATATAGAAGGCTAATGAATCATCCTAATGTCCATCCACTATCATCTATCACAACAATACTATGCGGCATAGTCGTGAATTCTAATGCAAACAACCTATAATGTGATCATGATGCATGAAGCATGATAAAAGCATTTCATTTTTTTTTTTTTTCAATTTAAAAGGTTACGTTTAGTTCCACTCACCTCTGGCTGACTCTGACAAACTCTGTAGCAGCTGGCTCACTGCTGGGGTCCTTGGTTCCTCGGGTCCGAACCTACACGGGTGGACTCCAATGAGGGACCAAACATACATAAACATAACTCTAATATATTCCCCAAAAAACCCCCTAAAACATCCTGAAAATATCACATAGAGATATGCATGAAGTGGCTGAACAGGGCACTTTCGGCGGCACCTTCGGCGGCCGAAGTCCTGGACAGAGACGAAACTCGGGTAGGTTCGGCGGCACCTTCGGCGGCCGAAAGTCCCAGACAGAGACGAAAGTCTCTTTTCGGGGGCAACTTTGGTAGCCGAAAGGCCTGTCTCCCCAGCCATGTTCGGCGGCCGAAAGTACCTTCGGCTGCCGAACCTGGTTTCTGCCAAAGGGCAGAAACTTGGCTCCTTTGTGCATTCTCACCTCCAAACTTCACCAATCATGCATATATCTCAACCAATCATGCATACAAGTTCCTAGGGGCCTCAAACATGCATATACCCCAACTACAACACTTCAAACATACTCAAACATGCCACATTGCTCAAAATTCACATAAAACCTAACATAGCTCAACTAACTTAAACATGCATTTCTACCCCATAAAACTTCTTAAAACTTCTTTAAAACATATATTGAGCTTAAGATCGGCTCTTACCTCTTGAAGATCGAGGGTTGAGGAGATCTAAACTTGGAGATGGGAGAAGTTCCAACTTTTGGTCTCCAAGCTCCAAAACTCGTTCTAAACTCAAAGATCTTCAAAACCAAAGTTATAAACTTGTAAAGATCATGGAAAAAGGAAGGAAAGACTCAAGATTGGGGAAGGATGGCGGAATGCTCACCTTGGCCGAAATGGGGAGAAAAAGCTCACCCATTTTCGGCTAAGGGACCCTTTTATAGGTGGCTGGCCAGGCCACGTTCGGGGGCCGAATGTGCCTCCGCATCCATGCAAATGTTTGGCGGCCGAACTTGACTTTCGGCGGCCGAAACTGGACTTCCCTAACTCATGCTTTCGGGGGCCTAACGTGCCTCCAAAACGCATGCATGTTCGGCGGCCGAACTTGACTTTCGGCGGCCGAACCTGAGTTTTCCTCCAAGGACTTTTCATGCAAAAACTCTTTTAGTTTCATACTTTAAAACATTAGAATTCATGAAAACATTTTATAAAACATGTCTTTACCCTTCTAGAAGTTCCCGACAACCGAAATTCCACCGAACGGTAGGAATTCCGATACCGGAGTCTAGCCGGGTATTACATTCTCCCCCCCTTAAGAACATTCGTCCCCGAATGTTCCTCAACTAGTACATGCATAGCTTAAAAGATAACATACATACCAAACACATAGAACACATAGATACTGACCTCTAAAAGAGATGGGGATACTGTTGGAGCATGGACTCCCGTGTCTCCCAAGTGCATTCTTCCAAGTTGTGGTGGTTCCACAGGACTTTCACCATCGGGATTTCCTTGTTTCTTAACTTTCTGATCTGGGTGTCTATGATCCGCACTGGCTGTTCAACATAGGTGAGATCCTCTTGGACCTCCACATCAGGCTCATTAAGAACCTTGCTCGGATCTGACACAAACTTCCTCAACATTGAAACATGGAAAACCGGATGGATTCTTTCCATCGAAGCAGGTAAATCCAGCTTGTACGACACATTCCCAATCTTTTGCAAGATTTCAAAGGGTCCGATGTATCGTGGGGCTAGTTTACCTTTCTTCCCGAAGCGAACCACTCCCTTCATTGGAGACACCTTGAGCAATACCAGATCCCCCTCCTGAAACTCTAACTGTCTTCTGCGGACGTCTGCATAGCTCTTCTGTCTGCTTGCAGCAGTCTTGATTCTTTCTCTGATTATGGGTACCATCCTGCTGGTGATCTCTACTAACTCAGGCCCTGCCAAGGCCTTTTCTCCAACTTCCTCCCAGCAAACAGGTGATCTGCACTTCCTTCCATACAAAGCTTCATATGGAGCCATCCCGATGCTAGCATGATGGCTGTTGTTGTAGGCAAACTCCACCAAAGGTAGATGCTGCCTCCAAGAACCGCCAAAGTCTAGCACACACATTCTAAGCATATCCTCGATAGTCTGGATGGTCCTTTCTGACTGTCCATCAGTCTGGGGGTGGAAGGCAGTACTGAAATCCAACCTAGTACCCATGGCATTCTGCAGACTCCGCCAAAATCTGGAGGTGAACTGGGGCCCTCTATCTGACACTATCGAAACAGGAACCCCATGCAGCCTGACGATCTCATCCACATATACCTGCGCCAACTTGTCCACAGAGTAGCCACTCCTGACAGGAATGAAGTGAGCAGATTTGGTGAGTCTGTCCACAATCACCCATATGGAGTCCACTCTGTTGGACGCCGCCGGTAACCCCACTACGAAATCCATAGCTATATTTTCCCATTTCCATTCTGGAATAGGTAGCGGGTTAAGCATTCCAGCCGGCTTCTGATGTTCCAGCTTCACTCTCTGACATACTTCGCAGGCTGACACAAACTGTGCCACTTCTTTCTTCATCGCTGGCCACCAATAAACCTTCTTCAAATCTTGATACATCTTGGTGGCTCCGGGGTGAACGTTGTATCTTGCATTATGAGCCTCTCTCATAATGTCTCCTTTTAGCCCAATGTCATCTGGTACACATAGTCTGCTCCCATAGCGGAGGATCCCCTTACTGTCGAATCTGAACTCACTATTATTGCCTGACTGAACAGTCCTGGCAATCTTCACTAACTCTGGGTCCTCATGCTGTTTCTGAGCCACCTGCTCCAGAAACACGGGTGCCACTCTCATCTGGGCCACCAAGGCACCTGTACCAGACAACTCTATCTGTAGACCTTCCTCAATAAGCTTGTAGAACTCCTTCACCACTGGTCTCCTCTCTGCCGCGATGTGGGATAGACTGCCTAGTGACTTCCGGCTTAGGGCGTCTGCCACGACATTCGCCTTACCCGTATGATACTGAATCTTGCAATCATAGTCACTCAGCAGCTCCACCCACCTCCTCTGCCTCAGATTCAGATCCCTCTGACTCAAGATGTACTGCAGGCTCTTATGATCTGTAAAGATCTCACATTTTACCCCATAGAGGTAGTGCCTCCACATCTTGAGTGCAAAGATTATTGCTGCCATCTCAAGGTCATGTGTGGGGTAATTCAACTCATGCTTCTTCAGCTGCCTAGAAGCATAAGCGATCACCCTCTCATTCTGCATCAGTACACAACCCAGTCCCACACGGGACGCATCACAAAAGACTGTAAAGTCCTCTCCACTAGATGGCAGAGCTAACACTGGTGCTGAAGTCAACCTCTTCTTAAGCTCTTCAAAACTCTCTTCGCACTGGTCGGTCCATAGAAACTTCTGATTCTTCCTGGTCAACCTGGTCAGAGGAGCTGCTATCTTTGAGAAGTCCTGAATGAACCTCCTGTAGTAACCTGCCAAACCCAAGAAACTCCTAATCTCCGTCACTGAAGTGGGTCTTGGCCAGTTAGCCACAGTTTCTGTCTTCTTGGGGTCTACCTCTATACCATTCTCTGACACTACATGCCCCAAGAACGAAATGCTCCTCAGCCAGAACTCACATTTAGAGAACTTGGCATACAAGCCATGTTCCCTCAAAGTCTGCAAGACCAACCGCAGATGATGGGCATGCTCCTCTGCATTCCTGGAATACACCAAGATATCATCTATGAAGACAATAACAAAGTGATCCAGGTACTGGCTAAACACTCTGTTCATGAGATCCATGAATGCTGCAGGGGCGTTAGTTAACCCGAACGGCATCACAAGGAACTCGAAATGCCCATATCTGGTCCTGAAAGCCGTCTTTGGCACATCCTCATCCCTTATCCTCAGCTGATGGTACCCCGATCTTAGATCTATTTTGGAGAAACAACCCGCTCCGGCTAGCTGGTCGAATAGATCATCGATCCTAGGCAATGGGTACCTATTCTTGGTAGTGACTTTGTTCAACTGCCTGTAGTCGATACAAAGTCTAAGGGATCCATCCTTCTTCCTCACAAACAAAACCGGAGCACCCCAAGGTGAGGTACTCTGTCGGATGAAACCCTTTTCTACCAGCTCTTGCAATTGCTCTTTCAACTCCTTTAACTCGGCTGGAGCCATCCTGTAGGGAGGGATAGAGATCGGTCTAGCTCCAGGTACCAACTCTATCTCAAACTCTATCTCCCTAGCAGGTGGTAAACCTGGAAGCTCATCAGGAAAGACATCCTGAAACTCTCTGACAACTGGCACCGAGGTCGGCTCCCTGACCTGACTGTCTAGCTCTCTCACATGAGCTAAGTACCCCTGACATCCCTTCCTAAGCAACCTATGAGCCTGAAGAGCTGATATCAGACCTCTAGGTGTGCCCCTCTTGTCTCCTCTGAAGACGACCTCTGACCCGTTCTGATCTCTGAACCTGACTACCTTGTCCCTGCAGTCCAAGGTAGCACCATGGGTAGATAGCCAATCCATCCCTAGAATGACGTCAAAGTCTGTCAAATCTAGAACCACAAGGTCGGCGGAGAGGCATCTTCCCTCTATAAAAACTGGACTGTACTGGCAGGTTGACACTGCCACTGACGGGTCACACTTGGGTCCACTGACCCATAGGGGACACTCTAACCCAGAGACTATCAGACCTAACCTCTCAACGGCTCTCAGAGCAATAAATGAATGAGATGCACCCGGGTCCATTAATGCATACACATCAGAACACCCAATGACGAGATTACCTGACACCACGGTGTTGGATGTGTTAGCCTCCTGCTGTGTCATGGTGAAGATCCTGGCTGGAGCTGATGGACCTTCACCTCGGGAACCAGAAGAAGAGGCTGCCCCTCTCCCTCTACCTCTGCCACTGCCCTGAGTTGTGGCTGGAACTGCTGGCTGTGCCACACTACCAGAAGCTGTCTGCTGGGGCTGGCCCATAAAAGGCGCTCTAGGACAATCCCGAGCTATGTGTCCCTCCTGTCCACATCTGAAACATGCATTAGTCCCAGCTCGACACACTCCCCTGTGTGGTCTTCCACATCTCTGACATTCTGTACCATCTGAGCCTAAGCTCGAGCCACCGCCAAATCCCAGACCGGATTTCAACTTGTTCCAAAACTTATTCTTCTTCGGCTTCTTGGTGGTACTATCCCACCTCTTCTTACCTGAACTCTGAGAAGAGAAACCTAGTCCTCCTCTGCTTGGGGTCTTAACCCCTGAAGACTGGGTCACTGACTGCTTCACTGACCCCTCAACTATAGCACTTGCCTCCATTCTTCGAGCCATATCCACCACAGTGTGGAAACTTTCTCTCTCAGCTGACTGAACCAACGAGGAGTACCTGGAATGCAGCTTCATAACATATTTCTTGGCTTTCTTTGTATCTGAATCTAGAGCTTGCCCTGAAAAAGGCAATAGCTCCAAGAATTTATCCGTGAACTCCTCTACACTCATGTGCTCTGACTGTCTCAGTTGCTCAAACTCAATCATTTTCAGTTCTCTAGAACTGTCTGGAAAAGCCCATCCAGCGAACTCATTCGCAAATTCTTCCCATGTCATCCCTTCTAGTCTTGGGTCCACATAACACTTGAACCATTCCCGTGCCTTCTTGCACTTTAAAGTGAACCCTGCCATCTGGATGGCTCTGCTGTCACTTGCCCCTAGCTCATCAGTTATTGTCTTCACCATTCTCAGATACTCAAAGGGGTCATCCCCTGACTTGTATTTGGGAGCATCTAGCTTGAGGTAATCTGTCATCTTTACCTTGCTCCCATCAACTGAGCTAGGTCTAGGAGGTTGAGTAACTGGGGCTGCTGGTTCTGTAGGTGGTGGAGGTGGAGGTGCAGCATTCCCCGAGGTGGGGTTTGCCGGGTTTGGATAGAAGGGTGAGGGTGGATAAGCTGGGTACTGTGTATAGGGTGGATAGAAAGGTGGATAAGGCATGTAGGTAGGGTAGGGGTTAAAGCTGGAGTAATCCGATGTGCCTCCCATCGGATACCCTGAACCCTGTGGGAAGGGTGGATAATGGGGTGGAAAACCATACCCCGAGGCCTGAACGCCTCCCTGAGACTCCCCTGTCCCTTCTTCCTGCATGCTCACATCCAGGTTCCCATCCCTCCTCTGATCCTCTTCCATAACCTCCCTCACATCTGAAGAACTTCCACCTCTATCTGTCCCCCTTCTGCTAGCATCAAAAGACCTTCTAGGGTCCCTTGACACTCTTTCTCTGTTGGCTCTACAAGACATTGCCCTAGGCAATGTGGGAGGACGGGCGCTCGTGCCCTCATCCTCGGGTGGCACTCCAGTCAATCGCGCAGATCGACGAGTTCCCCTCATCCTGTTTTCTGAAAAACAGTACACAACATACAAACATTAGTATCATATGGTTCATGTGGGCACACATGAACCCTCATCATAAACATCACATAGCATAGCATATCATTTATGCACATGTATATAATCATGGCATATCACATCATTATACAAGACAGGACTCAACATCCTATCCTAGTGGACATGACTTTCCTATTGTGCTTGACTTTCTATAATCTCTATGAGCCCGACACTCTAGGTCCGACCATATGAACCTAGGGCTCTGATACCATTCTGTAACGCCCCGAAAATCCGGACCGCTACCGGCGCTAGGATCCGGGTCGACTTAAGGCCGCCGGGACCCGTAGCAAGCCTGACATATAACCTGTAAACCTGTATAATCCCATACATGATCAACAACATGCATAAAAATTAAAACTTTTCTTCATACAAACTGTCATCAACTAACTCAACCTGTGCATACTCTGAACATATACATAACATAGTCCCTCTGTGGGATCTCATCAAGCCTTAAAGGCAAAACAACCTGTGTTGGGTTAGTTTACATGAACATCATAACATAAGATCATGTATATACAAAAGGGATTAACAATACATTATGGTCAAGCACAACTCTATCCTCAATAACCTCATTACATAACATACTGTGATCTCTTACATTACATCATAATACATTTGTCATGTCCACAAACTAACTATTACATACATATGACTTTTTCTCGTCTTGCCTTCTCTATCTATCCCGTACCTGCAAACCTGGGGGTTAGGGGAGAGGGGTGAGCTAGATGCCCAGTGAGTAGAACTGTAAAAAGAATATTAAAACATGCTATCATGGAATGCGTCACTGCACAAATAAATCACACCACGGATGGACTGATTCAAAAATCCCTCAACTCCATGCCCGGCCCTATTATGGGCACCACAGGACTTCGTATTGCCCGGCCCTATTATGGGCACCACAGGACTTCGTACTCGGAGTTATTGCCCGGCCCTATTATGGGCACCACAGGTCTTCGTATTGCCCGGCCCTATTATGGGCACCACAGGACTTCGTATATAGAAGGCTAATGAATCATCCTAATGTCCATCCACTATCATCTATCACAACAATACTATGCGGCATAGTCGTGAATTCTAATGCAAACAACCTATAATGTGATCATGATGCATGAAGCATGATAAAAGCATTTCATTTTTTTTTTTTCAATTTAAAAGGTTACGTTTAGTTCCACTCACCTCTGGCTGACTCTGACAAACTCTGTAGCAGCTGGCTCACTGCTGGGGTCCTTGGTTCCTCGGGTCCGAACCTACACGGGTGGACTCCAATGAGGGACCAAACATACATAAACATAACTCTAATATATTCCCCAAAAAACCCCCTAAAACATCCTGAAAATATCACATAGAGATATGCATGAAGTGGCTGAACAGGGCACTTTCGGCGGCACCTTCGGCGGCCGAAGTCCTGGACAGAGACGAAACTCGGGTAGGTTCGGCGGCACCTTCGGCGGCCGAAAGTCCCAGACAGAGACGAAAGTCTCTTTTCGGGGGCAACTTCGGCAGCCGAAAGGCCTGTCTCCCCAGCCATGTTCGGCGGCCGAAAGTACCTTCGGCTGCCGAACCTGGTTTCTGCCAAAGGGCAGAAACTTGGCTCCTTTGTGCATTCTCACCTCCAAACTTCACCAATCATGCATATATCTCAACCAATCATGCATACAAGTTCCTAGGGGCCTCAAACATGCATATACCCCAACTACAACACTTCAAACATACTCAAACATGCCACATTGCTCAAAATTCACATAAAACCTAACATAGCTCAACTAACTTAAACATGCATTTCTACCCCATAAAACTTCTTAAAACTTCTTTAAAACATATATTGAGCTTAAGATCGGCTCTTACCTCTTGAAGATCGAGGGTTGAGGAGATCTAAACTTGGAGATGGGAGAAGTTCCAACTTTTGGTCTCCAAGCTCCAAAACTCGTTCTAAACTCAAAGATCTTCAAAACCAAAGTTATAAACTTGTAAAGATCATGGAAAAAGGAAGGAAAGACTCAAGATTGGGGAAGGATGGCGGAATGCTCACCTTGGCCGAAATGGGGAGAAAAAGCTCGCCCATTTTCGGCTAAGGGACCCTTTTATAGGTGGCTGGCCAGGCCACGTTCGGGGGCCGAATGTGCCTCCGCATCCATGCAAATGTTCGGCGGCCGAACTTGACTTTCGGCGGCCGAAACTGGACTTCCCTAACTCATGCTTTCGGGGGCCTAACGTGCCTCCAAAACGCATGCATGTTCGGCGGCCGAACTTGACTTTCGGCGGCCGAACCTGAGTTTTCCTCCAAGGACTTTTCATGCAAAAACTCTTTTAGTTTCATACTTTAAAACATTAGAATTCATGAAAACATTTTATAAAACATGTCTTTACCCTTCTAGAAGTTCCCGACAACCGAAATTCCACCGAACGGTAGGAATTCCGATACCGGAGTCTAGCCGGGTATTACATTGGAGGCAGCATCTACCCTTAGTGGAGTTTGCCTACAACAATAGTCATCATGCTAGCATAGGGATGGCCCCATATGAAGCTCTGTATGGGAGGAAGTGCAGGTCACCAGTTTGTTGGGAAGAGGTTGGAGAAAGGTCCCTAGCAGGGCCTGAGTTAGTAGAGATCACGAACAAGGTGGTGCCTATCATCAGAGAGAGGCTCAAGACTGCTGTTAGTCGGCAGAAGAGCTATGCAGACGTTCGCAGAAAGCACATAGAGTTTGAAGAGGGGGATCTGGTCTTGTTGAAGGTGTCTCCAATGAAAGGGGTTTCGATGCTAAGGAAGTTTGTGTCAGATCTGAGTAAGGTTCTCAGCGAACCAGATGTGGAGATCCTAGGTGATCTCACGTATGTAGAACAACCAGTGCGGATCATTGACACCCAGATCAGAAAGCTAAGGAACAAGGAGATCCCGATGGTGAAAGTCCTCTGGAACCACCATAACATCGAAGAGTGCACCTGGGAGACACGGGAGTCTATGCTCCAACAGTACCCCCATCTCTTTTGAGGTTAGTGTTAGCTTCTTTTGTTCTTTATGTGCTTTATGTTATGTTTTTAGTGTTTGAGTTAGAGAGGAACATTCGGGGATGAATGTTCTTAAGGGGGGGAGAATGTAATACCCGGCTAGACCCCGGTATCGGAATTCCTACGTTCCGGCGGATTTTCCGTTGGAAGTTGGGATTCGAGGATGTCGGAGCTTGCCCTAAGGGTATAAGAAAGGTTTTTAAGATGTTTTTTTTAAGTGTTTTTATCATGTTTGCATGTTTTGAGTTAAGAAAATTGAGTTTTGAAATGAAAAGGCCAAAGGGACAAAAAGCCAGGTTCGGCCGCCGAAGGTGAAGTTCGGCCGCCGAAAGTTGCATGGTTTCGCATGCACGTTAGGCCGCCGAAGGAAGAGTCGGTTGGCCACTACAAAAGCCCCTTTGCCCGAGACTTGAGTGGTAAACACTCTGTTTTTGGGTCAAAGGTAGGTTCAAGCTCTCCTTGGTGTGATTTCTCATGTTTTCTTCAAATCTTGCATGTTTTAACTTGATTTGAGCTTTGTTTTAGAGATTTGAGCAAAAGGAAGCAAAGTTGAGCACTTGGAGAGTTTGATTTAGTTTTCTCCTATCTCCAAGCTTGGATCATCAATCCTCTAGTTCTTCAAGAGGTAAGCATGGATCCTCACCTCCCCTTATGTTTAAAGCAAGTTTTAGAAGTTTTGGAGAGGTTTATGGCATGTTTTGGGGTATAAGCATGAGTTTGAGCATATGTTGCTCATATGCGTTTTGTTGTTGTTTTTGGGGCTTGAACTAGTTTTTAGGCCTCTATATGCATGAGTTATGTTATATGTTAGTTGAGAAGTGTTGGTATGCATGTTATGGGTATTTGATAGGAGTTTGGAGGCTGAGAGCATGAGTTGTGCTCGGATTCTGCCTTTCTGGAGAATCCAGGTTCGGCCGCCGAACCCCTTGTGGAGGCAGTTTCGGCTGCCAAACCTTGCCCCCGAAAGCTAGGCTTTTGGGTGAGAAAGGGGCTTTCGGCCGCCGAAAGAGGGAGTTCGGCCGCCGAAAGTGCATGAGTTTCGTCTCTGGATGAGACTTTCGGCCGCCGAAGGTGCCGCCGAACATGCATGAGTTTCGTCTCTGGAGGGAGGTTTCGGCCGCCGAACCAGCCGCCGAAAGTGCCCAGTCCAGCCTTCTTTTGCCCATTTTTCCATGCATGCCTATGATGTTTGGGGAGATAGTAGGAGTTATGTTTAAGTACGTTTGGTCCTCATTTGAGTCCACCTGTGTAGGTACGGACCCGAGAGACCAAGGAGGCCCACAGAGTTAGAGTTACAGAGACTGCTCAGCAGTTGACAGAGGTGAGTGGAACAGAACTTTATTTTAAAAGTTACGAACTATTTTAGCATGATTCATGCATCATTAATGCCATGTTTATGTAGGATGCTTTGCATTAGTATTCACCAAGTTGATGCATTGCATTATTACGTGTATATGTGGATTGGACCGAGGCGATCTCAATAGCCCATAAGTCTGTCATTATTGTATGACCTGTGTGAGCTCCTTTGGGGCCGGGCATTTACCTTGGATGAGTCCTGTGAGAGCCCTTATAGGGTCGGGCACCATGAGTAGTTAGTGAAAGACCTGTGTGAGCTCCTTTGGGGGCCGGGCACTGACAGAGGGAGTTTTGGGATCATGTCCAATCCGAGATGTGAAATGTTTGTGCAGTGATGCATCATATGATAGCATGTTTTAAATGTGATGTTTTTTATAGATTTCGCTCACTGGGCTTTAGCAGCTCATCCCTCTCCCTAACCCCATTTTTTCAGGGCCTCAGAGAAGAGAAAGAGAAAGAGATAGCAAGGGTAAAAGGCATATGTAAGAGTATAGTATAGTGGACATGATAATGATGTACAGTACAGAGTTTATGTAATGTATAGAAATGATGTAATAGTAAGTTATATAGTGAGTTATAGAATTGTGCTTGGCCCTAGTGCTTGTTATCCCTTTGCACATGATCCTTTTATGTTATATATGATTGAGATAATGTTGTGATGATGATGAGCTAAGCTTGGTGCATGGTAGTCTTTCTATCTCTGTAGTCACTGTATGGTACCATAGCAGGTATCACTCTTCGAGTGCATACAGACAGAGCATGCATAGTCCAGGCTTAGTGGAAGTTATACAGAAAGAAAAGATAGTCAAGCAAAGAAAAAAAAACGTAAGTTACAGTGTTAAGCTTAAGTATGATCATGTATGGGATTTATCAGGTACACAGAGTTGACAGTAGGCTTACTACGGGTCCCGGCGGCCTTAAGCCGATCTGGATCCTAGTGCCGGTGATGGTCCGGTAAGCGGGCTGTTACACGAATGTTCTTAAGGGGGGGAGAATGTAATACCCGGCTAGACTCCGGTATCAGAATTCCTACCGTCCGGTGGAATCTCGGATGTCGGAACTCTCTAGAAGGGTAAAAGTATGTTTTTATAAAATGTTTTCATGTTTTTAATGTTTTTAAGTATGATTTTAATGAGTTTTTGCATGAAAAATCTTTGGAGGAAAACACAGGTTCGGCCGCCGAAAGTGAGGTTCGGCCGCCGAACATGCATGTGATTAGGAGGCACGTTAGGCCCCCGAAAGCATGAGCGAGGGAAGTCCAGGTTCGGCCGCCGAAAGTGAAGTTCGGCCGCCGAACATTGCATGCATGCGGAGGCACTTTCGGCCCCCGAACGTGGTCTGGCCAGCCACTATAAAAGGGTCCCTTAGGTCCGCACGGGCGAGCTTTTTCTCCCCCGTTGTCGGCCAAGGTGAGTCTCCGTCGTCCCTCCCTCGATCTTGAGCTTTTCCTTCATTTTTCCATGATTTTTAACAAGTTTATAACTTTTGTTTTGAAGATTTACAAGTTTAGAGCAAGTTTGGAGTTTTGAGGTTCAAGGAGCTCAATCCTCCCATCTTCGAGTCAAGGTCGTTTTCCTCTCAATCTTCAAGAGGTAAGAGCCGATCTTGAGCTCATTATATGTTTTACACAAGTTTTATAAAGTTTTATGGGGTAGAAATGCATGTTAGGATATAGTTGAGCTATGTTAGGTTTTATATGCTTTTTGAACAATGTGGCTTGTTTGTGGATGATTGAAGTGTTGTAGATGGGGTATATGCTAGTTTGAGACCCCTAGGTGTAATGTATGTGAGGTATGCATGTTGTAAAACAAATTTATGCATGATTTGAAGCTTTGGGAGGCAAGAGGTTCGCTAGAACCAAGTTTCTGCCCATTTGGCAGGAACCAGGTTCGGCAGCCGAAGGGAGTTTCGGCCGCCGAACCCCCTTTGTGGAGGCAGCATTCGGCTGCCGAAGTTGCCCCCGAAAAGAGACTTTCGTCTCTGTCTGGGACTTTCGGCCGCCGAAGGTGCCGCCGAAAGTGCCTGACTTTCAGTTCTGTCCAGGACTTTCGGCCGCCGAAGGTGCCGCCGAAAGTGCCCTGTTCAGCCATTTTATGCATATTTTTGTATGATGTTTTCATGATGTTTTAGGGGGTTTTTGGGGAGTATATTAGAGTTATGTTTATGTATGTTTGGTCCCTCATTGGAGTCCACCTGTGTAGGTTCGGACCCGAGGAACCGAGGACCCCAGCAGTGAGTCAGCTGTGTCAGAGTCTTCAGAGCTAGCCAGAGGTGAGTGGAATACACTTTTAAGTTTTAAATAAATGAAATATAAGTTTTGAGCATGTTCATGCATCATATATGCCATGTAATATTTTAGGGTGTTGCATTAGTATACACGAAGATGTTGCATTGCATATTTTGTTGTTGTTGTGGATGGATGTTGGATGATCTAATAGCCCTCAGTATGATAGGATATGATATGTTATGGATAGACCGGGTGTGGCCTGCACGACGCCCCTGGTATTATGTTATGTAAGAGAAAGTCCGGGTGTGGCCTGCACTACGCCCCTGGCATTGTTGGATTACGTAGAGGGCTGTTAGTGACAAGTCCATCCTTGATGTGATATGTTTGTGATGTGTTGCATTTCATGAAAGGCATGATTTAAAATATAATGTTTTTCCCTATTCTGCTCACTGGGCTTTATAGCTCACCCCTCTCCCCTAACCCCAGATGTGCAGGTACAGGGTAGACCAGGAAGTTAGCCAGAGTTCTGAAGTATGTCTATGTAATAGCTAGATTGTGGACATGACAAAATGTAATTGAAGTTATGTAAGAGTATAAAACAGTTATGTAATGTTATGTATGATATTGAGGATTAGAATGGTGCTTGACCCTACATGTACAGCTGTCCCTCTTATATACATGATCTATAGAGATGTTTACAGTTTATGATGTTATGTTTCAACCAAGCTTATGTATGATGAGATACCCCACTGGAGCATTTGATGAGGGCTCCAGTGGAGGTTTATGTTTATGTTACGTTTATGTACAGGTTATGCTTGGTTGACATGTTGAAATGTTTACAGGTTTATGTTATGTTGGATCATGTATGGGATTGCACAGGTTTACAGGATGTATGTTAGGCTTGCTACGGGTCCCGGCGGCCTTACGCCGATCTGGATCCTAGCGCCGGTAGCGGTCTGGATTTCCGGGCTGTTACAGTTTTGGAGGTCCTTCTGGTAGGGAGGTCGATGGGTGGGACCATTCGGCAAGTTGCAGGAACTATTTCACCCAGGTCATCTGGCCGACCTCCTCCTTTGCTTGTTGTCCGGACTCCAAAGAGGTTCTGGGCTATTGAGGGATTTGCTCTAATTTTGCCTTTGGTGTGGAGTACCAGTATTATTGTTCCCTTTGGTGTGAAGTACCAGTATTATGCGAGGCTGAGATCTGCTGCACTCAGCCAAGCTTCTGGCGATGCCTTCGGATGTATGCCCTGCGACCTCCTTGAAGCCGTAACTAGAAGGCCCGTGTTTTCATGGTACGTACGGACAAGCTCGGATATTATATCCTGTCCGTATGTATCGTGAATCACACCTGGGCAATCAGGGTGTCGACCTATTATAGGGGAACAGTGAGAAATGCTTATGGGAATGAACTTGTTCAGCTCCCCTATAATAGCGAGACAGATCTTGGTCTTTTCTGACAAACTCACATTTCGAGCTGCGAGAGTTCCTCCGAACTGAAGACTAGAATAGTGATAACGGTGTAAATGTAGATGGTGAAGTATCCGGACATGTAAATCCTTTAAGGATAGTCTTCCATTCTGTAATGTAGGCCCGGACATGTAAATCCTTTAAGGATAGTCTTCCATTTTGTAATGTACTTTTCTTTAATGAAATTCTTGTTTTTCGTTCATACTTGAGCTTGCTCTTTTCTTTATCGTGGATGAAGTACTGATACCGTTCTCTTCGTAGTTTTAGTCAACTAAACTTTGTTTCGTTTCTTCCGAGCTACGCTGACCATACTCGTGAACTCTCGCTTTTTGTCAATGAGCCGAGCTCCGGACTTACTTAGCCAACTGGGAGGTCGGTTCGCTTTTCCAAGCTGGACTAACCGACCTGTGAGCCCGGTCTTTATTTGATGGATTGAGCTTTGAGCCTCCTTAGCCGGCTGAGTTCTCAAGTTACGTTTTCCAAACTGGACTGTCCGACCTGTGAGATCCCTTTCGGTTTACTTTTTCCGAGCTAGAATACCGACGTGTGATCTCTGCTTTTATTTCATAAGTCGAACTCTGAGCCCTTCGTTATGTGTGATTCCGAGGTGCCCTTAGTGCCTCCGATCTCGCAGCATTTGTTTAATAACAATCGAGTCAGAACTTATAACTTTTTAAGTGATAAGCAGGTCTGACCTTTATCATGCTCCCATCTGTTTGTACTTTTGAGTCTTTTCATGACTTGCCCCTTTATTGATAAAGTGGTAAATCTTTGTAGGCTAAGTTGCTCTGTCTGACGAGTTGGGCTTATATACAGCAAATGGGCTCTTGAGTGATGGGCTGTCATTGTGGACCTGGCCCTTGATGGTTGTGAAGAAGCCCAGCGATCATCCTTTTGCCCCTTTACCTTCTCGCCGGTTATTTAACCGTTGAGAGGGTAAACTTCGAGAGTAATTAATGATCGCGCCGCTCTAAGACAAAACTGTTCAGATCAACGTTCCATCTCATTATTGCCTTTCCTTTTGAATTCCTTCTGTCTTCTGAAGAAACTAGCTCTTTTCTGCTCTTGTCTCCCTGCGACTCCTGCTTTTTTACACCCTATTGCATTTTCAGGTACGCTTCCTTATTCTTCCATGGCAATTTCAGAGCTTCCTGATGTTGTTAACATTGAGTCGCATATTACTCCTTCCAACATAACTAAGTACATTTCCCGGAGGCTCTTAGATACTCCTCTGTATCTGATTCGAGCGCCTCTTCCAAATGAAAGGATAGTCCTTCCTTACCCTCCCCCTTCGGGTTTGGTGGATCCCCAAGAGGATCGTAGTATAGTGTTTTTCTTGAAGCAGAGAGAATTTGGTCTACCGCTTCCTTTTACCCCTTTCTTTATTGAGGTCTTTGAATACTTCGGGGTGACTCCTCGGATGTTATCCCCAAACTCCATTTTGTTCATGTCCTGTTTCGAGTCTATCTGCCTGAGTTGGGGTTTTACACCCACGGCCTGTCTGTTTGTTACTTTTTTCCGCCTGGTTAAGGTGGTTCAAAACTTCTATTACTTTTCCCCCCGTAGGGGATTATCTCTTCTCATGGGCTACAAGGATTCTATAAAGGGATGGGTAGAGAATTTCCTTGTGGCGGAGCTGAAATTAGGGTCCGCTCGTACGTGGGAGGTGGATCTAAGTTGGGGAGAGATCTATCCGGGTTGCAACGACCTGCCCCAATTGAGTCTTATTGAGCAAGTGAGGTTGCTTCGACTGACTTCCGTTGATAGGAAGTATGATGTCCCACAGTTTGTGTCAGCCTGCGAAATATGTCAGAGGGTGAAGCTGGAACATCAGAAGCCGGCTGGAATGCTTAACCCACTACCTATTCCAGAGTGGAAATGGGAGAATATAGCGATGGACTTCGTAGTGGGATTACCGGTAACATCCAACAGATTAGACTCCATATGGGTGATTGTGGACAGACTCACCAAATCTGCTCACTTCATCCCTGTCAGGAGCAACTATTCTGTGGATAAGTTGGCACAGGTCTATGTGGATGAAGTTGTCAGACTGCATGGGGTCCCTGTTTCTATAGTGTCGAATAGAGGGCCCTAGTTCACCTCCAGGTTTTGGCGGAGTCTGCAGAGTGCTATGGGTACTAGGTTAGATTTCAGTACTGCCTTCCATCCCCAGACTGATGGACAGTCAGAAATGACCATCCAGACTATAGAGGATATGCTTAGAATGTGTGTGCTGGATTTTGGCGGTTCTTGGAGGCAACATCTACCCTTGGTGGAGTTCGCCTACAATAACAGCTATCATGCTAGCATCGGGATGGCTCCATATGAAGCTTTGTATGGGAGGAAGTGCAGATCACCCATCTGTTGGGAAGAAGTAGGAGAGAAGGCCTTAGCAGGGCCTGAGCTAGTAGAGATCACCAGCAGGGTGGTGCCCATTATCAGAGAAAGGATTAAGACTGCTACAAGCAGGCAGAAGAGTTATGCAGACATCCGCAGGAAACAGGTAGAGTTTCAGAAGGGGGATCTAGTATTGCTCAAAGTGTCTCCAATGAAAGGGGTGGTTCGGTTTGGTAAGAAGGGTAAGCTATCTCCACGGTACATCGGACCCTTTGAAGTCTTGCAAAAGATTGGGAATGTATCGTACAAGCTGGATTTACCTGCATCTATGGAAAGAATCCATCCGGTTTTCCATGTTTCCATGTTGAGAAAGTTTGTGTCAGATCCGGGCAAGGTTCTTAGTGAGCCTGATGTAGAGATCCAAGAGGATCTCACCTATGTAGAGTAGCCAGTGCGGATTCTTGACACCCAGATCAGAAAGTTGAGGAACAAGGAAATCCCGATGGTGAAAGTCCTTTGGAATCACCACAACATTGAGGAGTGCACTTGGGAGACACGGGAGTCTATGCTCCAGCAGTATCCCCATCTCTTTTAAAGGTTAGTACCTATGTGTTTTATGTGTTTAGTATGTATGTTATGTTTTATGTTATGCATGTTCTAGTTGAGGAACATTTGGGGATGAATGTTCTTAAGGGGGGGAGAATGTAATACCCGGCTAGACTCCGGTATCGGAATTCCTACCGTCCGGTGGAATTTGGATGTCGGAGACCTCTAGAAGGGTAACATCATGTTTTCATAGAATGTTTTCATGTATTTTAATGTTTTAAGTATGAAATAAAATGAGTTTTTGCATGAAAAGTCTTAGGAGGAAAACCCTGGTTCGGCCGCCGAAAGTCAAGTTCGGCAGCCGAAAGTCAAGTTCGGCCGCCGAACATGCATGCGTTTTGGAGGCACGTTAGGCCCCCGAAAGCATGAAAAAAGGGGAGTCCAGGTTCGGCCGCCGAACATCGCATGCATGCGGAGGCACATTCGGCCCCCGAACGTGGCCTGGCCAGCCACCTATAAAAGGGTCACTTAGTCGAAATGGGCGAGCTTTCTCCCATTTTCGGCCACAGCTAGCTTCCGACCTCCCACTCCCCAAATCTTGTGTTCTTTCTCCAAATCTCCTCCATTTTTCTTGAGTTTTAACCTTGCATTTCAAGTTTTGAGCTTTTAAAACAAGTTTTGGAGCTTTGGAAACTCAGGAGCTCATTTGCTTGGATCTCCGAGTTTAGGTCGTCTCTCTCTCGATCTTCAAGAGGTAAGAGCCGATCTTAAGCTCATTGTATGTTTTAAGTAAGTTTTAAGTTGTTTTATGGGGTAGAAATGCATGTTTAAGTTAGTTGAGCTATGCTAGGTTTTATGTGATTTATGGACAATGTATGTTGATTGTGTGTGTTTGAAGTGTTGTAGTTGGGGTATATGATAGTTTGAGACCCCTAGGTGTGATGTATGATATGTATGCATGTTTTAGAACAAGTTTATGCATGATTTGAGGCTTTGGGAGGCAAGAGGTTCATTTGAGCCAAGTTTCTGCCCATTTGGGAGAAACCAGGTTCGGCAGCCGAAGGAACTTTCGGCCGCCGAACCCCCTTGTGGAGGCAGCATTCGGCTGCCGAAGCTTGCCCCCGAAAAGAGACTTTCATCTCTGTCTGGGACTTTCGGCCGCCGAAGGTGCCGCCGAAAGTGCCTGACTTTCGGCTCTGGAGGGACTTTCGGCCGCCGAACCTGCCGCCGAAAGTGCCCTGTTCAGCCATTTCTTGCATGTTTTTATGTGATGATTTCAGGATGTTCTAGGGGGTTTTTGGGGAGTAGTTTAGAGTTATGTTCATGTATGTTAGGTCCCTCATTTGAGTCCACCTGTGTAGGTTCGGACCCGAGGAACCGAGGACCCCAGCAGTGAGTCAGCTGCTACAGAGTATTGTCAGAGCTAGCCAGAGGTGAGTGGAATAAACTTTAAGTTTTTGAATTAATGAAAATATGAATTTTGAGCATGTTCATGCATCACGATTGCCATGTGATATGTTAGGTTGTTTGCACTAAACCCCACGAATATGTTGCATTGCATACCTTGATGATGATGTCGGTGGGCATTGAATGATCCTTTAGTCCTCGATATGTTATGATGAGATATGTTATGGTATGTTAGCCGGTTGTACCCATTCTATGTCCCGGCACAGAGTAAGAGAAAGACCAGGTTGTACCCATTCTACGTCCCTGGCATATTGGAATGTTATGTTATGTTATGTAAGAGAAAGTCCGGTTGTACCCATTCTACGTCCCGGCATTTTGGAATGTAGAGGACTATAGGTGACAATACCATCCTTATGTGATATGTTTATGATGTGTTGCATTTCATGAAATCATGAAATTTTAATATATGTTTTCTCTATTCTGCTCACTGGGCTTGTAGCTCACCCCTCTCCCCTAACCCCAGATGTGCAGGTACAGGGTAGACCAGGAGGTTAGCCAGAATTTTGAAGTATGTTTATGTAATAGCTAGATTGTGGACATGACAATTGTACTATGTTGTAATGTAAAAGATTACAGTATGTTATGTAATGAGGTATATTGAGGCTATAGTTGTGCTTGACCCTATGAGTATTGTTATCCCTTTTGATACATGATCTATAGTTACGTATCTGATGTTCATGATAGTCTAAGCTTAATGTATGATGAGATACCCCATTGGAGCATTTGATGAGGGCTTCAGTGGTGGTTTTATGTTTATGATTATGTAATATACAGGTTGAGCTTGGTTGATATATGAGTATGTTTACAGATTCTTTTGAGTTTGTTTGATCATGTATGGGATTTACAGGTTTACAGGTTATATGTCAGGCTTACTACGGGTCCCGGCGGCCTTACGCCGACCTAGATCCTAGCGCCGGTAGCGGTCCGGATTTTCGGGCTGTTACATCAGTCCCGAAGTGTTTCCATAAAGTCACCCAGAAGTGAGCTAGAAACTTCACATCTCTGTCAGAAGTAATTGTTTTGGGGACACCATGTAAGCGAACAATCTCTTGGAAAAACAGTTTTGCTACATAGGAAGCATCATTAGTTTTCTTGCAGGGAATGAAATGCGCCATTTTAGAGAACCTGTCAACAACAACAAAAATGGAATCAGATTCACGTTGAGTACGTGGAAGACCAAGAACAAAATTCATAGACAAGTCCTCCCAAGGATGGGCTGGAATAGGCAGTGGAGTGTATAAGCCTGTATTCTGCGAATGTCCCTTCTGAGTTTGACACACTGGGCACTTCTGAACCATTCGACCTGTATCCTTTTTTAATTGAGGCCAGTAAAAACGCTCCTCCAATCCAGCAATAGTCTTGTCACGCCCCAAATGACCACTCAAACCTCCTCCATGGATCTCGCGAATCAACTTCTCCCACAAGGAAGATCGAGGGATGTGATAGGCGGTTGTCGAAGCCGTCAAAAATAAACCTATTATCAATCAACAAACAAATTTGCAGATAGTGGCAATAGGGTCGAACCACAGGGAATTGACACTAAAGATCTTCCTAATAATGACTAGGTAAAGTAAATAGCAAGTAAATAAAAGAGGGGGTTTTTGAGTTGATGGATTAACACTAAATAGTAAAAGAAAGCAGTAATTTAAATATGAGTAAATCAATAAGAGAAAGGCTTCTAGTTGAAGTATGAGTCTAATTCAGTTTGTTCAGAATTGATCATTGATTATTTAAAAGACTCCTTTTTTATTTCAATAAATTAGTTTTGATTGTGGAAGACGCTTCTCACAATCCAAATTCCTCCTTAGTTCTAGTTTGATTAGGAAACGTTCGCTAATCAAACACTAATCAACAAGTTGCCAAGGAACGTCCTTGGGGCATTGTAGCATCGAACAACTGTTGATTGCATTAAGACTTAGAGAAACCCAATTCTATCCTTGCCAACCGCGTGGTCAAGTTTAGATTATGCAACCTGATTGAATGTGTATTTGAACAATCCAAGCAATTACGGACCTAAACCATTCAAACAATATTACTCAAGCAATTTAAAAGCAATGGGCCCTTATTGATTCTAAAAGCAAAGTAATACTTGTAGAAAAGATCAGATTGCATAAATATTGAAACAAATAAGAGTTCAACAATGGAGTATTAAACCTCCTAATTCATCACAAATCTGAATATTCTCAACTTCAACTAGAAAATAAGGAAATTAGCCACTCATGGTGGACTAAATACACAAAAGATAGAAAAGAAAGAAAAATAGAAGAGCTGCAGAATTTCTAGCGTGAGGAAGAGGATGCTTTGCTGGTTTGGAAGTCCCCCTTTTATAGCTGAAGAATTCTCTCATCTAGGGTTTTGAAATCCCTTTTTGATTTGGTGTTGGACTCCTCTTTTGATGTTGAATTTAATTGCAAGTGGATTTCCTTGGATGAGAAGCTCTTTCGTGGCTCTTGCATTTGTGTTGGAAGTGATTGGATTGGATTTGGACTTCTGAAAATTCGGATTTCAGTTTGCTGCCAATTTTCCCGCTCTTTGTAATTTTCTGCTGTCAAAGTGATTTGCCCGGTGCTTTGACCAGTTTTCTTCAAGTGATTGGGCAAATCGTTGGGCAAATCACTACTGTCTGTTGCCTCCGGGTTTCTGCTTTAACTTTGATCTGGGCAGTGATTGGAGCAGATTTTTGGGCAAATCACTGGGCAAATCATCCTTTTGTAATTTTCTGCACTTTTTCTTCAATTTTCCAATTTCTTCCTTTTCTGTAAAAATAAGATAAAAACCATAAATTAAACTAAAAAATGTGTAAATAAGCAATAATAATTATGATAAAAATGTGGCTAAATTATGCTTGATCAAATACCCCCACACCTAGCTTTTTGCTTGTCCTCAAGCAACAAATAACTTAGCCAATCAAGCCCCCTTTTTCTTTAGAGCCTAAGTTCCACTTAATCAGCCCCCCTAGACTCCTAATCTGAATTATCACAGTATAGAGTACATGCACTAAGGTCATCCTCTCCTTTCCTTGTTTCCTTTCACCTACCATGGTCAAGAGAAAGGTTTTTGGCTTAATCATGCTTATTCCTTTATGTTAGTTTTAATGCAACCCCTAGGAGTGACTTGCCCCTTTTCTTCTCTATTTCATTTTATTTTTGTTTTTATTTTCAGCAGCACTTATTCTTATCCTTGCCTGAAAAAGTCACTAACCTTTTTACGCGATTGTGTACATGGGTGATACACCCCCGGTTACTGAGTTAGTCACTTGTTCAAGTGGCTACTAGCTCTGTTCATAGTCTAGACCATCGAAACTTATTTGCTTGAAAAAGTTACTGACCTTTTTACGCGATTGTGTACATGGGTGATACACCCCCGGTTACTCAGTCAGTAACTTCTCCAAGTGGCTTTTAGGCACAGTTCATAGTTTTAGACCATTGGAACAGGTTTATGATTTGTGCTTTGTGCTGATTTTTTATGATAGTTTGGGCAAATCAACTCATAGGGAGTTACACTAGCTTTAAGTTTGCATGCATTTGTATTTTTATTTCTCTTGACCTTAGCACATTTAAGGATTCAATTCAAGAGAAAAACTCCCAAAAGTGAAGGCAACATACTGTGAATGATTCAGTTTAAGCTTAAAGGGGTGGCAAATCAATGGGGTCATGAGATAAGGGCACTCTTTCAACCTTGTTATCTATGTTGAATAAAGCAATCAGCTACAAAATTCTGTGTGTGTGTGCTAGGAGTGTGAAAAAATTCTGGTGTGTGCAAAAAGGGGTAAAAATAATGCAAAAAGAAACAAAAAGAAACAAAAAGAAAATAAAAAGATGGGAAGATTTTGTGATCAGTGAATAAAGACTCTCCAGTACCCCCACACCTATCCCACATATTGTCCTCAATGTGTGCAAAGACATATAGAAAATTGAAGGAGAAAAGGGAAAGGTACTCCCTGGCCTGTGAGTGATTTGACCAGTGACTTGTGCAAGTACTGGGCAAATCACTGGGCAAATCGCTATCTGTGATGGTGCTGGGGCAGAAAATGGTCCACCAGCAGGTCCAACAAGTGCTCCATCCTTTGCATTCGATCTTCAATCCTACTTAGACGAGCCTCTACTGTCTGGTTGGGGGCTTCGTCTTCAGGTGGCTGAGGAGCATCCTGCTGGGGGGCTGCTGGAGGTGGTTCATTTGCAGGTTCCTGCCCTATTGCTTGTGTTGTTTCATCTGCAGGGGCTGCTATAGTGGCTGGCTGCTGGGTGGTGGTGCTTATGGTGACTTTCTTCCTTCTGAAAACACGCTCATGGCGTGGTGTTACTGGACCTGCAGGTGCAATGGAAAAAACATCCCCCACCTTACAAAGCAACCCCATATCATCCAATGTACGTAGGTCCAGGGGGGTTGTTTTGGGGGTGGGGGAGAGGTCAGTATATGCTGGGTGCAAAAGTTTTAGATTCACTGCAATGGCAGTGATCAAGGGGCCAAAAATCAGTGGCCTGCTATACTGAATGATGCTAGATAGTTGGGTGGCAACCCAATATCCAAGATGAATTTTCCTTCCCCTATGCATGCACCATAGAATATACAACTCAGTTCTGGTCAGGATGTTTGAAGCATCCTTCCTCCCAGAGAATGTGTAGGATAGGAATCTGTGAAGGTATTTCAGACTGGGGTTGCTGAGGTATAGGTCCTTGGACCTAGTGGGTGAGTATGGTTCTGGTGGATTATCACTCAGTTCCAAGTACACAGAGCTTGGATCAAACTCAGCAGGGAAGTCCCAGGTGGACTGTGGGCATTCACAGCCCATGGCTATGCCGAATTCCTGCAGGGATAAGCGAAATCGCTTCCCCAACAACCTGAATCCAATGGTGCCAGGTGTGTGTATGTTGTGCATGGCAGGCTTATCAAAATAGAATGTGGTGAAAAACTCCTGTGTGAGTTCCAGGAAAGAGGGCATGCGCAGGAGGAAGAAAGTGTCCCAGCCAATAGCAGAAATTAGAGAACGTACCTGGGAATGGAGTCTCAGTGCTCTGAGGGTGGCATGGTGGATATACTTACCTGGGTGATATGGTAGGGATGAGATTTTAAGCAGCCGGGTGCGCTCAGAAATTTTGTTGAATGTCAGTGCTTTGACGATGTGATCTGGGTGTGTTGGCCTGGGCAAATCGCTGGGCAAATTGCTGGGCATATCGCTGAGTGTGTCTGTGGGCACATCGCTAGGCACATCACTTGGTAAGTCCATGGGCGCATCAGTGGGCACATCGCTGGGCATAGCGCTGGTAAAATCAGTAGGCGCATCGCTAGGCACATTGCTGGGCATAGCGCTTGGCACATTGCTGGGCATAGCGCTTGGCGTATTAGTGGGCGTAGCACTTGGCAGGTCCGTGGGCGCATCAGTGGGCACATCCGTGGGCACAGCGCTGGTGGAATTAGTGGGCACATCGCTTTCTTTGTTTCCTGCGGGATGAATGGCAGGTTCTGGCTCTGGGTCTGATCTTGATGGCGAATGTGTTTTTGGCCGTTTCTGGCTGTAGCCGGAGGAAGTGGTGGCGTCAGGTAGCTTTTTGCCCGCAGGGTCTGCCGTCGGGGCTATGGTGGATGGTGGCGGCGGCGTTCTTTGCCGTTTCTTTTGCCGGCGATATGTCTGGACGGCCGGTGAGTCGGTGCGTCCTGGTGCTGTGCTTGTGGCCGGTGGTGTCTCGGTGTTGATGGTGGCTGGTGGAGGTGTGTCCCACGCTTCATCATCACTGTCAGAGGAATTTGATGGTCTTGGTAGCCCTAATTTCTTCCATATGAATGGTCCGCCGGTGGCCTTCATCTTGATCCTTACCATGGTGGTCCTTGAGATAGCCGGTGGGTGAGTGGTGGTCGGAGAGGAGAAAGCTTGAAGAAGTAGAAGAGATAAAAACAGTAGTTAGCGTAAAAATTAAAAGAATAAAAGAAAAGACTACTTAAAGTGATTAGGGTATGTGATCTGCCCTGATCATTTAATGCTAGCCCTCTGAATTCTTGACAGGGTGATTTGCCCAGTGATTTGGGTAAGTAGTGGGCAAATCACTTTGGCCAGATCACTCCTCCTTTGCAATTGCTGGACTGGTACTGTTCACGCCCTTTGCTGATATGTGCTTGGTTTTGCGATGGGACCGGTGATTTGGTCACTTTGTCTGGGCAACTGGGCAAATCACTGCCCTGATCACTTGTGATTATGGTACATTCAGTCGATTTGCCCGGTGATTTGGGTAAGCAGTGGGCAAATCACTGGGCAAATCACTGCCTCTGGGCTGCCTCCCAGTAGCGCCCTGTTTTTTGTCTTGGGCTGGACTTCAGTGTTTTGCTCAGCAATCTTGGGAAGGGGGATCCAAGGGGACCTCCTCCACAACATGAACAGTAAAACCTTCATAGAATCTCTTCAAACGATGCCCATTAACTTTGAAAACTTTGCTTGTTTGTGGGCTCCGAATGTCAACAGCTCCATGCGGGTAGACATGTTCAACCAAGAATGGTCCAATCCACCTTGACCGAAGCTTTCCAGGGAATAGTTTGAACCTTGAATCAAAAAGCAAAACCTTATCACCAACCTGGAAGGGCTTTCTGGAGATGTTTTTATCTTGGAAGGCTTTGGTCCTTGCTTTGTAATCCCATGAAGCTTCATATGCATCACGCCTAATCTCCTCAAGCTCTTGAATCTGTAATTTTCTGTGAACTCCAGCCTTTTCATCAAGATTGCAGCTCTTCACAGCCCAATAGGCCTTGTGTTCAAGTTCCACAGGTAGGTGACATGCTTTCCCATAAATCAACCTATATGGAGACATCCCAATTGGAGCTTTATATGCTGTTCTATATGCCCATAAGGCATCATTTAGGCGCACACTCCAGTCCTTGCGATTTGGGCAGACTGTTTTCTCTAAGATTGACTTGATCTCCCTATTTGATACCTCAGCCAGCCCATTTGTTTGAGGATGATAGGCGGTAGAAGTTCTATGGATGACATGGTGCTTCTTTAGGAGAGTTTCTACCACCTTGTTGCAAAAATGGGTGCCTCGGTCACTGATTATGGCTTTGGGCAGTCCAAATCTTGAGAAAATGTGGGATTTTACAAAATCACACACTGTTTTTGCATCATCAGCTCTTGTTGCTTTGGCCTCAATCCACTTGGACACATAATCCACAGCAAGTAGTATGTAGGTGTTGCCAAAGGAAGGTGGGAATGGTCCCATGAAGTCAATGCCCCATATGTCAAAGATTTCACACACCATGATGGGTGCTTGAGGCATTTCACTTCTTTTGCCAAGGTTTCCTGTTTGTTGGCATCTTGCACATGACCTACAAAATAAATAGGCATCTCTAAATATGTTAGGCCAAAATAATCCACTTTCAAGGACTTTCAAGGCTGTCTTGCGTGGCCCAAAGTGACCTCCACAGCTGTAAGAGTGGCAGAAAGTTAGGACAGATGTGATCTCATGGTTTGGGATGCATCTCCTTATGACTTGGTTTGCACAATGCTTCCATAGGTAAGGCTCATCCCACACATAATACCTTGCTTCTTTCTTGATCTTGTCTCTTATGTGTTTGGGCAAATCAGTAGGCAAATCACCTATGGCAAGGAAATTAACAATATCAGCATACCATGGTTCCTCTTCTTGGACAGCAAAGAGGTGCTCATCAGGGAAGGTCTCATTGATGGGGCATGTCTCCATTTCGGTCAGAATTCTGCTGAGGTGATCAGCCACAAGGTTCTCCTTGCCTTTCTTGTCACGGATCTCCAAGTCAAACTCTTGTAACAGCAATATCCACCTTACCAGCCTAGGTTTGGACTCCTTTTTCTTTATTAAATACCTTAGTGCAGCATGATCTGAGTATATAATCACCTTTGTACCAAGTAGGTAGGGTCTAAACTTCTCCAATGCAAACACAACAGCCAACAACTCTTTTTCCGTGGTGGAATAATTGCATTGTGCAGCATCTAGGGTGCGTGAGGCATAGTGAATGACATGAGGAGAGTTACCTATACGCTGTCCCAAAACTGCACCTACAGCAAAGTTGCTGGCATCACACATAATCTCAAATGGAAGGGTCCAATCAGGTGGCTGGATGACTGGGGCAGAGATTAGGAGTGATTTGATCAAGTCAAAGGCTGATTTGCAGCTGTCATCAAAGTTGAAGGGTACATCCTGCTGTAACAATCTGCAAAGAGGCTGAGTTATTTTAGAAAAATCTTTGATAAACCTCCTGTAAAAATCAGCATGTCCAAGGAATGATCGAATTTCCCTAAGGCTGGTTGGGTAGGGCAAATTTTTGATGGTGTCAACTTTGGCTTTGTCCACCTCAATCCCTTTTGCTGAAACAATATGGCCTAAGATTAAGCCATGGCTGACCATGAAGTGGCACTTCTCATAGTTGAGAACCAAGTTTGTCTCCAAACACCTTTGAAGTATCTTCTCCAAGTTGGCTAGGCATTCATGGAATGAGTTGCCATACACCGTAAAGTCATCCATGAAGACTTCAATGATCTTTTCCACATAGTCAGAAAAAATGCTCATCATGCACCTTTGGAAAGTGGCTGGTGCATTACAAAGACCAAAGGGCATCCTCCTAAATGCAAAGGTGCCAAATGGGCATGTGAAAGTGGTCTTCTCTTGATCTTCAGGTGCAACGGGGATTTGATAAAATCCCGAATATCCATCTAGGAGGCAGTAGTGGCTTTTTCCAGCAAGTCTCTCAAGCATTTGGTCCATGAAGGGCAAGGGAAAGTGGTCCTTCCTTGTGGCTGTGTTGAGCTTCCTGTAGTCCATGCAAACTCTCCACCCATTTTGTACACGAGTGGGTACTAGCTCTCCTTCAGAATTAGGGACAATGGTAATCCCGGTCTTCTTTGGTACCACATGGATGGGACTCACCCATTTACTGTTAGAAATGGGGTAGATTACCCCAATGTCTAGGAGCTTCACAATCTCCTTCTTTACAACCTCCATCATAGGTGGATTCAGCCTTCTTTGTGCCTCACGAACAGGTTTGCACTCATCCTCCATAAGTATCCGATGCATGCATGTTGAGGGTGAGATACCCTTTATGTCCTCCAATGTCCACCCAATTGCCTTCTTGTGTTTCCTCAACACATCCAGGAGCTTTTCCTCTTCTTCTTGGCTGAGCTGGTTGGAAATGATTACTGGAAGTGTATTTCCAGCTCCCAAGTAGGCATATTTGAGGTGGTTAGGCAAGGGTTTCAGTTCTGGTGCATTTTCTGTCTGCTGGTTTTCTGTCTGCCTGCTGTCTGATTTGAGCTGTGATTTGAGCAGATTTTCTGGTGTTCTGGGCAAATCGCCCACATCCAGCAAGTTACAGCAGTCTGCTGTTTTTTCTGCTTCAGTGATGTTGCTGTCAACTTCTTCTCTCCTGCAAAGACCTTCATAAAGTAAGTTTTCTTGATCAATATCAAACACTTCTTGACTTAAATCATCAATAACATCAAGGCCATAAACAGGAGAAACATCATTGGGGAATTTCATGACATCATAAACATTAAATTTGATAACTTCCCCTTCAAACTCCATTGTCAATGTGTCATCATGCACATCAATTTTTGTTCTTGCTGTGCTCAAGAATGGTCTCCCAAGTAAGATATCAGAGGTGGTGTTGCTCTTGTCTTCCTCCATGTCAATAACATAGAAATCTGCTGGAAAGACTAATTGGTCAACTTGCACCAACACATCTTCTAGCACTCCTTTGGGGTAGACAATGGATCGGTCAGCTAGTTGGATCACAATGCCGGTGCTCTTGAGTGTACCTGCATTCAACAAGTTAAAAATAGACAGAGGCATGACATTTATTGAAGCTCCAAGGTCACACATGGCCTTCTTAATTCCCACATTGCCTATTTTGCATGAAACCGCAAACATTCCTCTATCCTTGCATTTGACTGGTAGTTTTCTTTGGATGACAGCTGAAACACACTCCCCCACACTTACCCTTTCACGTTCAGCAAGTTTCCTTCGGTTGGTGCATAGCTCTTTGAGAAATTTGGCATACCTTGGAATTTGCTTCATAGCATCAAGTAGGGGAATGTTAATTTCCACCTTGCGGAGTGTCTCAAGTATCTCCTTTTCCTCTTTTTCTTTTTGAGATCTTGCAAATCTTTTGGGGAAGGGAGGTGGTATCTTGAATTTCTCCATAGGTTGTTGTTTCTGCCTTTGACTTGATTCTGCCTGGTCTGTTGATTTGAGCAGATCACCTTCTACCTTCTCTGGAGAATTGGGCAAATCACTGCTGGACAGCTTAGTTTGCCCAGCGATCGGGTCAGTTTCTACTGGGGCACTGGGCAAATCACTGCCCTGATCACTTTCTGGCAGAATTTCTTCCATGGCCTGTTTTTGCAATTTTTCAGCCCTAATGTCTTGCAACTCCTTTCCACTCCTCAATGTAATGGCACTAGCATTTTTCCTTGGATTTACTTCAGTTTGGGAAGGTAGCTTTCCTTGTGCTTCAATTTTGTTCAAGGATGAAGCCATTTGCCCCATTTGTTTCTCAAGATTCTGCACAGAATTTGCCAAAATTTTCACAATCTCTTCAAGAGATGCATTAGAATTCTGAGGTGCAGCTTGAGCTTGGTTTCTTTGCTGGTGGCTTGGATATTGCTGTCCCCTTGCATAACTGAAATTTGGATGGTCCCTCCAACCTGGATTATAAGTATTTGCATAGGGATCATACCTTCTTTGCCCATTAAAGCCTCCAATAGCATTGACTTGCTGGTCCTCCTCTTGAAGGGAAGGACATAGATCAGTAGGGTGGTTGTTGGCACATATTCCACATGGCTTGGGTTGCTGAATTTGCTGAACTTGTTGGGTTTGACCCACAACAAGGCTATGGACAGCATTGGTGAGATTAGAAATTTGGGATGCCAAATCAGATGTACTCACCTCATTCACTCTTCTTGATGGCTGCTCTTGATCTCCAAATTGCTGAGAAGCTGCAGCCATGGTGGAAATTAAGTCTCTCATCTCTCGAGCTGATTTTTTCTCAATCGATCCTCCACAGGCTGCGTCAATAAATTTTCTTTCCGAGGGTAGCAAACCTCCATAGAAGTAATGAATGAGAGATTTGTCAGAAATATCATGTTGAGGGCAGCTTGTGCACAGCCTTTTGAACCTTTCCCAGTATTCATACAAGTCTTCAGAGTGCTTTTGCCTTATGCCACTTATTTCTCGACGGATGCCTATGGCTTTTGAGGTTGGGAAGAATTTTCTCAAGAATGCTCTCACCATATCAGTCCATGATGTGATGGACCCGGGTGGCAAGTAAAATAACCACTCCTTAGCATAGTCGTCAAGGGAAAAAGGGAAGGCTCTAAGTTTGATATCCTCTTCTGGAATACCTTGGGGTCTCAAGGTGGAACACACCACATGGAATGCCTTCAAATGCTTGTGAGGATCTTCATTTTCTAAGCCTCTGAATTTGGGAAGGAGATGGATCAGACCTGTCTTTAGCTCAAAAGGTGCTGTCAATGGGGGATACTCAATGCACAAGGGTGTTTGGTCTCCTTCTGGTTCATCTAGTTCTCCGAGAGTTCTTTCCCGTGGCTGGGGTACTTGTACAAGCAAGTTTCTAGCTTGATTTTCAGCTTCTACAGGTGCAGCAGGTGGCGCTGCCATAGCTGGATTTTCTGCCATATCCAGAAATTCAGTTTCTGGTGCAAACTCAATGGTAGCTGGTGTAATACCCGGCTAGATTCAGACATCGGAATTCCTACCGTCCGGGGGAGTTCGAGGATGTCAGAGGTCTCTGGAAGGGTAAGAGAAAGTTTTCTAAAATATGTGCAAGTGTTTTAAAGGTTTAGCGTAGAAAAGGATTGAGTTTTGAAGAGATATGGCCAAGGAGGCATTTTGCCATGTTCGGCCCCCTAAGGTTAAGTTCGGCCGCCTAAAGTGCCCAATGTTCGGCCCCCGAAGGTTATGTTCGGCCCCCGAAAGTTGCATAGTTTTGCATGCGATTCGGCAGCCGAACCTGAGGCGGTTGCTCATCTATAAGTGCACCGAGTGGCAGAAAAAGGAGGAGGTTTCTTCTCTTCTTCTGACCTAGGTGAGGTCTTGATCTCCTTAAAGTATTTTCATGGTTTTTCTTCAAATCTTTCATGGTTTTTATGAGTTTTACCCTTGTTTTGAAGAGTTGTGAGCTTGAAACAAGGTTTTGGAGTTTGAAGCTTTTGAAGCTTGGTTTCTCCATATCTTTGAGTTTGGATCATCTCAGCCTTTGTTCTTTAAGAGGTAAGTGTTGATCCATGGTTCTTCTGATGTTTTTATGAGGGTTGTAAAGGGAAAAGGGAGCTAGGCATGAGTTTGCATGAGATGTGCATCATAGGGTTTATGAATCCTTTATGTTTGATGTGTGTCTTGTGAGCTTGTTTGTTGGAGTTTAAAGTTATTTGAAGCTCCCTTAGGCTTGTTGAAGTGTTTATGCATGTTTTAGAAGGGTTAAATGCATGTGTTGAGGTCTGAACAGGTGATGGAGGGACTGGCAAGCGTCCTTGTGCACGAAACTGAGTTCTGGCTAAACTCAGGTTCGGCCCCCGAAAGTCCAAGTTAGGTCGCCGAACATGCCTGACTTTCGTCTCTGGAGGAGACATTCGGCCGCCGAAGGTGCTGCCGAAGGTGCCCTGTCCAGCCTTCCTTTGCTTGTTTTGCATGCATGTTTTGTGATGTTTTAGAGGGTTTTTGGAGAGATGTTCCTAGTTATGTTAGAGTATGTTTGGTACCTCATTTATGTCCATCTGTGTAGGATTGGACCGAGGAACCGAGGAGGCTCCAGAGTTAGAGTTGGCCCAGAGTTAGCCAGCATTGGCTAGAGGTGAGTGGAACTAAACTGAATATTTTATTTTGAGAAATGACACGATTCTAGCATGATCCATGCATCATAAAATGCCATGTTATATAATAGGTTGTATTGCATTAGAATCCACGAATTTGATGCATTGCATAAGTTGTTGTTGTGGTGTGGATGAACGTTGGATGATCCTTAGCCCTTGACATGAGATAAGATACTACTACAGAGATATGGCATGAGATAGCCATTCCAGGTCGCTCCTGGATAGTCCAGGTCGCTCCTGGTACTCAGTTACAGATAGACATACAGCATAAGAGAAGACTGGGTGATGGCTCCGCCTCCCTAGCATTATTGGATTTGTTGTGATATGATACAGTACAGAGAAGACTGGGTGATGGTTCTACCTCCCTAGCACAGTTGGGTATAGAAGTCTAGGTGATGGCTCTGCCTCCCTAGCAAGTAGGGTATTTGTTTATAGTAGGGGGCTATAGGTGACAAGTTCATCCGTTTGATGATTTGTTTGTGATGTGACGCATGTCATGATAACATGTAATTAATGAACTGTTTTACTGTTCCTCCTCACTGGGCTATAGAGCTCATCCCACTCCCTTAACCCCAGTTTTGCAGGTTCTGAGATAGCTATGGGAAGTCAAAGTCAGCAAAAGTACAGAGGAAAGTTGTGCTTGAATGTATGTTGTAATAGCGTAGTGGACATGATGTAATTAAAAGAGTAGTTGTAATGTAATGTAATGTATAGATATATATACTGTCGTATACTGGATAGACTTGTGCTTTTCCTAGTATTATTGCTATAGTGTGATGTATGATTAATCCCTTGTACATGAATCCTGTTTTACGTTTCTTGATGAGAAATGTGTGAGTTAGGCTTAATGTATGGCTTTGACGTGATACCAGTGGATTGTGTTACAGAGTAAAAGGGTTTCAATCCCTTGATCCATAGCAGATAGTAGTCCCTGGTATAGGCCCTGAGGGCCATTTCATATTGGTATATCTGAGTAGCAGTAGTTAAGCCTACAGAGTTT
Organism: Manihot esculenta; assembly: GCF_001659605.2. Classification (NCBI taxonomy): domain Eukaryota; kingdom Viridiplantae; phylum Streptophyta; class Magnoliopsida; order Malpighiales; family Euphorbiaceae; genus Manihot; species Manihot esculenta. Next base: position 34,306,747 of record NC_035167.2, on the reverse strand, counting down.
TACAGGATTATTGAGTATCTTTGTATCATGTATGGGATTTATCAGGTACACAGAGAGTATAGTCGGCTTGCTACGGGTCCCGGCGGCCTTAAGCCGATCTGGATCCTAGTGCCAGTGATGGTTCGGGCCGTTACAGAGGGGTACCGGTTTCCGGGTCGTTACAGATTGGTATCAGAGCATAGGGCCTCAAGAGTACGGTGTGTTGAGCATCTTTGCTCAAGGATTAGAGATATCCCACATCGGAAAGAGGTGTTGTCTTGTATAGGAGGGGAAGCACAATAGGTAAAATCATGTCCACTAGGATAGGATGTGGAGTCCTGTTTTGCATGCTGATGTGAAATGCCATGATGAGTTGCATGTGCATTATTGATATATTTAATATGTGCTGAGGATTCATGTGTTTTCACATGGATCATTTGATGATATTTTTGTGTGATGTTGTGCTTTTCAGAGGCAGGATGAGAGGAACTCGTCGATCTGCTAGATTGACAGGATCTCCGCCGGAGGATGAGGACATGGATGCTCATCTCCCCGTTCTGCAAAGGGCAACATCAGATAGTATAAACAGAGAAGGTACATCAAGGGACCCTAGAAGGTCTGATGATGAGAGTAGAAGGGGAGTTGTCCAGAGTGGTATGTCAGGATGTATGAGAGAAATAGAGGAGAATGAGCAGAGTAGAGATGGTAGCTTTGGCAGGAGTGGGTTGGGAGGAGATATGGGTGAGTCCCAAGGAGGCACTCAGGCCTCGAGATTTGTTCCACCTCAGTATCCACCCTACCAGTGGGGGGTAGAGTACCCGATGAGAGGTACATCAGATTTTCCTAGGTATCACCCATATCCCACCTTTATGCCCTATCCTTCCTTTTATCCGCCATATCCACCGCCACATCCACAGTATACCATGTTTCCACCCTTCTTTGGTTATCCAAGTTTAGTAAACCCTACCTCAGGGAATGTTGCACCTCCTCCACCACCAGGAGAAACAGTAGCCCCAATTGTCCAAACACCCAAGTCTAGTTCACCTGGGGAAAGTATGGTGCAGATGACAGCTTATTTGAGGTTGGATGTTCCCAAATTTGAGACTGGTGATGACCCTGTTGAGTATCTTAGAATGGTTAAGCTGATAACCGATGAGTTGGGAGCTAATGAGAGTAGAGCCATACAGATGGCAGGGGTTACATTGAAATGTGAGAAGGCAAGGGAATGGTTCACCCAATATGTGGATCCGAGGGTAGAAAACTTATTCTGGGAACAGTTTGCTATAGAGTTTGCAGGATGGGCTTGTTCAGATAGCTCAAGGGAGCATAAAGAGAGTGACTGTGAGCAGCCAGGGCAGACAGAAAACATGAGTATAGAAAATGACCCAGAGACTAGTGATCGTTTTCCTTTGGGTGAAGCTGCTGCAAAGAATAAAAAGAAAGTGAGAGGCCTGAAAGGGTCAAAGAAAAGGGAGTTTTGGAATAGGGTAAAGTTTGGCATAGGTTGTCGCGAGGGTTCGAGTTCTGGTTGGGATAGTTCTAGATGTGTGAAGTGCGGTAGGAGGCATAAAGGTGTATGTCGGGCTGGGACAACAGCATGTTTCAGGTGCGGACAGGAGGGGCACATGGCACGAGAGTGTCCCATTACGGTCATGTCAGCACAGTTCCCACAGACATCCGCAGACAATATAATGCCACCAGAAGCTCCAGCCTCGGTACAGGGCAGAGGTAGAGAAAGAGGGGTAGTCCCTTCTTCAGGAGGTTCCTTCAGTGGACGTCCGTTAGTTCCGGCTCGGATTTTCACCCAGGATCAGCCAGAGACAGACACACGGAACACAGTGGTGCCAGGTAAACTCACTTTTGAGTGTTCTAATGTGTATAGAATATCAGTTGATGTGAAAATAGTAAAGTGTACTAGAGTTAGATGTTCAGAGCCAAAAGGTCAGAGATAAAGGTTTAGAGACGAGTGAGTCGCTACATGTTAGTGAGCCAGGAAAAAGCTCGAAAGCTATAGCCGTGGATTTGAAGTCCAGGTAGAGAGAGAGTGATCTCTCATCTCTGAGTGTAGACCTCAAGTAAAGAAAGAAGGCAGAGAATAGCGGAAGAAAGTGAAGAGTAAGAAAAAGAATAAAAGTAAGTAAGAGAAAAGTAAGGAAAGAAAAGAGTAAATGAGAGAAGATAGAGCAGAGAAAGAACAGAATAGACTAAATGTAAAGTAAGAAAGGTTAGAAAGAGATTTCAGTTTAGTCTGGGATTAGATGGCGAGTGAGCTTTAGTTCAGATAGTTCTGGATCCGTGAGGCGTGGAGGTTACACAAAAGTAGTCTGATGGTATGGGACTACGGCATGTATAGATGCGAGCAGAAAGGACTCATATTTTGTGAGCGTCCTACTGCGGCCCAGATTGGCACAGTCCCAGCAGATGACTTCGAGTAGTGTAACTCAGCCTGTTGCTCTAGCCATGTTTCAGGACAGTGGTTGACGCAGGAGAAGAGAGTTCTCCTTTTCTTTGGTCGGTTCCCGAAGGAAGATTCGTTAGCTTTAGCTTGGATCTTCATCCTGACTTAGTAGGCGGTTAACACATTGAACACGGTGACGTCAAATACGTTCACTTGAGGGTGTTCAGATGTGTAGGTTATAGTGGACCCTGATGTTTCTTTCCCTGTTGTTGTGAGAGCCATAAATAGAGGAGGGGTTGATAACTTCTGGCTTAGAGTGTTCTCTTTGGGTCAGAGGGCCCAAGAGTGTGATCCATCTATGGCAGAGTCAGTCTGTCGGTTCAGTTCAGAGTTTGGTGAGAGTAGTAGATGCCGTCCAGCTGACCTTATGGTTCTAGGGGTGACTGATGATGTCAACCTAGGGCGGATTGGCTAGCTACTCGAGGTACTACCTACGTCTGCAAAGACAAGGTAGGACAGGTCAGAGTTCAGAGGCTCGGATGGGTCAGAGTTAGTCCTTAGAGGGGGACAGTTTAGCATACCCAGCAGTTTGATATCAACCCTACAGGCTCGTGAATTCGTTAGGGAAGTTAGTCAGGAGTTTTCTTGCTCTTGTTTGAGCGCATAGCCAGGTCAGGGAACCAGCCTCAGTATTCATAGATAGGAAAAGAGAAAGAGTGTTAGATGTTATTCCAGACGAGTTAGCAGGTTTACCATTAGTAAACCCAGTGGAGTTGAGACTAGATGTATCTTCACCTTTTCCTTTGGAATGATACCTGTAGCATGTAAGAGTTGAAACCTATAAGAGCTAGAAAAGCAGTTACAGACTGAAGAGCGATAGTAGAACAATGTGCACTTGGTAGTAAAGGCTTCTATCCGACTTAGTACTACACCCTGGAGTGTTCCAGTATCGTTGTGAGAAACGAAGGATGAAACCTTGAGATTTTGTCACAACTGTGACTAGTTGCACAAAATCACTACCAAGGACAGGTGTTCCCATGCAGAATGGATGATCTATAGGACCAGCTAGTAGAAGCTGGTTGTTTTTCATAATAGATCTAAGAGTTGGGAACTATATGGCCAAAGTCAGTTAGAGAAAAGTCAATTTAGCAGTTGCGTAGAGGTGAGATCTTTATGATAGTGAAGAGTCTAAACCAGAGGGAAGGGGTAAAACTGCTCAGCGACTCTGAGTATACAAGACAAGATTTACTGGGTAAGACTTAGCTGCCCTCAGTCAGATGTCGCTTATCAGTTTATCCTATAGAAACAGATAGCGAGAGAGCTAGAGATAGTCTAGCCATGTTAGAAGGGATCAAAAGAGAAGAAGCCAGTATAGTAAAGAAGAATAAAGACGGGCAAGGATCAGAGTGCGCAGCAAAATCGTAGAATAGTTTAGAGAAATAGAGAAGCATGCCCGATATCTACGAAATGTTGTAGATTTTCAGAGAACATGGCATAGAGGTCAAGTTCTGTAAGCTGAGTGCAATTTCAGGGCATGTCTGTTTCATTGTGATGTGTCACAATATAACATTGAAAGTAAGTAGAGAGAGAGAACGTGATAGCCAAGTCATCTAGCATTTCCGTAGAGTTATAAAGCCGAGAAGCATCAAAAAGAAAGGAAGATCCGTAGTCAGAAGTACAGGTTAGTATAACCAGAGGAGTGCGAATAAGCTGAGAAAAGGCAAAGAAAAGAAAAGTTAGTAGTCATATGAAAGAGTCAGGTCGTTTGTGTACAAGCAAGAGTGGTAAACACTCAGTGTAGACACAGCTTAAGCAATGAAGGGTCAGCAAAGTCAGACAGTATAGCCAACCCGGGAGTTTTACTCCAGGGGTATCTGTGTCTCGTCGTAGAGACCGATGGTAGGCTTTCTTCTTGTTTCCCTGTATGTTTCTTGTTGTTGTTTTAACATTCGAGGACGAATGTTTTTAAAGGAGGGAAGAATGTAATACCCGGCTAGATTCAGACATCGGAATTCCTACCGTCCGGGGGAGTTCGAGGATGTCAGAGGTCTCTGGAAGGGTAAGAGAAAGTTTTCTAAAATATGTGCAAGTGTTTTAAAGGTTTAGCGTAGAAAAGGATTGAGTTTTGAAGAGATATGGCCAAGGAGGCATTTTGCCATGTTCGGCCCCCTAAGGTTAAGTTCGGCCGCCTAAAGTGCCCAATGTTCGGCCCCCGAAGGTTATGTTCGGCCCCCGAAAGTTGCATAGTTTTGCATGCGATTCGGCAGCCGAACCTGAGGCGGTTGCTCATCTATAAGTGCACCGAGTGGCAGAAAAAGGAGGAGGTTTCTTCTCTTCTTCTGACCTAGGTGAGGTCTTGATCTCCTTAAAGTATTTTCATGGTTTTTCTTCAAATCTTTCATGGTTTTTATGAGTTTTACCCTTGTTTTGAAGAGTTGTGAGCTTGAAACAAGGTTTTGGAGTTTGAAGCTTTTGAAGCTTGGTTTCTCCATATCTTTGAGTTTGGATCATCTCAGCCTTTGTTCTTCAAGAGGTAAGTGTTGATCCATGGTTCTTCTGATGTTTTTATGAGGGTTGTAAAGGGAAAAGGGAGCTAGGCATGAGTTTGCATGAGATGTGCATCATAGGGTTTATGAATCCTTTATGTTTGATGTGTGTCTTGTGAGCTTGTTTGTTGGAGTTTAAAGTTATTTGAAGCTCCCTTAGGCTTGTTGAAGTGTTTATGCATGTTTTAGAAGGGTTAAATGCATGTGTTGAGGTCTGAACAGGTGATGGAGGGACTGGCAAGCGTCCTTGTGCACGAAACTGAGTTCTGGCTAAACTCAGGTTCGGCCCCCGAAAGTCCAAGTTAGGCCGCCGAACATGCCTGACTTTCGTCTCTGGAGGAGACATTCGGCCGCCGAAGGTGCTGCCGAAGGTGCCCTGTCCAGCCTTCCTTTGCTTGTTTTGCATGCATGTTTTGTGATGTTTTAGAGGGTTTTTGGAGAGATGTTCCTAGTTATGTTAGAGTATGTTTGGTACCTCATTTATGTCCATCTGTGTAGGATTGGACCGAGGAACCGAGGAGGCTCCAGAGTTAGAGTTGGTCCAGAGTTAGCCAGCATTGGCTAGAGGTGAGTGGAACTAAACTGAATATTTTATTTTGAGAAATGACACGATTCTAGCATGATCCATGCATCATAAAATGCCATGTTATATAATAGGTTGTATTGCATTAGAATCCACGAATTTGATGCATTGCATAAGTTGTTGTTGTGGTGTGGATGAACGTTGGATGATCCTTAGCCCTTGACATGAGATAAGATACTACTACAGAGATATGGCATGAGATAGCCATTCCAGGTCGCTCCTGGATAGTCCAGGTCGCTCCTGGTACTCAGTTACAGATAGACATACAGCATAAGAGAAGACTGGGTGATGGCTCCGCCTCCCTAGCATTATTGGATTTGTTGTGATATGATACAGTACAGAGAAGACTGGGTGATGGTTCTACCTCCCTAGCACAGTTGGGTATAGAAGTCTAGGTGATGGCTCTGCCTCCCTAGCAAGTAGGGTATTTGTTTATAGTAGGGGGCTATAGGTGACAAGTTCATCCGTTTGATGATTTGTTTGTGATGTGACGCATGTCATGATAACATGTAATTAATGAACTGTTTTACTGTTCCTCCTCACTGGGCTATAGAGCTCATCCCACTCCCTTAACCCCAGTTTTGCAGGTTCTGAGATAGCTATGGGAAGTCAAAGTCAGCAAAAGTACAGAGGAAAGTTGTGCTTGAATGTATGTTGTAATAGCGTAGTGGACATGATGTAATTAAAAGAGTAGTTGTAATGTAATGTAATGTATAGATATATATACTGTCGTATACTGGATAGACTTGTGCTTTTCCTAGTATTATTGCTATAGTGTGATGTATGATTAATCCCTTGTACATGAATCCTGTTTTACGTTTCTTGATGAGAAATGTGTGAGTTAGGCTTAATGTATGGCTTTGACGTGATACCAGTGGATTGTGTTACAGAGTAAAAGGGTTTCAATCCCTTGATCCATAGCAGATAGTAGTCCCTGGTATAGGCCCTGAGGGCCATTTCATATTGGTATATCTGAGTAGCAGTAGTTAAGCCTACAGAGTTTTACAGGATTGTTGAGTATCTTTGTATCATGTATGGGATTTATCAGGTACACAGAGAGTATAGTCGGCTTGCTACGGGTCCCGGCGGCCTTAAGCCGATCTGGATCCTAGTGCCAGTGATGGTTCGGGCCGTTACAGAGGGGTACCGGTTTCCGGGTCGTTACAGCTGGTGCGGTGATGGAAGTTTCTGCTGGTGCAGAAATTTCTTCAGCTGGGGCAGTAGGTGGTCTGTGAGAGGGTGTTGTTGATGAAGATGCTTTTGAGGCTTGGTTCCTCAAATTTGCTTGCTTCCTTAAGCTCTTGGCAGTTTTCTCAATCTCCGGATCGTAAAGAAGAGTGTCTTTACGGCCAGACCTGGTCATAAAGGGAAAATACGTTAGTTTAAATCAACTCCCCGGCAACGGCGCCAATTTTTGATAGGCGGTTGTCGAAGCCGTCAAAAATAAACCTATTATCAATCAACAAACAAATTTGCAGATAGTGGCAATAGGGTCGAACCACAGGGAATTAACACTAAAGATCTTCCTAATAATGACTAGGTAAAGTAAATAGCAAGTAAATAAAAGAGGGGGTTTTTGAGTTGATGGATTAACACTAAATAGTAAAAGAAAGCAGTAATTTAAATATGAGTAAATCAATAAGAGAAAGGCTTCTAGTTGAAGTATGAGTCTAATTCAGTTTGTTCAGAATTGATCATTGATTATTTAAAAGACTCCTTTTTTATTTCAATAAATTAGTTTTGGTTGTGGAAGACGCTTCTCACAATCCAAATTCCTCCTTAGTTCTAGTTTGATTAGGAAACGTTCGCTAATCAAACACTAATCAACAAGTTGCCAAGGAACGTCCTTGGGGCATTGTAGCATCGAACAACTGTTGATTGCATTAAGACTTAGAGAAACCCAATTCTATCCTTGCCAACCGCGTGGTCAAGTTTAGATTATGCAACCTGATTGAATGTGTATTTGAACAATCCAAGCAATTACGGACCTAAACCATTCAAACAATATTACTCAAGCAATTTAAAAGCAATGGACCCTTATTGATTCTAAAAGCAAAGTAATACTTGTAGAAAAGATCAGATTGTATAAATATTGAAACAAATAAGAGTTCAACAATGGAGTATTAAACCTCCCAATTCATCACAAATCTGAATATTCTCAACTTCAACTAGAAAATAAGGAAATTAGCCACTCATGGTGGACTAAATACACAAAAGATAGAAAAGAAAGAAAAATAAAAGAGCTGCAGAATTTCTAGCGTGAGGAAGAGGATGCTTTGCTGGTTTGGAAGTCCCCCTTTTATAGCTGAAGAATTCTCTCATCTAGGGTTTTGAAATCCCTTTTTGATTTGGTGTTGGACTCCTCTTTTGATGTTGAATTTAATTGCAAGTGGATTTCCTTGGATGAGAAGCTCTTTCGTGGCTCTTGGATTTGTGTTGGAAGTGATTGGATTGGATTTGGACTTCTGAAAATTCGGATTTCAGTTTGCTGCCAATTTTCCCGCTCTTTGTAATTTTCTGCTGTCAAAGTGATTTGCCCGGTGCTTTGACCAGTTTTCTTCAAGTGATTGGGCAAATCGTTGGGCAAATCACTACTGTCTGTTGCCTCCGGGTTTCTGCTTTAACTTTGATCTGGGCAGTGATTGGAGCAGACTTTTGGGCAAATCACTGGGCAAATCATCCTTTTGTAATTTTCTGCACTTTTTCTTCAATTTTCCAATTTCTTCCTTTTCTGTAAAAACAAGATAAAAACCATAAATTAAACTAAAAAATGTGTAAATAAGCAATAATAATTATGATAAAAATGTGGCTAAATTATGCTTGATCAGGATGCATAACCTGTTCTCCTTAAAAAGAAAGTCATCATGTATCAAGAACCCATCAGTAGGCTGGTGAGTCTGGACTCTAGCCCATATATCAACAAAATCATCATCTGTAGCATACAAATCCTTCAGGAATTCAAAACCTACAACCTCCTGGTTAATTGTAATCAACAGAGCAGCCCTCTTACTCAAAGCATCTGCCACCTTATTACTATGGCCAACCTTATGTTTGATGACATAATGAAAGGCTCCAAAGTAAGCTGCCCATCAGGCATGCATCTTATTCACATGTTTTTGAGTTTTAAAATGGATCAGAGATTGATGATCTGTGTGAATAATAAATTCTCATCCCATCAAATACTGCTCCCAAGTTTTAAAAGCCCGGAATACTGCATATAGTTCATGCTCATAAGTAGACCACTTCTTTCTAGCTTCATTCAGTTTCTCACTAAAGAAGGCAATAGGCCTTTTAGACTGTGACAATACTCCTCCAATCCCAACTCCACAAGCATCACATTCAATCTCAAACAGTTTATCAAAATCAGGTAGAGCAAGAATAGGGGTAGAAGTAAGCTTATCTTTAATATCTTCAAAGCTCTTGTTGGCAGCTTCAGTCCATGCAAATTTCTGTACTCTCTCTTTGTTCAAGCAATCTGTGATAGGGGCAACGATGCTGCTGAAATTTTTGATAAACTGTCGGTAGAAAGTGGCAAGACCATGAAAGCTGCGAACTTCAGAAATAGTTTTGGGGATGGGCCAATTCCATATTGCTTCTACCTTCGTCTCATCAACATGTATCCCTTCTGCACTAACAACGAATCCCAAGAACAGAACGCGCTCCGTCATATAGATGCACTTCTTAAGATTAATAATCAACTCACTTTCTTGTAGGGCCGTCATGACTTGACGGGAGATGCTGAAGATGTTCTTCCTCACTGCGACTAAATATCAGAATGTCATCAAAATAAACAACCACAAATTTGCGTAAGAAAGGATGCAAAACCTGGTTCATGAGTCGCATAAAAGTGCTAGGTGCATTTGTTAAACCAAAGGGCATAACCAACCACTCATACAAGCCTTCTTTAGTCTTGAAGGCAGTCTTTCATTCATCTCCCTCCTTGATCCGAACTTGGTGATAGCCACTTTTGAGGTCGATTTTAGAAAAGACTTTAGCCCCGGATAGCTGATCTAGCATGTCATCCAAACGTGGGATAGGAAATCGATATTGAACTGTAATTTTGTTGATGGCCCTGCTATCCACGCACATTCTCCAAGTCCCATCTTTCTTTGGAACTAATAGGGCAGGTACTCCGTAGGGGCTAATGCTCTCCCGAATATACCCCTTCTTCAGTAATTCTTCCACCTGTTCTTGAAGGATTTCACTCTCCTTTGGACTCATCTTGTAATGAGGCAGATTCAGTAATTTTGATCCAGGAATGAGATCAATCTGATGTTGGATATCCCGCAGGGGTGGAAGCTTTGATGATTCCTCTACTATCTTAGGAAACTCCTTCAACAACTCTTTGACGGGCGGTGGTAAAGATGGTGCATCCTCCATTGTACCTTTTGCTCTCACCAATAAAGCTAGTGTGCCTCTAGATTTCTCAACTGCGCCTGATAGCTTCTGCACTCCCGTAGAAACAACAACAGTATGCTTCCCTTCCACCCTAGAATGTTTCGTAGAACCGGAAGGCAAGATAGTAATCTTCTTTTGATTCCACGTGAACATGTATGAATTCTCCTTCCCTTTATGCAAAGCATCAACGTCGAATTGCCAAGGGCGACCTAGCAAAATTCCACAGCAATCCATATCCACAACATCACAATTAACAGGTTCAGTATAAGATTTATCGATCGAGATAAGCACGCTGCAGATTCTGTTGACCTCAATTGTCGGTCCTTCCTTAATCCATCCGACTTTGTATGGTGAGGGGTGAGGCTGTGTAGGCAACTGTAAATTTTCCACCAACTGCTTAGCTATCAGATTCTCACAACTGCAGCTATCTATAATTAGCCTGCAAATTGCCTCTCCTACTCGACACTTTGCCTGAAAAATCTTCCTCCTTTGCGTCTCATCCTCCTGTTTTGTTGAACATAAGATGTTCTTCACCACATAGGTGACTTTAGGATTGGCGGCCATAAGATTGGCGACTGGTTGGGGGTGTGCGGCGGCGGCGGGTTGGTGGATTCCCTGCTGCAGGGTCAGTTGTCCGATCATCTCCCTCAATTCTGCCAAAGATGCCTCAATCGCAGCAAGTCGCACCTCTTGGTTATCTGCCATGGTCGAACTTTGCTCTGATACCAATCTGATGTAGGGCTATTTAGACTCCGTCAGGAGTTGTAACCAATATCGTTTGGTTAAGACGAAATAAGAGAAAAGATAGGCTAAAAGACGAAAAGTCTTATTAAAATTCTTCAAAGATTGAAAAGTGAGTTTCTAATAGCCAAGAGAGGCTATTTATAATAGAAATAAAATCCTATTATGCAAAAATAATCCTAATCCTAATAGGAGTCTAAAATCCTAATAGCTAAGTGAGCCTATTTACAATAGAAATAAAATCTTAATATGCAAAAATAATTCTAATTCTAATAGGAGTCTAAAATTCTAATAGCCAAGGAAGGCTATTTACAATAGAAATAAAATTTTAATATGCAAAAATAATTCTAATTCTAATAGGAGTCTAACTGTTCCATATCAACGGTCCTAATAAAAATTGAAACTACATAACCACCAAACCATCGAATTGTGCATATGAAAGTTATAGCAGTGAAGACGACATTAACTTTCAAAATGAAGTCACACTGCATTTGACGGAACTAAAATAAGCGAAAATGATAAGGAGAGGTGCTTGAGGAAACAGAGTAGAGTAGAGTAGAGTAGAGGGTGAATAGTAATTTTGAAATTAGAAAACTTTAATATATTAACTCACGGATAAATTGAATTGGTCAAGGTCATAGAGTAATTTAACCCCACCATGTTAGAATTCAACATGACAAATTTTAATAAATTCCATAACATAAATGTTTGATTTAGATTTCCCACGAAAAAAATAACAGAAAAAAGGCTCGTGATGTAAACGTTGCCAAATAAGCATTTGCTGAGTAGGAATCCTCGTGTCAACCATTCAATGGAAATCAGTTGCTGGAGATGCTTAGCGTGTGCCCCCTCGACGCTGCATGCAATTAGTGCGTGCCTCCCCGTGCTCTCTCCGTTTCATGCACTACCCGCCACATTCTCCACGTTGGACTTCCCCCCTTCTTCTCCATCAACGGCTCTGATTCAACCTCGCTTCTCTTATCTAAACCTTGGCTTTTTCCCTGTGTCTTATGGTAGAGTAACAATTGAAATGAAACGTTTATTGCCGTTGGATTTGATAGCTTGGAAAATAGATGGCGATTTTAGGTGGCCTCAGGTGTGGAGGATTATATTACGAGTTGGGCAATGATGGACCAAAACTCAACTATTTAAAAGACACGGTCTTTGATTATGCCAAGCTTGACCATCCAATAAATCCCCTGTTTCTTGCCTCCTTCGTCACCCTATCACTCTCTTCTACGTCTCATATAAACCCAGCCAATCCAGCCCAGGCAAGGTGTTAATCGCGAGCTCCGATTTCCGACTCTCTCCATAGATGGCATCGGCGGGCATTCGTTGTCACGGGAACCAACATTTCATCAATACCCGCTGGCCGGGAAACACTCAACCGATTAATCAGAATGCTCGTGTTGGGCTGTGTTCCCTCGCGATCGATGCCTGTTCCAGACGGAAACAATGGAGGAATTGTTCGGTGTCGATGGGGACGGGAATGGGAATGGCGGTGACAAAGCATAAGAATAAGATCAATGACGGTGATGACGTGGCGGTTGTATATGAGAAGATGGATGAGTGGATGAAAGATTCAGTGGTGGAGATTGTGAAGAATTTACGAGAAGCGCCTTTGTTAGTCCAGGTTTACGATAAAGGAGAAACGACGACGTTGAAGACGGAAAAGGCAGTGGAGGAAGAAACGTGGCCATTGGTGATGGAAAGATGGGGGAAAAGAGAAGCGCCATTACCTGAAGGGTTGATATTCGTGGAGCAATTGGAGAAAGACGAGGAAGAGGAAGAGAAAGAGGAAGAGGAAGCGGAAGCGACGACGAGGGCGTGGGGAGTAGTGATACAGGGGAAAGGGGTGGATTGTGGGCCGGTGTGTTACTTGTTGAAGACGAGCAGAGCTAGGTCATCAGGGATGGGAGCCTGCTGCACCCACTTCTGCTTGATGAGGGTGAAGAATTTTAGGGAAAGTGCGAGGTCCCAGCTCAAGAATTGCTGGTTGCTACAAGGCCAATAAACCATTGAGTTAATGTGATTAATTACTTTTTCATAAACCATTTGTGTTATTTTGATATTTGGTTTATGTTGTAAATGATTTTTATTTATAGGAACTGAATTATTACTTAATTGTAATAAGACTATCATCTCATCAATTCTTATGCGACTTTTTAAGATCGATTCTTTTTTTTTTTTTTTTTTTTTTTTCCTTTGAACATTAGCCAGTTTGCTGAGAATTCCATAAAAGAAGATTCGTAATCTAAATTTTGTTTAGTTTAATTTTATAAATTTCACTTGATTTAGGGCTGCTTAATTAGAAAAATCTAGTATTTTCTTAATTTATTCATGAGCAGTGAGGATTGCAGATGAGAGGTTAAAAGATGATTATTTTATAGCATATCGATCAACTCTTATTCTAGACTTTTAAACCATTTTAAGTTTAATAAAAAATTTGAAGGAGAGCGGTAATCACTGCATAGAAGGAACATGCACTGCCAGATTAGAGTTGGCAAAGGAGGAAGCAATAGACTTCTGAAAAAGGAGGAAGCACTCCTACGATTGTGTTAAGCCCCACCACTATAGCCAATAAAGAGAGCCCTTGCAAAGACATCTATGCTTGTGGAAGAGAAGTTGAATCTAGAGCTGTTGGCCTGTTGCTCCTCCGACCACCAATCACCCCTCACTGCATGAAGCGTTCTTGAAGCTTAGAGAGGAAAGCCCTCTAAATCTGCAAACCTACAGCCAAAAAAAAAAAAGCATAACAAAGCAATCAGCTGCCAAAAGAAAGCCTCCTGAAATCCACCGTTGCCACTGAACCTATCAAAAAACACTATTTACACTTCCACTCTATAGGAGAAAGACAATCCATAGATGAGTAGAGAGAGGATTATATTGCAATGGATTTCATAGGAAGAAAAAATACATACATCAAAGAGATGTTCCTATTCCATTCTTTTTAGAATGAAAATTAGTCAAATTTAATTTGAAATAAAGAGATGAAACTAAAATTAAATTAAATTAAATGTAAACTAATCAATTGAATTTTAATTAAAATAAATTATTTTTTAATTCAACTATCAGATTTATGATTTAATTAAAATTGATATCGAGTTAAAATGAAAACTGAACAAAAATTAAAACTAAAAGATATTGTACTTTATAACAAATTACTGTTAATTAAACCGCTAATTTTTTATTCAAAATCAATCAAAATTCAATGAACTGAATCTCAACAAAACATGACCAAATTGAACAAACGCAAACGCAATGGATTGAATTCAGGCAACAGACCATCAACAAATTAACTAAATCTAACAAATTTCAACCGACCAAGAAGCAATAAAATTTCAACCAAGTATAAAAGAAAGCGTAGTTGATGATGTCCAGAGACATGAGAATGGAATATTCAACAGCACATCCCAGAAGCTCGTCTTTTGTAGTACTGTAATGGGTAGGCGACATGTGATGGTGAGCAAGGCAGAAAGAGACTAAATGAGCTTGCTGACTGTGGAAGTGTTTCGGCTCCATTATTATATTGGAGATTAGGATCCAAAACTTCTTCTGTAACGTGGAAAACCATTAACCCTATAGCAATTTTGGTAGGCTTATCATAATGAAAACATGTTTCATCAGACATTTCAAGAAATCTCTACACTACACTCTTTTGTACCATCAAGGATCTCTGCCTTTTTTCCTTCAAAATCATATTATACACTTGATTTAATAAAAGGAAAAATGCTTCATGAAAATGACTTGTGATCTTAAACTTTGATAATTCTGGTTCAACCTGTTAACAAACTTAAATACATAATCTTACGAAAAACAAAAAGAATCACATTTGCGACAAGAACAAACCTTTTGTTTTACATATAACAGAGAAAATCAGTTAAAATAAACATGAAAAACAACGATTAAAATAAATAGCTTTGAGCTATAACTCTTCAACTATTTTCTGTTTGCTGCATTTGATAGAAAGATAGTTAAGACTTGAGGGAGAGGGAAGTGAACTGGAGAGGTCAGGGAAGATTGGATAACCGGGAATCAGTATAGTATTTCAAAAAATAATAATAATAAAAAAAAACACCAAGGCTGCTTGCCAAAGACTTGTTTAAAGGCCTTGGCCAATGGCATGAAGAATATATACAGGAAGAGTATAAAATGCGTGGCAAAGGCGGGCCCCCATTTTTGAATTTGAAACCATCGATTCCCCCACGCTCTTCCTTCAAAATTCATTCCATACTTAACACATTTTCTAATCCTATATGCTAATTGCAATGCCCGCTCTCTTCTTCTCCAATTCCAAGCAATCAACTTTTCAAATACGGATCTGCTATTCCCTTTTCTAAACCTATCCATCTATTCCATTCTACTTTCACTCCCTTCCTTCTCAACAAAGTTCCCATTCTTTATCTTTTTTTTTTTTGGTTCGTTTTCATTCAATTTGAAGTTTTCCCAACACCGCTTGAATTTTGTGCCATCAAAGTTTTGGACTTCAATTGGGTTTCCTAGATAATGAAGAATCAAGGTGATCTACGGTTGCCCAGAACTGATCATACGGTTGGTTTATATATTTGTCATTTGTTGAATGAACTCGAGATTTATGTTTCTGTTTGAACCTCTGTTTTTTTTGTTATTTATTTCCTCTTTGTCGGGTTGCTTTTAGGCGATTGGAGAAAAGCGAAGCAGTGGCGGATTGGGAGAGAAACAAGAAAGTCTTCATGAACGGATTAAAGTGCGAAAACTTGATTCCGTGTTGAGGACTGAAGGTACTCTTTTTTGTTCAAGTTATAAATTTGTGGATTCTATTAGTTGCTTTGTTCATGAATTTTGAGTGTTAACGGATTGCTAGAATTGATTTCAGTTGAATTACAAAGAAATAGTATTGTTTTTCATTTAAAACTAGTAGCTTTTTCTGTATTTATATCCTATAAATTGTAAATTGTAAATTGCTAGTGTAGGTCCATTTTTGTTATGTTTCTCAATGTGCAATCAGTCCTGTTACTTTTAAACCCTCTTCTCATATCACTTGCTTTTACCTTTATTTTTTTTCTTTCTCATTTTTAGGAACTTTTATGTATGATTTTAATGTTTTAAAACTTCACAGAGACCAGCACCCATCCTATGAAAAATAGAGAAGCTAGTGACCAGTTTCAGTTTGGTGAAGGACTTTCTCAAGTTACCAGTTTGCCTGTAACCATCGATCTGGCTGCTGCGCAAGCAGAAAGACGTGGGAGGACTTCATTGTCTGTCGAGGCAGGATCTAGACCACTAGATCTCAATACTGAAGCTTGTGTTGCTGATAATTCAGCTAGCAATGCAAGTCCGGGGAACACTGAGACTTGCAAGAAAGTCTCTTTGCTCAAGCAGCATGATAGAGAACATGATAGTAAATTTGTAACCTCTGGAGGGATTGGCTTGGATCTCAATGCCGAAGATGTTACTAGCCCCATGAACCCGGAATTGTTTCGTAATCCCAAAATTCATGATCACTTGAAATCAAGAAGGGATGCTTCTGAGTGTGGGAGTACTACTAGTCCAGTGAAGGGGAAAGACTCATTAAGAGTTTGGAAGGAGATGAAGCAAAATGGTTTTCTTTCATCTTCTCATGGCGGCATTTCAATACAACGTGGTGTAACCTCATTTTCACATGGTGGGATACCAATGCCAAAGCAACGTGGGAGGAAAAGCAAGAATGATATTCTCAAGAAAAAGATGGAGCTTGCAAAGAAAGAACAAGTTGATAGGTTCACTAAAATTGCTGCACCAAGTGGACTGTTGAATGGTTTGAACCCTGGGATTATAAACCATGTGAGGAATAAAAAACAGGTCCATTCCATAATAGAGGCCTTGGTTAAGTCTGAAAAACTTGAAAATGGTTGTGTTGAAACTAAAGAAACCAGAAATGTGGGTGATTCTGGTGTACATCTACTCAGTTTTTCTCGAGGAAATGGGGGTTCAACTATTTTATCTGGGAACAAACAAATAGGAGGATGCCATATATTAACCGGGGAGAGTGACTCCAGCATGGTAGGCACGATATGTGGCAGAAATTCTTTATCACACTCCACTTCTGTCATTGAAGATGATACTTTAGCACTTAAGTTATCAACATCAAGCAAGGTATCTGAGGAATCTAGAACTTTTTCTAATGAGGAATCAACAAATGTCAATAGCATTTCTTCTCTTTCAGTAAGAGGTGTGTACTTGAACAGAATCTGTAATTTACTTTATGCACTTTTTATATGAAGAAATATGGGGTTGGTTAGTAATAACGTACAGAATAGTTTACGAGTAGTTTATTTTGCAATTCTTTGGGCATCACTATTTTTCATGAAAGGAATGCTCTTTCTCGACTTTCAGCTGCTAGCGTTGCTTCTCAATGGCTAGAGCTTCTTCATCAAGACATTAAAGGGCGCCTCTCAGGTAGTGATCTAATGTTTGAATAAAATTCTGACGGTTTTAGTGAAGAATGCATAGCACTGCCCGGCAATAAACCGTGTTCTATACTTGCAGCATTGCGACGCAGTAAGAAGAGAGTCCGAGCTGTAATTACT
The DNA here is from genome assembly GCF_001659605.2 of Manihot esculenta. NCBI lineage: Eukaryota > Viridiplantae > Streptophyta > Magnoliopsida > Malpighiales > Euphorbiaceae > Manihot > Manihot esculenta. The sequence goes on along the minus strand of NC_035167.2, from coordinate 34,289,554 downwards.
ACAGAGTTACCTTTTTTAATATCAAAAGAATTCCCATCTAACCAAGAGAATGATCCTTTTATTATGAAAACTTCATCTGATGGACAGTCTAGTAATGCAATGTCTTCCCTGCATCAAGCAAGATGGAGCACATTATTTGATCAGATGGATAAGGCACTCATCGAAGAAGAGAAACAACTTGTAAAAATGAGGGGAGATTATTCTATTTCATATCATGGCTCCAAGTAAATAAACTATATGTGTTCCCCAAAATGGAATTTCCTTATTCTCTTTGAAGAAGATCAGGAAATAAAATTTTACTTGATTAGATCTGTCATCCATTTACTGATGTTTGATTCAGTTTATTCTTCACCTAACTATTTTAATGGAAACATGATTCCCCACCTCAAAATATTTGTTGTCAAAGCTTTTGTTAAAATAAGATACTCTTTTCCACAGTCTAATATCCTGTAGAGACCTTCCCTAAACAAGAAACTTGTTTTATTAATGAGGTTTATGTCAAGCACTAACCTTTTATATGTGGTTTAAATTGCAGGAGAGTTGGTTGAACCAAGTAAAAGAAATGCAACTGCACTGTGATCAGGGGCTGCAAAATTTTCAATGGAACTCAATTTTTGTTTCCCAACTGCAGGAAACATCAGAAAATTACAATAGGTAAAGCTTTTATAATCTAAGGAGTGATGATGGTAAGCATCTATAGGTAAAGAAAATTACAATATGCACTCCATTGCGTTATTTTATGGAGAAAAGGAACAGTGATCGGTATTCGGTAAGGTACTGATCTTAATATAGTCTAAATAAAATAGAGAACAGTGCGACTCTTATATAGTAGGTCATAATCGTTGACTTTTGTTCTGTCTGGTTTAAGAGGTTTAGTACATTGAAGTAAGCATGTCAATATTGGCTTCATGTCTTCCTTGTCAAGAATGCATCCAAAAAGTGGTTTTGAAGAAAATTTATTTATCTTTTTATCAAGTTGAAATTCATGCTTGCCTTTTTCTTTGGGTAAGGCTGGAGTGCTGCAAAATGAAGCAAGTTTGCTTCTGAATAGGCTCAGCAGGTCCTCGTTTATGGTCTTCTGATTAATCTTTTTGATATTAAAACATAAAAGTAAAATTTTTTCAACATCTTTAGATCTTTGTGATTGAGATTGGGGAAAACACAGTAGGCAGGCTCATACTATATCATGTGGTAGTATAATGCATTTCTTGTTTTGTTTTGTTTTTGTTTTTTCTTACCTCAGGCTCCCTATGCGGTGGATATTGCTATTAGTTTTCAAAAATTTATTGTTTTGTATGTGGTGCAGGAAAGTTGAGACCTTTGAGAGGGAAATAGCAGTTAGAGCTGCAGCAGCTTCCATCTATTCAACCTGCAGTTTTCTGATGTCAAAGGAGAATGTATCATGCTTCTGATCTCGTTAACAATATTGTTTTTTTTTTTCCCTTCAACTTATCTTACTGTGGTAGCTTGACCATATGCGTTTAGCAAACTACTGATTAGGTGTTTAGTTTTACAAGGCTATGCGGCTTATCCAGTTTGTAACATTAGGAGAGGAACTCTCTTGACCTTTTCTCTTGTTTTAATTTGATCTGTCAGGTACCGTGCAGTGGCAGGATAACAGAATCTGATTGTTAGAACTCAAGTTGCATGATTAAAGTGGTAGAATCTGATGTTCAGATTCCTTCATTAAATTTTTTTTTTCCTTGGTTTTTACCGAGTGTAGAATGTTTTAAAATTTTTAACTGTTATAATAATCTTATTTCTCTCTTTAGAGCCAACATGAAGCAACCCCTGCTCATGATATTATAACCAAGAAATGGTTACATTACAATAATTTGTACAGAATTATTAGTTAAATACAAAAAAAGAAAAAAGAAAAAAAACTCTGCAGTGGTATGTGAAACAAAAATGACTGCATATTCTTGACATCTCAATCACATTCCTGGGTTCCTCATCTTACGCTTGTAACAGGGCTTCTATGATTTAAAAGGCCTTCACATCACCATGTTTGCCTGCGAGGAGTACAGTATCAAAGAGCATAAACAAGAAAGCTGTATAATATAAGTTATATTGTGTGAAACGCTGCACTTTGGTAACATGTTGCCGCCTCATTTTGTATAAGCAGCAGGACTCGGAGCCAATTTGGGAGCTGCATGTTGCTCGACATCTCCTTGGAGGATGTTCATCTGAAACTCTGTCCAGTGAACGATACTGCAATTTCACACTCTGCATTATCTTCACCCCACAACTATACATGATTTATGCATCAGTTAATGGATAACCAGCTGAGTTTTCACATGAGAAAAATATTCAACCACGACATAAAACTGAACTAATGGGCAAAGTTGTTATTTGTTTCAACCAACACAGGTCCAACTCATGGAGAAAAATATTTTCCAACAAATGGAGAAAAATATTCAACCACTACGTAAAACTGAACTCCTTGTGGACAGAGATGTTATGAATAACACAATTGACGTGGTGATTTTCTGCCAAAGGATCATACACCTTTTTTTTTGTTAAATTCTAGAATCATAAAAAGTCTGTTCCTTTTGATGTGAGTATCTGAGTAGCTGAAAGTGGAATATGTTTTTTTTTTTTTTTTTTCCCTTTGTTGGGTAGTCGTTAGATTTCTTCTTGGCTTTGTGAATTTGTTGCATTAACTGATGAGAGGTGTTAAAATTCCTTGACAAGAACCTGTCATGTCATGAAGTTTGAATCTTTACCCTTATTATATTAACTTTTACTTAAATTTTGTGCATGGGCTTTTAGTTGCTTTGAATAAATTTAGGTAGTTTCTCGTTAAGTTCAAGTTAAAGCATCAGTAAAATTCAAATGCGTGATTGAAGCAGACATGAATGTTTTAGAAGAAAACTGTTGAAGTTATAATTTGAATCAGGCTTATGGCACATTCTCTTTCTATAGTTTATTCTAAAAAAAAAATGACAGTCACGGCTTCGTGAATGAATCCAGGATTAGGTTCATTCCAACCAAATTTTCTAAATGTGAGAACTCGACTGTAATGATCAGGAATTTATTCTCTTTTCCTGGAAATTTGAATATAGACCCAATTCACTCTCATTTCAAACTGCTATCTTAAATCTTTCTTTCTGGAGTTGGTGGTTGGATATTCTTTCAGTTTGACGCTTTCTCTTCTTAGACCTTGATCTGTAATTTGGACTTTGTAGTGTGCTGATCAAATTTCCTGTGAACAAACTCGAACCTTTTGATTTCCCCAACTTGATAATGGATATTTGGATTTGGTTTATTACTTGCATTCCTCTCAATTCTTAATGGCTAACACTGAATTGCTCCTTTTTTTAACATGTAGCTACCCAGGATTTGTTTGTTCTTGTCCAGAATGAGGGAAAGGATCCTCTGAAAGTGAATTTTACAATCATAGATGTTGACATTACTATCCCAGAGATACAAGTACCTAAACACCAAGCCAAAAATGTCCAATTCCAATACTTAATCTTATTGACTTTTGCTCATCCTCCTAAGGATTGGAGATGTCTTTGTTTGGAATCATGATTAACCGCTTCTGAGTCTCTACTTTTTGATGAGAACTTGGGAAAGTTTGATTTGGCCTTTGATTAAGTGTAAAATATAACCTACTCTGAGATTTAATTACTGTGTCCCATCTAAATGAATACGTGTCTTGATCTCATCACCTGTGGACCTCTGACTTACAGTCTTATTGCTTTTGTTTTTTTTCCCAGATCAGAATCATGGCAAATATTTCTGATTGGTGAGGGTATCTGTGTATTCCCTCCTTGGTGTTACCCTTTTTCTTTTTTACTTCTTTTACTGAGGTAATTCTTGAAGTTGCTTCCAAGAATTTCACTCTCACAAAAGCCTGAATCAACCCCTCTTAGAAACTAGATACTGTAAAGCTGCAAATGCACATTTCTTGTGCTTAATTATTACAAGTGGGCATCTATTGGAAAGAATGTGTTGTCCCCCACCTACCAATCCGAGATCATTGGCTCTCTACTTACAACTACTATGTGCTTGAAAAAAGATGAGAGGTATCATTTTCCCACTCAATAAAGCAAGGAATTTTTAGAAGAACAACATTAAAAAGGGAAAAAAATATAAAAGAAAAAGGAAACAGAGGAGAAGGCTGGAAGTGGAAATCATTTTGTATACCATTTATCTCCACCAATAATTCTTTTCTATTCTTTCATGTATTTTATATTATTGCATAATACAGTTTGAGGAAGCATGGACTTGTTTAATAGGAATCTGTCATGTTCGAGTATCAAAACAGAGATCCTCTGTTCCTTGATCACAGAGATTCAACACATGGGGCAGAGCAACATAAAATATGGTCAGTCAGCTCTCTCAAGTACAACAAAAATAGTAGGTAATTTTCAATCTGTCACTTCCTGTAACCAAGAAGACATTAATATTCCAACCTTAGACAAATAACAGGATTGTTAAGGACCCATGTGCTAGTTGATTATTACATGCCAATACATAAAGTTCTCTCGGTCCCATCACCATTTATACAACCTCAAGGCTGACTCCTCTTCAAAGTATGGACAACTCATTCATTTCTCCTTCCACATGCTCATGAAAATTTTTATTATTTGACTCCTGCCATTTAAAGTAGAAGGCAATTTTTTTGTTGTGATTAAAAATATGTAGGGCTATGACTATGCGTCTTTGAAGAGTAGAAGAAGAATAAGGGCGAAACTCATGTGAGATTAGTTGTGATTAAATTACTTAGCTTAAGAAAATCCTTTGGACAATTAAGACAGTTTGAAGAGAAACAAACAAAAAATGCATTTAAAGAAAGTGGAGTATTAGTGTCATTAAAGACCCCAGGGGTGCCAAAATCTAATACAAAAAAGAATGCTTCTATTCCGACAGCATCATTTCATAGTGTGTAATATTATATTTCCATTCTTTATCTTTGTGAAGCATGGGATCTTTCTTCTTTAACCCTAACTTTCACTTTTGTATTGTGGGTTCTGTGGTCCTTTTCATTGTGTAATTGGGAGCAATAAGGTCATTTGCTTCAAAGTGGGTGCTTGGAATCTTGGGAGTCCCGAGGCCTTTAAATCACTTTTTGACTTGTAAAGAAGCAGCATTTTGATACCCTTCACTGTTGCTGTCATTGACAACACATAATCTTGATAAATGAAACCAGCACTCTATTTGGAGAGTTAAAAGGTCAAATCTGCCCTTCACTGTGGAAAATACAAGAAATCCTGTGATGAACATTGGTTGAACTTAAAAGATAACTTTTGTTGCCAAAAGTCTCGAACCACACAGTCAACACATGCATTGATAAGGCACACATTTTTCTATTGTTGAGGCCATCATCCTTCTGACAACTATCACATCTTTGTCCGCACCAACTGGAGTTGCATAACAAGACATTCACTACCCATGTAAGATATTTGCTAGAATCAAGAAATCCACTAGGAAGTTTATAGTTATATCAAGAAGCCTGAATGATTTACAATGCGAGTCATAAACAAGTTCCAGGGTGCCCTTCGCAAAATCAGAATAAAAAATCAGTGCTACTATTACTATCAGCTAATAACTAGAAAACAAAGCAAAGGCCAAGTGGAAGCTGAAGATTTGTAGTAACAATATCCAAAAGTTTCCAAAATTGGAAGCCGGTGAAAAGGAATCCGGAAACCTAAATGTAACATTGACATTGAGAAGAAACTACAAGCATAAACTGAAAACAAACCAGAGAAGAAACAATACAAGAAAATAAAAGGAAAAAGAACTTGCAACAATGAAGTTTCTCCTCTTTGATCAATTGAACAAACCGGATTCCTTTTCCCCGGATAACCAATTGCTAATCCTTACTCGTAATGAATATAGTTTCATATTCATCCTGAATCTTCTTGCCCTTCTGAAGGGCATCTAATCAGCTCCAATATATTTAATACCTCTCCCATGTCTGGTCGGTTTGATGGCACTTGTGAAGTGCAAATCAATCCCAATTTCATTACTCGAACTGCCTCATCAGCTGGGAAATTCCCTTGGAGGCTTTCATCAACACATTCTTCCATCCTTCCTTCCTCCAATGCTCCTCTGACCATGTCACAAAGTACCACCACATCATCTTCCATGTACTCAACAGGCCTCTTGCCAGTAACAATCTCCAGTACCAAAACCCCAAACCCATAAACATCACATTTCTCAGTTATCTTTACTGTTCTACAAGCAAACTCAGGTGCCATGTACCCTAGTGCACTCTGAATCTTACTGCTTAAAATATAGCAGTCCAGCATAGGTAACAACCTTGCCAGGCCAAAATCTCCCACTTTTGGTTCACCTGAACTGTCAAGAAGGACGTTACTTGATTTTATGTTATAGTGGATGATGTTTGAATGGTGCAAATGGGCAAGGCTTTTTGCTGTCCCAAGAATTATGTTGAACCTCTCATTCCATGAAAGAAAATGTCCACGAGGTCCTTCATGGAGATGCTTGTACAAACTCCCACCAGAGACAAATTCGTAAATCAAAAGTTGCAAGGATGGTGTCCAATAATAACCTTCAAGGGCCACGAGATTTTGGTGCCTAACTTTTCCCAATTTCTTAACCTCCCTTTCAAAATCTTCTTGGGACTTGACAAGACTTGAGACAGTGAGCTTCTTGATGGCCACAGAATGCCCATCTTGAAGAACTGTCTGATAGACTGCTCCAAATCCACCACGTCCAAGTTCACAATCCTTATTAAGCAGAGCATGTGCTCCAGTGCTGAAGTCAGGTTCACCTGAAAACATGACAAGCTTGCCAGAATTGGCATCTGTAGCGGGGGAATGGCTAAACTCATAGCCTGTAGATAATGACAAAGCAGCTGCAGATCGTGATGTTGATGATCGAACATGAAGATTAAGGACAGTGATAGTAATGACACCAACAACAATAACAGCAGCTGCACCAATGGCAATAAGAGCAGATACACTTAGGATGATTCTCTTGTGACCAAGAGTTTCAGGAATCAAGCCAGGAGCAGAGTCAGAAGAAGAATTTGGATTGAGAACAATGGGTTTAGGAAGGACTGCAGGGCAAGACTTGTTGACTGCAGCACCACAGAGAGATGGATTGCCAATGACAGAAAAAGGTGATATGGTGTTGAAGAAACCACCAGCGGGTAGTTCACCTTGCAACTGGTTATGGGAAATGTTGAAGGAAGAGAGGTTGGGAAGATTTGCCAATTGCTTGGGTAGGCCACCGCTGAGGCTGTTAAAAGACAAGTCCACATCTTGTAGGCTTGTAAGTTTCGCTACTGCTGTGGGTATTGGTCCAGTCAAGTTGTTATGAGATAGGATCCTAAGTGATCAATAGGAAAGAAACAAATAAACAAGAAAGGCATATTGGTTAGAATGATGAAGACACCACACCTTTCACCAACATACAAGTTTCCAGAAAAAGGGCAACAATAGTCAGAGCATCAAGGAGCTTTTCTTATTTCTTAATTTAGATATCAAGCAACTACCCCAGAGAATTAAAACGTCTTGTTCATTTCAGTTGTAAGGAACTCTAAATTTCAAATCCTAACAACTCATAAAAAAGAAACCATTGTATGCACTGCAACCACATCTTTACAGATTTGAAGTTTCTTTGATAGGCTAAATCTTTAAAATAGATGGAATCAACTTTTACTGTAAAGGGACTAACTTATCTACTAGAGAAACTTTCATGTTTAGTTGTTTATAAAGAATTTGAAGATGGCAGCAACCTAAGCAGTGTCGATGATCTAAAGTTAACTAAGTTTGGTATAAAATATTTAATGACAACAAGAAAGAAAAAGCAGAGAAGGGAAAAGGAGTCGTAGCAAAGAAAGCTTACAAAATTGTTAGTGAAGACCAATTCGCAACAGAGCTAGGAATCTGCCCTATCAGTAAGTTCCTCTCCAGCCTCAATTCCTTTAAGGAAAAGGCTCCACCAATTTCCAGAGGAATGCTTCCGTTTAGAAGATTATAACTCAAATCAAGAACATGTAATTCCTTTAACTCTCCAATAGTCACAGGAATAGGGCCCACAAGAGAGTTCCCTGATAGATTCAAGAACTGCAAGCTGTTCATGATCTCAATGGAAGACGAAATTTTACCAGTAAACTCATTGTCTGATAAATCTAAAATTTGAAGCTTTGGAACTGAGTTAAAACTCCCTAGCTTATTCTCCAAACGCGCAACCTTCTCCCCTCCCGAGCCAAAAATCCACAGAGGAAGGTCACCACCCATTGAATTCCTGCTGAAATCTAACGCCAAAAGGTTTCCACAATTGGCCATGGATTCCGGCAAGTTCCCAGTTAAACCATTAGAAGATAAATTCAATACCTTCAGCGACTGAATATTCCCAATTGAATTCGGAACCAGACCAGAGAATCTATTCCCAGAAAGATCTAAAGTCTCGAGTCGTTTCATTTCTCCAATCCAGCTTGGAAATTCACCAGCTAACAGGTTGTTGCTTAAGCTTAGATAATTACACAAACTAAGCTTCTGCATTGCATCTGGAAGGTACCCAGAAATCGAATTATCACTTAAATCGATGGACCTCAATAACAAACAGCTTCCAATCCCTTTAGGGAACCCCCCGCCAAACTTATTTTTACTCAAGTTAATAGCTCTCAAATTGTTCAAAGCTTCAATTCCTGTAGGAATCTCACCTTCCAACAAATTATCTGACAAATCAAGCGACCTGAGCCCACTCAAACTCCAAAACCCAGCAGGTAAAGACCCTGAAAACTGATTCGAACTGAAATTTACAGATCCAAGAGTAGTACATGAGCTCAAAGAAGCTGGAATCTTCCCAGAAAACTTGTTCTTCGCCAAAGATATGGATCTCAAAGACCCACATTGCTTAAAAAAATCATCTGGGATCGGCCCAGAGAGACTGTTCTCACTTAAATCAATGATGCTAAGGTGTTCAAGCCAAGCAAGACTAAGGCTAATGCTGCCAGTGAGGTTGTTTCTTGCTAATGAGAGCTTGTAGAGAAACTGGAGCTGCAAGAGGCCACGTCCGATTTGTCCCGAAAGGGAGAAGCCGTCGAGATTAAGCTCGGTAACCCTGTTGGATCTTGGGTCGCATTTGACCGCTACCCAGTTGCAGGGAGTATCATCATCTTGGTTCCAAGACGAAAGCGTTCCCTTTGAATCTTGAATGTCTGCTTTGAACACAATTAGACCCACCACGTCGTCATTTAGCGGCGGGTTTAGAGATCCAACACACTGTGAAACAAAAACCAGCGAAGCTAATAAGCTTATTAACATCTCTTCTATCTTCTGCATTGCAGCTTCTTTTTATGCTCTAACAAGGAAAGCAAAGAATCACACACAAGTCCATTGAAGTTTTGCTCAAAACAAAAAAGAACAACAGAAGCTAAAACCCGATTAACTGTTGGGTTCAAAAAGCCAAACTCACTAGTCACTACTCTACCAGGAATTTCAAAGAGAAAATGGAAAATATAAAAAAGGTTCTCTTTCTCTTTTTAACGGCTAGATTTAGACCAGTGAGACAACAAGGAGAGACAAAAAAAAAAAACACACTAAAATACACCAAAAATAGAAAACAGTTACACTGAGCAAAATGAGAGACCACAAGAATGAAGCTCAAATCATAAATGAAAATGCTAGCAATGGTACTCTGCAAGAGGGAAGTGAGAAAAAAAAAAGCCCAGAAATTTCTGCAGAAACTAAGTTTTGGGGGTTTGAAGAACTCGAAGAGAAGAACAAGGGAAGACTTGAAAACAAGCCTGGATCAGAGAATATAAGTTAAGCTTCAAACGCCAATGGCATCTCAAGACTGGTTGGAGAATCCAATGGTTCGCCGAGGTCCGGAGATAAGTTAGGTTTCCGGTAGGAGTCGCCAATAAATTTCAGCGAGGTACGGACGGTGGAGAGTCAGAGAGAGAGAGAGAGAGAAAGAGATGACAGAGGCGCAATAAAAGAAGTTAGTGTTTTGTTAACAGAAAATGGAAATGGGCCACGTATGTGGGTGGGGAAGGGGAGGTGTGACTATTTAATAGATGCAACACGTGGCGAACTTTCCGAGGACGTGGATGTCCTTCATGGCAAAAACGTTGTCGTAATCTTCAATTAATGGATTGGAGAATTCGACCACGTGAATGGAAATAAATTTTTTAATAATTAAAATTTTTTATAAAATATTTTATTTCAAATGAATAGTACATAATTTGAATAATCAGTAGAATTTAATTTTAATATTTACATAATTTAAATATTTAATTAAAAAAATATTTTATGAATTGAGTACGAATTAAAAAGCATAAGAAATTTCATAACAACATTTGGATTACATAAATTAGTACCTTTCCTTCAAATTATCCTACTCCTATGCATTATATTTCATAATAAATTTGGACATATACGAGATCTATTTTTTTTTTTTTAAATTAGCTTATATTTTCAGCATATTTCTTCTATATATATATATATTTTTTAACTGATGCTGTAGTAAAACTTTGACATTGCTAGTGAAAGAAAAAGGACATATTTGGAGACAATGGATATGAAAATGGCAAATTGAATTGAGTGGTAAGAAGATGGTTGAATTTTGATTTGAAGCAATTGGGCAGACAAGACAAGACTAGAGTGAGAGGAAAAAGCTAAAAAGCAATAAAGGGTAAAGAGGAAGTAGGTGGAGATTATAAAGGAAGGCAGCCCCCTCAACTTTCACTTTTATTTCATGGGCTTTGCTACTCTAATTCTTTTTTTTTTTTTTTTTTACAGTTCATTAAATGCATATTGCACACCTTTTTCTCCATTTAACAAAGTTTTAACTAGGCCTGTGCATATTTCGGTTTAAATTAAAAAATCGAATCGAACCGATTAATTTTAGTTTTTCGGTTCGGTTAATTGGGATGATCGGGTTGGTTCGGTTAGTATATTTAAAATTATTCGATTTTCGATTCGATTCGATTTAAACGTGTTAAATAACCGATCAAACCGAAATAACCGATTTCGTGAGCCTAGCCCTCCCCCTCCCCCTCTGATACCCAACCCAGGCCAGCACCCCAAACCCAACGACGACGAATCCTCTAAACCCATTATTCTCTTTCTCTTTCTCGTCGACCATGACCATCTAATGACTCTCTCCCCGACAGATCGCTATTCTTTTCGATGGACGACGTCGTTGAGGACGCCGATGAGCTACATTCATTCACTTCTGCCTCCGCCTCCTCCTCCTCCTCCTTATCTACCAATTTACTCTCCGGCAACGAGTCGAAGATCCCGGGCATGGCGACGCAGACGATCCCTCCGCGGACATATCCAGAAGATTGGATCTCTTTCATCCCTCTACAAATGGGTTCCAGAAGATTTGATGATTAAAGAGAGAGAGAAGGGCTTATCCTCATCCACTGGTTCGTTAATTTTATTTTATTGTGAATTTTAATACTTTTGAGTAATTCTCCTCTGCTTCCAATCTCATAGTTGCATTTCATCACTTTTTAAAAAATTGCAGATTTTGGTTTGAATCGAACCGAGCCGAACCGAATCGATTTTTATCGGTTCGGTTCGGTTCGATTATATCATCATAATCGATTTTTTCGATTTTTAAAATTTTAACATTTTAATTTTCGATTTTTTCGGTTCGATTTGATTCGAAACTGAACCGACCGATTGCACAGGCCTAGTTTTAACAATCAGATTTTTCTTTTTACTCCTTTAAATTATATCTTCTCAGGTATTTAATCATTGCAGATTTTAGAAACTTCTTTTTTCTGTTGCTATTGTGAATTATTAATTTGATTTGTCAGTAAGCATTTTTGTTATTTAAAAGTAAACTGAAATGTTAGCAAATAATGTTATATTTATTAAAAGAAGTAAAAAAAATACTATATTCAATATATATATATATTTTTTATAATAAAATAAACTCAAATAATAGTTTAATAGACCCTAAAATTTGTATTTTATTATTTCATAATTTTAGAATTGGCTATAAATACTTTTAAATCATAAGCCATATTCAGAAATATTAACTATTTTAATTATTAAGTTTTTTAATAAATCATCAAAATGCAGAATATGTTCACTCTTAGTAAAAAATAGAGACTTATTCTGCACTAGTTTTCATTCAATTTCAGTTATATTTATTTTATTTATTAATAATTTAAGTCTTTAATTGTAGAAAATAAACTCCTCATTTCAACTTTTTTCCTGCAATTTCAACAGAATAAATCAATTTTTTAATTAAAAATCAAATCAAAATATATATATAAAAAAATCAAACTAAATTTTTGAATTAAATTAATTTAATGGATGTTTTCAATTTCAACCAAATTCTTTTTCACGCTATCAATTGGCAAAGGCAGAATGCTTGTAACAGGGCTTTCGTGGGTTTCAAGCTTTCAACCCAAGGTTAAAGGATTCAGAAATTTTGTGGAAATCCAACTGATTGCAAGGTTGGGCTCCAATGGGCCTATGTTCTGTGCCGAACGATCACATTTCACATGCGGGACACGCTCAACACGAGCTGCAGCCTGCAATTGCAAACCCTACCAAAGCACTCTGCCGGTGACCTGTGAGCGACAGAGTGAGCGAGTCCCCAAGCTCAAAACCAGAAGTGAAACAAATTGGGGTCTGTCGCAGAAGCAAACACTTAGGATTGGACATGGCACCTATTGATGAAAGTATCACTCTCAAAAGAAAGCAAGTGATAGCATCAGCTCTCGTCAAGCACCTCTCTCTAGATCCTGTAAGCCTTAAAACATCATTCTCATCATTCAACTTTGAATTACCTGTACATACTTTGATTCTTTTTGTCTCTTGATGTTTTATCTGTGTGTTCTTAATTATGATTATATAGTGGATAAGTAGAGATTGCTGATTTACCAACAGCTTTATGATTTTCTAGTATGCTATATTTATTGGTTCATTTTACATTTCAGTCCTTTTGCTTGGAAAAGCTATAAGTTGGAGCTCATTAATTTATCTTCGAAACCTCTTCAGTTTGACAACATCGTTGGAGGCTCTCTGTGTGCATTTTACTATGTGTGCTTTTGCGTATTTTTGTGGATGTTGAGAACTTCTGTGTGGAAAAATTTTCAATTTGATAAGTTTTTACACATTGCAATGAATGTTTGGTATTTTCAAGTTATTTTGTGTGTTTTCACATAACGGTTGCATCTCTTACATTTTTCTTCTCAAATTAAATTATTCTTATATTTATTTCCCTCCTTCTAGATAATGATGCCATGTAAAAAAGAGTATTTCAATCCTCACAGATTCATCTCTTGCATTGAAAGACACACCCCCCCCCCCTTTTCTTTCGCAGTCTCACTGATATGATCTTGTTGCATTCCATCATTTTATTTGTTATTTGACCGATATTTCTTCTGTTATTCATGAAAGAAAGGCACCAAGTTGCGGAATTTGTGAATTTCATTCTGACCTGTTTTGTACTGTGATTTGTTGGTTTTTAAGATTATGTGGTTAAGTTTGAAATTAATTTCTGTAGGGAACTTCTTTGGGTGTCAGTGGCAAGGATGATATTATGAGCTTGTATACAAAGATTTTGAAGTCATCAGGAAAACCTTTTCTGCAGAAAGAAAATGAGGAGGTAAGGTTGCACTGGTTGCCTATGCTCTGACACTACACTGCTATAACTTCAATGTGAACTTTTCTTTATAGGTGATGAAGTGGATAGAGTTTGCAGAGAGTTTTCCTGTAGACTGTCAGGCGTGCTTAGATGCTCTCACTGGATTCAATCAAGACTTGGCTCAGAAGTCTATACTCTTGGGCAATGGAACTACACCCTCTGAGGCTGATGTCATTGTGTTTTCTGTTATACATTCTTCAGTGGTATGCTCCTTCTGTTTTTTGCTATGAACTATTCTTCCTATTTGCTGCTCTCTGGTTAGTTAATGCATTCAAATTTTTCTTGCTATTTGATTTTCAAATTTTTCCATATGTTGTCAAAATCTTTTTCAAATAAGAATGACACGTTAGGAATGCCGTTGGTGAACTTAAATTCTTACATTTATCTGTCCTACTGATATAATAGGTGCGTGTTTGAAATTCTAATGAATTTTGAGAGGTTACTTTTATGCAGATTGGCCTTTCACATTTAGAGAGAGAGAAATTGACACATGTGATGAGATGGATGGATTACATTCAGGTAGGGCCCATTCTTAACTTCTTCTTATTATTCACTTTTTTGAATTTTTTTTTATGAATCTGATGGTAAGTTTCTGTGGAAGGAAGACTTCTTAGTTACTCTATGTTATCATCAAACAGTCACATGTGAACTCCCTGCTTTTCAATGTAACTATCAAGACTTTGGCTGTGAGGCTGACTTGATTATGCCTCACCTTTGGCTGTTGGTTCCATTCGCAACAATCTGATTTGATTGGCAGTTTTATGCATCATATTTGTTCAAGTAACATCTTGTACTTGTTTGAAATTTGGGTTTAAGAATTATCACAACTTAAATAAGTCGAACATGTAAGAGCAGTTTATGTTGTCTCAGTTACAATTAGTTGAGTTTTTGTTGACAAATTTAGGTGCATTTCTTAGCAGTATTCAATAGTTGTGGCCTTACCTGACTCAAATAGAGAAGAATGAAAAGCAAATGTTTATCTGTGAAATTTTGTCCTCAGTTTTTAATATTTTTTTTATCATGACCTGAATCTGCATATTTGCAGTTAGTAGCATGATCCCTCAAACAACTATCAAAGAATATGGCATGTTTTCATTATTATTATTTTTTTATAAGACATTGTAGATTACTTGTTTCTTTCTTATTACAGCACAAGGAGGAGTTTGCGGATCTGTTTGAAAAGATATTGCTCAAAAAACCTGCATTTGAGTTTCTGGTGAGCTATCTTGTATTATTATATTGTTTTTATCTGTTTCATTTGCCTTACTAACCCTGAGGCAAGAAGGATTAGAATGTTGAAAAGTATTTGGGATATGTTGGTTGCTACACATTTCACAAAATGAAACCTAAAGTTTAAGGAGAAAAGGGGTCATTGATTTTACATTATTTGATCTGCATCATGGGGATGGAAATAGTCCTGCTTCTACTAGTTGTTTAATGGCAATTTTTTCGTTTGAATGGATTAAAGCATTTTTTGGCAGTTGTAAGCCATCTTTTGTTGAGACAACCTTGTTCTTCTCCCCTCCCCCTTCTCTTATCCAAATGTATTAATTACTTTTGGATCATTCTTTTGGTTGAGTTCCTATTATTCTTTGTTTATTTAGTTGCAGGGTACAAAGGGTATGGCTAAAGTTGAAGTGGATTCAAATGCAAAAAAGACTCTTGAAAGCACAAAGAACACAGAAAAATCAGAAGCAGACAGAGTACAAAGAAAAATGTTGCTGGGGTAAATCTTTTTCTGTTCCATTTTCTGATACATAGTGCTGATATTTTATGAGCTTTCTTTTTTCAGTTTTGTAATAATAGAATTATATTCATCCATGTTTGTCATTCTGAAGAATGCCAAGAGGTTCAGAAATATGCTGATAATAGTTGTAGAATTCAGAAGTTAATGTTGAAAATCATAGCCTATCAGAGAGTTATTAGCTGTCTAAGCCTTTATATTCCTAGGCAAATAATCTATTTGAAGCTTTTGTAGTTGTAGGAACTGAAATGCCATTGCCAATTCTTAAGCATTTGATCATATTGAAACACACACACACGCATGTAAAGTACAGTGTATATACATGCCAGTGTATGGTGAAGCTGCGAAATTTTAGATGCATGACTTGGGGTATTTTATTATTCTAATTACTTTTGTCTTTTGATCACGTTACAGTCTTGTGCATTAACATTTCTATGGTTTTTTGTACCTTACAGAAAAAGGTTACAGAAAATAAGGAACCTGTGCCAGAGAAAAAGAAACCGTCTGAAAAGGAACCTGCTGAGAAAGATAAAGAACTAAGTGTTAGTTTGCTGAACATACAGGTTGGCCTTATTCGCAAAGCATCGAAACATCCATCTGCTGATAGGTAAGCTGACAACTTCTCATTCTTCTCCTCTAAGTGTTCAATATAGTCATTAGAAAAGCTGTTCCACTGCGATCCTGGTCATCATAGATTTAAGGGGGTATTGGACAAAAAAATCCAAACGTTTATGATAATTCACATTTATATTCAACACTTTATATCTAGGACGGTAAAATCAAAACTTTTCAATTTGTCACAATTATAGCCAAAAGGACTGAATTGAATATAGAAAAATTAATGATAAATTACACTATAGTCCTTAAGGTTTCATATTATTAATAAAATATATAATCCTTTAATTTAAATTTTGTAATTGAAATCAAATATATTTTATATTTATTATATGTAATATTAAATATATTGTATTGAATAAATATTTATTACAAATAAATTTCTATTATATAAGACATCACATATAAATAATATATATTAAAATATTTCATTGAATTTTTATATTCAATATTATAAATTATGTGTATACTTTTTTATATTTGAAAAACTTTATTTTATATTAATATTATTCTAAATAAAAGTATAAACCAAAATATTATATGTTTTAAATTGTAAAGTTTTATTTTTTTATATTTTAAGTTTTTATTAATGTTTACGATATTATATAAAAGTGAAAATAGGGAGTGAATAATGAGATTAATAAAAAAAGATATTATTGTAAAAAAAATATGTATTTAAAGACTATTTTATTATTCAAATAGAACTTTAGGGACTATATTGTAATTTATCATTAACTTATACAAATTCAATTTAGTCCTCTTAGCTATAATTGTGACATTTAGTCCTCTTAGTTATAATTGTGACAAATTGAAAAGGTTTAGTTTTAACATCCAAGATTTAAAGTATTGAATATAAACGTGAATTACCATAGACATTTGGATTTTTTTGTCCAATAGCCCTAGATTTAAATTTCAAGTATCTTAATTTATGCAACGTGGCATGTCTGATAGAAACTATTTGTGACATTTTTAATCTTGGTTGTTGATTCAGTTTATTGGTTGAGGAGATAGATGTTGGGGATGCAAAATTGAGGCAGGTGGTCAGTGGTTTGGCAAAGTATTACAGTCCAGATGAGTTGACGGTATGATTATGTAGTTTATTGGAAATAAATAAGCTATACTAGTTCTTTTTTGTGTAACTATTTTTTGTTTACTTTTTGGGATTTATTCAAATACCGAAGTCCAGTTGCTAATGCTGTATTTGGTATTTGCATTTTCTATAAAGAATCGTCGTGTTGTGCTGATAACAAATGTAAAACCTGGAAAGCTACGAGATGTGATGTCAGAAGGACTGGTAAGTTTTCTATGCATTTTTATTGTTGTATGAATCAAGTAATGATGTTCTTTATATTCAGTGAAACCTTATGGTTTAATTGAATTACTGCTTTTGTTTTCAACAATTTTCTTATAAATCTCGTGACTAAAGAGTAAAACAAGCAACAATAGGATCTGTGTCTTGCTAGTAGGATAATTCTGCTATTGTAATAGTGTCATGTCGAAATTTTTGTGCTTCTTATGTGGACTGATTATTGTGAAAATGGTCAAATGATTTATTTTGTGCTTGTTAGGTCATTTATATCAATAAAATTTAGTCATTTTGGAAAAGAAAGTCGTCGATCTTATTGATTTTAATTATAACCACATGGTGGTGATGCTAATTGATTCCATCTCGTGAATATTGGCAGTGTCCATGTGTATGCTTTGTTCATTTCCTCTTTCTTGTTGCCAAAGGTCCTAGATATTCTAGTTTGCTGTGATCGGTTATTCAATTTGTACCAAATTAACTTAGTTAACATAAGAGTCCCAAGGAATGAATTTAGTGCGTCAGGTGTTTGCTTTCTAATTTTTTCAGGTCCTGTGTGCTTCTAATGAGGATCACAGTGTGGTGGAGCCCCTGCTCCCTCCAGAAGGTGCTAAAATAGGAGAACGTGTCTCATTTTCAGGGTAAGCATACAGAAGTTGCTTAACGCTAATAGAGTAATTTTAATAGCTGAAATACTGGAGGAGAAAGTGTGAAAGCACATTTTTGAATAGCTAATAGCCAGTTGAATACTTGCTAGTAGCTGCCATTTTCTATAGTAAATGCATATTTCGTCTTCCATGTGATGTGCTAGTATCAATTTCTGTTGAAAACAATATTGCTGGTTGGTCACTAATTTTGAAAAGCATTTGAATTTGAACAATAAGGTTGCATTTTTTTTTTTGGTAAAGTGGCTGTTGCCATGTAGTGTCATTCTAAGACTAGAAAACTAGGAATATACAGCTGTAAGGTGTTTACTGTCACATGCAAATGGTTCATATGCATGGGTTTGGCCCTGACAATGTGTATAGCCAAACGGCAGAGTTTTGTAATTTCTTCCTCCTTCCTTAAAATTATGTGGTTTTCTGCTGAAAGTTGAAAACTATTTGGTCTAATATATAGTTGTTAATATTTTCATTCAGGATTGATGGTAAGCCAGAAGATGTCCTAAATCCAAAAAAGAAGCAGTTGGAGAAAATAACACCGGTATGTGGTTCGAACTTTTGTTTTTCTTGTTATGAGCTGGGTTCATTTTATGTTGTCTGCCTATTCAGTTTAACCTGTACCTTATCTATCAAACTTCTCAGTCATCTTCTTGTTAATTAGGATCATGTTCCATAGAACTCAGAAAAAGTATGGGTGAATGAATTGCCGTTAGTTGGCCATTTGTAGTTTTCTGTTTGGTTCTGTGGCCCACTGCAGGTAAATATCAATTAATTAGATGATGTGATTCAATGAGCATGCCAAAAGTTAAAATTAAGGACTACACCAGTCATATTTCCTTCCTAGTTCTTAGTAGATATGACAAATTTTGAAGGTAGCAGCGGGGAAGTAACGACTTATAGTTTGTCTTGTTTTTATAGTTTGTGAATAATAACTTTTTTCTGTCTTTAATGCTTGTCTTCTTAAAAGAGGAGATTTGACAGTACTGATGGGTGGGTGAACTGGTTTCTCTGTACTGCACATGAATGCTGTGGCCATGGCTTGTGTCATTATAGCCTTCTCATCTAGTTAGTATATGAATTCTTTCGTTATGGTTTTTGATCATGAGCATTTCATGGGTGCAGAATCTTTTCACCGATGACAAGGGTGTGGCCGCATTTAAGGGCATACCATTTATGACATCTGGTGGGCCATGCACATCATCCATTCCAAAGGCAAGCATCAAATGACGACAGTGACCAATTGGACCACATTGTAGCTTACTGTTTACTGGTTATATAAATTTTAGCTTTAAGCTCTATTTGTTATCTAGTACAAGAAAACACATGTTAAAACAGCCAGGGGTTTTGAATCATGTAGTAACATCATCAGATTCAAATGGTCGCATTCATTTGGAATCTGATGTTGCACAAAATTCAGCAAGGTGAGTTTTTAATCACATTAGCAATTGTTAAATCAATACAAATTTTGAGCTGTCCTGCAATTTGATGTATTTAGCAAAGTTGGAAACCTCTTCTTGCTTCTTCTTCTCCACCCTTGTGTATATACACACACAAAAACGCGTGCATATGTACTGGAATACAAGTGATTGAAAGTGATATATATTTATATATATATTTGATGCAGTTTGTCCATCTTTTGCTGAGGATGCATGAGATATTCTTCCAAATAGCTTATAGTGTGGCAGCTTTCGTAGTTTGTCCTGTTCAGATAAGTAAGAGAAATAGCCGCTTGCAAATCTGTTCTGCAGATTGAGAATTAAGGAATAGATGAATGTTTTTGTCTTGTTGGATGCTCATCCACTTGAGCTTTCTTCTTTTAGCACTAGAATCAAGTTTGTCATAGAAAATCCAATTCTCTGAATCTATATCAAGGAACTGCACTTCAAATGTGCAAGCACTAGTACAAAGCTCTGAATCGAAACAAATGAAAGATGATTCCCCACTCATAATCCGCAACAAATGAAGTTGCAAGTTCTTGTGCTTAATATATTTTTTTTTCGTTTTTTGATTAATAGAGGATTTCGTGCTCATTGAAACTATCATGTCTTAAAAATTATATCCTGATGCATGGGATTGGAATATATTTTATAAAATAGTTTGATTCATGGTGGGAGAGTTCAATGGCAGGACAAAGCCATTTATAAAGTGAATGGCCAAGCATGAAAAGGCCATCAGTGGCTAAGCTTAGCCTCATTTATGGGGTTATGGGTCTTACTCCTAACTGTTCAATGCATTGAGGGACTTGGTTTCTTGAAAAATAAGTAAGGAATGTATGAAATTTAGAGAAGCCCATCTTGTTTATCACTCACTGTCAGCGATGAGTAGGAGATGCTATTGCTTCTAATGTTATTATATTTTATTTGATGCTGTAAGAGTATCAAAGAAAGAATCCCAATGGAATTTTAACAATTGGTAATTGATCCTCAAGACCTCTCTGCAATCCGTAGTACTTTCAATGATCAAAACTAGCACAGATTCTATTCTGGAAAAATAAAGAACTATGTGCATCCTCTTTTTAAAATTCAAAAGAAATATTATTATGCATACCTGTCCAGTTGTGCACCTAAGATTTCATATGGATCTTGCCCTGATAAGCCAATGAGGAAATCATTTCATATCCTATAAAATCAACATTACACTTAATCTTAGTCTCTATATTTTCGTCGGTCCAACGAGAAAAAATATGGTGGGTCCTTTTTAAAATCATAATTATTATTATTTTTAATTAACTGTGAGTATATATCAAATTATAGGTAAGAATTTTATATTTTTCAATAATTAATTCAGATCTATATGGATCACATTTTTCAATCCTATCATAAAGATCTCCCTGAAGCTTTTATGTTATCTACTGAAGTCGGTTGGCTTCCTTGAGATGCTTGGGGTGATCTTTGGCAGAGGTTATGGATTCTTTGCCTAGACCAAAGAGATTGTAATGAAAATGGATACAAGTTAGAATTTCCCATTATTTTATAGACATGAAGAAGATTGAACAATGTAAGTGAAATATTTTCTTTTAAGATTGTGTGGGAAACCAAGAAAATAAAATCAGAATGTGAAAAGTTGAGAGAAATATTAAGTGGTCCAAAATCCATGAAATGCAGGGCAGAGTGAGCATCTTGCAGAGAGAATACGGATACAGATACAGATGCTGATACTGATACTGATTCTATAGACATAGAGAAACAGAACTCAGAAAGAGAGAGAATGACGTGATATGTATGGAAGAATGGGACTGAATCAAATCAAAGAGAAACCCAAGAAGGATCACGAAATATCTGTGATCTACTTGAGAGGATATTCCTCTCTGAACATTCACCACTGTGAATAATTTGATAATGTACTCTCCATTCCTTTATGTCTAAATTCATGTTTTAATAATTTATTTTCTCACCCACCTCCTTCATTTTCTTTTTGTTTTCTCACTATAAATTCGCAATTATATTACGTTCATACATCTTCTGTGAGTCTGTTTGTTGATTTTCTTTTATTGCAGGTAGGGATGTAACCGGATCGGGTATTTTTAGGTACCCGATCTGACTGAACCCTAATAAAATGAATTTGGATAGTTATAATCGGGTTTGAGATGGGTTTGGGTTTTAAAAATAATACCTGTTGCGGGTTCGAATCGGATTCAAATTTTATGTACAGAGTATCCACTACCCGAACCCGTTTATATAAATAATTAATTTAATATAAATAATATATTTTTGAGAAAATTACTTTTTAGTCTCTGAGGTATAGCGTAATTAACAGATTCGTCCCTTTATTTTTAGAACCCAACATTTTCGTCCCTGAGGTTTAATTCCGTCAAAATTCAAGGTCCCTCCGTCAAAAATTTCTGTTAAGTCAATGATTTTCACTTGGTCAAAGGAAAGAGAATAAATATAATCCCAAAAATACCCTTATCAATAATAAAATGAAAAAAAATACTATTTAGTCCCTATAGAATGGAAAAACTCGCTACTTAGTCCCTCAATTTTGAAAAATATATTAAAATGTCCCTAACATTTTAAAAAGTCTACTAGTTAGTTCTTCTATTAATTTTATCACTAAATATTTTACTATTTAGTCCCTATAGTTTAGAAAAAAAAATTAATTAGTCCCTCAAATTATTAAAAAATTTACTAATTAGTCACTCCATATCATGGAAATTTTAGATTTTTTTTTATAACACTTAACGACTAAAATTAACGGAAAGACTAACTAGTAAATTTTTTAAAATATCAGAGACATTTTAATGAATTTTTAAAATGGCGAGCAGTGATCGATGACGAACAGCATCACAAAAAATATTTATATTGAGTTTTAACTTTTTATTTTTAATAATTTAAATTTTATATATTTTGATTTTTATTATTTTTGCTGAATTTGAATCTTAAATTTATTAAAATTTTTATTTATTTATGGAGATTGAATTTGAGATTTTCTTCCTTAAAGTTTGACGAAATTAAACTTTAGGGACTAAAATATTGAATTCAAAAAAATAGAGGGACAAATATGTTAATTATGTAATATCTTAGGGACAAAAATGTATTTTTTCCTTTAATTCTTTGAGAGAGGGACCTATAAATTTGTAGGAATTAAATTTCAGGGACTAAAGTATTGAGTTCTAAAAAGGGTAATTCGGTCATTTTTCCTATCACTAACGGCATTTTTGACGGAGGGACCTCTAATTTTGACGGAATTAAACCTCAGGGACGAAAGTGTTGGGTTCTAAAAATAGAGGGACGAATCCGTTAATTACGCTATACCTCAGGGACTAAAAAGTAATTTTCCCTATATTTTATAATAATATTTATAAATTTTTTTTATATATTTTTATTTAAAAATTTAAATTTAAATATTCTTTAGAAATATTATATTTTTTAAATGAAAATTATTAATAAAAAATATTTTTTTTATAAATTATTAATTAAAATATATAAGATTAAACGGGTTCGGATTTTATTCGGATAATAATAATCGGGTTTGGGACGGATTCGGATAGTTTAAATTAATTTTTAATCGGATTCTAAACGGGTTCGGATATTACTAATATAAATTGAGTTTAGATTCGGGTAGTTTAATTTTCACGGATACCCTACCCGTTTACATCCCTATGTAATGTTGATTTTATAGGATATGAAATGATTTCCTCATTGGCTTATCAGGGCAAGATCCATATGAAATCTTAGGTGCACAACTGGACAGGTATGCATAATAATATTTCTTTTGAATTTTAAAAAGAGGATGCACATAGTTCTTTATTTTTCCAGAATAGAATCTGTGCTAGTTTTGATCATTGAAAGTACTACGGATTGCAGAGAAGTCTTGAGGATCAATTACCAATTGTTAAAATTCCATTGGGATTCTTTCTTTGATACTCTTACAGCATCAAATAAAATATAATAACATTAGAAGCAATCGCATCTCCTACTCATCGCTGACTGTGAGTGATAAACAAGATGGGCTTCTCTAAATTTCATACATTCCTTAATTATTTTTCAAGAAACCAAGTCCCTCAATGCATTGAACAGTTAGGAGTAAGACCCATAACCCCATAAATGAGGCTAAGCTTAGCCACTGATGGCCTTTTCATGCTTGGCCATTCACTTTATAAATGGCTTTGTCCTGCCATTGAACTCTCCCACCATGAATCAAACTATTTTATAAAATATATTCCAATCCCATGCATCAGGATATAATTTTTAAGACATGATAGTTTCAATGAGTACGAAATCCTCTATTAATCAAAAAAGGAAAAAAAAAAATATATTAAGCACAAGAACTTGCAACTTCATTTGTTGCGGATTATGAGCGGGGAATCATCTTTCATTTATTTCGATTCAGAGCTTTGTACTAGTGCTTGCACATTTGAAGTGCAGTTCCTTGATATAGATTCAGAGAATTGGATTTTCTATGACAAACTTGATTCTAGTGCTAAAAGAAGAAAGCTCAAGTGGATGAGCATCCAACAAGACAAAAACATTCATCTATTCCTTAATTCTCAATCTGCAGAACAGATTTGCAAGCGGCTATTTCTCTTATCTGAACAGGACAAACTACGAAAGCTGCCACACTATAAGTTATTTGGAAGAATATCCCATGCATCCTCAGCAAAAGATGGACAAACTGCATCAAATATATATATAAATATATCACTTTCAATCACTTGTATTCCAGTACATATGCACGCGTTTTTGTGTGTGTATATACACAAGGGCGGAGAAGAAGAAGCAAGAAGAGGTTTCCAACTTTGCTAAATACATCAAATTGCAGGACAACTCAAAATTTCTATTGATTTAACAATTGTTCATGTGATTAAAAACTCACCTTGCTGAATTTTGTGCAACATCAGATTCCAAATGAATGCGACAGTTTGAATCTGATGATGTTACTACATGATTCAAAACCCCTGGCTGTTTTAACATGTGTTTTCTTGTACTAGATAACAAATAGAGCTTAAAGCTAAAATTTATATAACCAGTAAACAGTAAGCTACAATGTGGTCCAATTGGTCCCTGTCGTCATTTGATGCTTGCCTTTGGAATGGATGATGTGCATGGCCCACCAGATGTCATAAATGGTATGCCCTTAAATGTGGCCACACCCTTGTCATCGGTGAAAAGATTCTGCACCCATGAAATGCTCATGATCAAAAACCATAACGAAAGAATTCATATACTAACTAGATGAGAAGGCAATAATGACACAAGCCATGGCCACAGCATTCATGTGCAGTACAGAGAAACCAGTTCACCCACCCATCAGTGCTGTCAAATCTCCTCTTTTAAGACGACAAGCACTAAAGACAGAAAAAAGTTATTATTCACAAACTATAAAAACAAGACAAACTATAAGTCGTTACTTCCCCGCTGCTGTTCAAAATTTGTCATATCTACTAAGAACTAGGAAGGAAATATGACTGGTGTAGTCCTTAATTTTAACTTTTGGCATGCTCATTGAATCACATCATCTAATTAATTGATATTTACCTGCAGTGGGCCACAGAACCAAACAGAAAACTACAAATGGCCAACTAACGCCAATTCATTCACCCATACTTTTTCTGAGTTCTATGGAACATGATCCTAATTAACAAGAAGATGACCGAGAAGTTTGATAGATAAGGTGCAGGTTAAACTGAATAGGCAGACAACATAAAATGAACCCAGCTCATAACAAGAAAAACAAAAGTTCGAACCACATACCAGTGTTATTTTCTCCAACTGCTTCTTTTTTGGATTAAGGACATCTTCTGGCTTACCATCAATCCTGAATGAAAATATTAACTATATATTAGACCAAATAGTTTTCAACTTTCAGCAGAAAACCACATAATTTTAAGGAAGGAGGAAGAAATTACAAAACTCTGCCGTTTGGCTATACACATTGTCAGGGCCAAACCCATGCATATGAACCATTTGCATGTGACAGTAAACACCTTACAGCTGTATATTCCTAGTTTTCTAGTCTTAGAATGACACTACATGGCAACAGCCACTTTACCCAAAAAAAATGCAACCTTATTGTTCAAATTCAAATGCTTTTCAAAATTAGTGACCAACCAGCAATATTGTTTTCAACAGAAATTGATACTAGCACATCACATGGAAGACGAAATATGCATTTACTATAGAAAATGGCAGCTACTAGCAAGTATTCAACTGGCTATTAGCTATTCAAAAATGTGCTTTCACACTTTCTCCTCCAGTATTTCAGCTATTAAAATTACTCTATTAGCATTAAGCAACTTCTGTATGCTTACCCTGAAAATGAGACACGTTCTCCTATTTTAGCACCTTCTGGAGGGAGCAGGGGCTCCACCACACTGTGATCCTCATTAGAAGCACACAGGACCTGAAAAAATTAGAAAGCAAACACCTGACGCACTAAATTCATTCCTTGGGACTCTTGTGTTAACTAAGTTAATTTGGTACAAATTGAATAACCGATCACAGCAAACTAGAATATCTAGGACCTTTGGCAACAAGAAAGAGGAAATGAACAAAGCATACACATGGACACTGCCAATATTCACGAGATGGAATCAATTAGCATCACCACCATGTGGTTATAATTAAAATCAATAAGATCAACGACTTTCTTTTCCAAAATGCTAAATTTTATTGATATAAATGACCTAACAAGCACAAAATACATCATTTGACAATGTTCACAATAATCAGTCCACGTAAGAAGCACAAAAATTTCGACATGACACTATTACAATAGCAGAATTATCCTACTAGCAAGACACAGATCCTATTGTTGCTTGTTTTACTCTTTAGTCACGAGGTTTATAAGAAAAGTGTTGAAAACAAAAGCAGTAATTCAATTAAACCATAAGGTTTCACTGAATATAAAGAACATCATTACTTGATTCATACAACAATAAAAATGCATAGAAAACTTACCAGTCCTTCTGACATCACATCTCGTAGCTTTCCAGGTTTTACATTTGTTATCAGCACAACACGACGATTCTTTATAGAAAATGCAAATACCAAATACAGCATTAGCAACTGGACTTCGGTACTTGAATAAATCCCAAAAAGTAAACAAAAAATAGTTACAAAAAAAAAGAACTAGTATAGCTTATTTATTTCCAATAAACTACATAATCATACCGTCAACTCATCTGGACTGCAATACTTTGCCAAACCACTGACCACCTGCCTCAATTTCGCATCCCCAACATCTATCTCCTCAACCAATAAACTGAATCAACAACCAAGATTAAAAATGTCACAAATAGTTTCTATCAGACATGCCACGTTGCATAAATTAAGATACTTGAAATTTAAATCTAGGGCTATTGGACAAAAAAATCCAAACGTCTATGGTAATTCACGTTTATATTCAATACTTTAAATCTTGGATGTTAAAACTAAACCTTTTCAATTTGTCACAATTATAACTAAGAGGACTAAATGTCACAATTATAGCTAAGAGGACTAAATTGAATTTGTATAAGTTAATGATAAATTACAATATAGTCCCTAAAGTTCTATTTGAATAATAAAATAGTCTTTAAATACATATTTTTATTACAATAATATCTTTTTTTTATTAAACTCATTATTCACTCCCTATTTTCACTTTTATATAATATCGTAAACATTAATAAAAACTTAAAATATAAAAAAATAAAACTTTACAATTTAAAACATATAATATTTTGGTTTATATTTTTATTTAGAATATTATTAATATAAAATAAAGTTTTTCAAATATAAAAAAGTATACACATAATTTATAATATTGAATATAAAAATTCAATGAAATATTTTAATATATATTATTTATATGTGATATCTTATATAATAGAAATTTATTTGTAATAAATATTTATTCAATACAATATATTTAATATTACACATAATAAATATAAAATATATTTGATTTCAATTACAAAATTTAAATTAAAGGATTATATATTTTATTAATAATATAAAACCTTAAGGACTATAGTGTAATTTATCATTAATTTTTCTATATTCAATTTAGTCCTTTTGGCTATAATTATGACAAATTGAAAAGTTTTGATTTTACCGTCCTAGATATAAAGTGTTGAATATAAATGTGAATTATCATAAACGTTTGGATTTTTTTGTCCAATACCCCCTTAAATCTATGATGACCAGGATCGCAGTGGAACAGCTTTTCTAATGACTATATTGAACGCTTAAAGGAGAAGAATGAGAAGTCAGCTTACCTATCAGCAGATGGATGTTTCGATGCTTTGCGAATAAGGCCAACCTGTATGTTCAGCAAACTAACACTTAGTTCTTTATCTTTCTCAGCACGTTCCTTTTCAGACGGTTTCTTTTTCTCTGGCACAGCTTCCTTATTTTCTGTAACCTTTTTCAGTAAGGTACAAAAAACCATAGAAATGTTAATGCACAAGACTGTAACGTGATCAAAAGACAAAAGTAATTAGAATAATAAAATACCCCAAGTCATGCATCTAAAATTTCACAGCTTCACCATACACTGGCATGTATATACACTGTACTTTACATGCGTGTGTGTGTGTGTTTCAATATGATCAAATGCTTAAGAATTGGCAATGGCATTTCAGTTCCTACAACTACAAAAGCTTCAAATAGATTATTTGACTAGGAATATAAAGGCTTAGACAGCTAATAACTCTCTGATAGGCTATGATTTTCAACATTAACTTCTGAATTCTACAACTATTATCAGCATATTACTCAACCTCTTGGCATTCTTCAGAATGACAAACATGGATGAATATAATTCTATTATCACAAAACTGAAAAAAGAAAGCTCATAAAATATCAGCGCTATGTATCAGAAAATGGAACAGAAAAAGATTTACCCCAGCAACATTTTTCTTTGTACTCTTGTCTGCTTCTGATTTTTCTGTGTTCTTAGTGCTTTCAAGAGTCTTTTTTGCATTTGAATCCACTTCAACTTTAGCCATACCCTTTGTACCCTGCAACTAAATAAACAAAGAATAATAGGAACTCAACCAAAAGAATGATCCAAAAGTAATTAATACATTTGGATAAGAGAAGGGGGAGGGGAGAAGAACAAGGTTGTCTCAACAAAAGATGGCTTACAACTGCCAAAAAATGCTTTAATCCATTCAAACAAAAAAATTGCCATAAAACAACTAGTAGAAGCAGGACTATTTCCATCCCCATGATGCCGATCAAATAATGTAAAATCAATGACCCCTTTTCTCCTTAAACTTTAGGTTTCATTTTGTGAAATGTGTAGCAACCAACATATCCCAAATACTTTTCAACATTCTAATCCTTCTTGCCACAGGGTTAGTAAGGCAAATGAAACAGATAAAAACAATATAATAATACAAGATAGCTCACCAGAAACTCAAATGCAGGTTTTTTGAGCAATATCTTTTCAAACAGATGCGCAAACTCCTCCTTGTGCTGTAATAAGAAAGAAACAAGTAATCTAAAATGTCTTATAAAAAAATAATAATAATGAAAACATGCCATATTCTTTGATAGTTGTTTGAGGGATCATGCTACTAACTGCAAATATGCAGATTCAGGTCATGATAAAAAAAATATTAAAAACTGAGGACAAAATTTCACAGATAAATATTTTGCTTTTCATTCTTCTCTATTTCAGTCAGGTAAGGCCACAACTATTGAATACTGCTAAGAAATGCACCTAAATTTGTCAACAAAAGCTCAACTAATTGTAACTGAGACAACATAAACTGCTCTTACATGTTCGACTTATTTAAGTTGTGATAATTCTTAAACCCAAATTTCAAACAAGTACAAGATGTTACTTGAACAAATATGATGCATAAAACTGCCAATCAAATCAGATTGTTGCGAATGGAACCAACAGCCAAAGGTGAGGCATAATCAAGTCAGCCTCACAGCCAAAGTCTTGATAGTTACATTGAAAAGCAGGGAGTTCACATGTGACTGTTTGATGATAACACAGAGTAACTAAGAAGTCTTCCTTCCACAGAAAGTTACCATCAGATTCATAAAAAAAATTCAAAAAATTGAATAATAAGAAGAAGTTAAGAATGGGGCCTACCTGAATGTAATCCATCCATCTCATCACATGTGTCAATTTCTCTCTCTCTAAATGTGAAAGGCCAATCTGCATAAAGGTAACCTCTCAAAATTCATTAGAATTTCAAACACGCACCTATTATATCAGTAGGACTGCTAAATGTAAGAATTTAAGTTCACCAACGGCATTCCTAACATGTCATTCTTATTTGAAAAAGATTTTGACAACATATGGAAAAATTTGAAAATCAAATAGCAAGAAAAATTTGAATGCATTAACTAACCAGAGAGCAGCAAATGGGAAGAATAGTTCATAGCAAAAAACAGAAGGAGCATACCACTGAAGAATGTATAACAGAAAACACAATGACATCAGCCTCAGAGGGTGTAGTTCCATTGCCCAAGAGTATAGACTTCTGAGCCAAGTCTTGATTGAATCCAGTGAGAGCATCTAAGCACGCCTGACAGTCTACAGGAAAACTCTCTGCAAACTCTATCCACTTCATCACCTATAAAGAAAGTTCACATTGAAGTTATAGCAGTGTAGTGTCAGAGCATAGGCAACCAGTGCAACCTTACCTCCTCATTTTCTTTCTGCAGAAAAGGTTTTCCTGATGACTTCAATATCTTTGTATACAAGCTCATAATATCATCCTTGCCACTGACACCCAAAGAAGTTCCCTACATAAATTAATTTCAAACTTAACCACAAAATCTTAAAAACCAACAAATCACAGTACAAAACAGGTCAGAATGAAATTCACAAATTCCGCAACTTGGTGCCTTTCTTTCATGAATAACAGAAGAAATATCGGTCAAATAACAAAAAAAATGATGGAATGCAACAAGATCATATCAGTGAGACTGCGAAAGAAAGGGGGGGGGGGTGTCTTTCAATGCAAGAGATGAATCTGTGAGGATTCAAATACTCTTTTTTACATGGCATCATTATCTAGAAGGAGGGAAATAAATATAAGAATAATTTAATTTGAGAAGAAAAATGTAAGAGATGCAACCGTTATGTGAAAACACACAAAATAACTTGAAAATACCAAACATTCATTGCAATGTGTAAAAACTTATCAAATTGAAAATTTTTCCACACAGAAATTCTCAACATCCACAAAAATACGCAAAAGCACACATAGTAAAATGCACACAGAGAGCCTCCAACGATGTTGTCAAACTGAAGAGGTTTCGAAGATAAATTAATTAGCTCCAACTTATAGCTTTTCCAAGCAAAAGGACTGAAATGTAAAATGAACCAATAAATATAGCATACTAGAAAATCATAAAGCTGTTGGTAAATCAGCAATCTCTACTTATCCACTATATAATCATAATTAAGAACACACAGATAAAACATCAAGAGACAAAAAGAATCAAAGTATGTACAGGTAATTCAAAGTTGAATGATGAGAATGATGTTTTAAGGCTTACAGGATCTAGAGAGAGGTGCTTGACGAGAGCTGACGCTATCACTTGCTTTCTTTTGAGAGTGATACTTTCATCAATAGGTGCCATGTCCAATCCTAACTGTTTGCTTCTGCGACAGACCCCAATTTGTTTCACTTCTGGTTTTGAGCTTGGGGACTCGCTCACTCTGTCGCTCACAGGTCACCGGCAGAGTGCTTTGGTAGGGTTTGCAATTGCAGGCTGCAGCTCGTGTTGAGCGAGTGTGTCCCGCATGTGAAATGTGATCGTTCGGCACAGAACATAGGCCCATTGGAGCCCAACCTTGCAATCAGTTGGCTTTCCACAAAATTTCTGAATCCTGTAACCTTGGGTTGAAAGCTTGAAACCCACGAAAGCCCTGTTACAAGCATTCTGCCTTTGCCAATTGATAGCGTGAAAAGAATTTGGTTGAAATTGAAAACATCGATTAAATTAATTTAATTCAAAATTTTAGTTTGATTTTTTTTAATATATATTTTGATTTGATTTTTAATTAAAAAATTGATTTATTCTGTTGAAATTGCAGGAAAAAAGTTGAAATGAGGAGTTTATTTTCTACAATTAAGGACTTAAATTATTAATAAATAAAATAAATATAACTGAAATTGAATGAAAACTAGTGCAGAATAAGTCTCTATTGTTTACTAAGAGTGAACATATTCTGCATTTTGATGATTTATTAAAAAAACTTAATAATTAAAATAGTTAATATTTCTGAATATGGCTTATGATTTAAAAGTATTTATAGCCAATTCTAAAATTAAAATAGGTATGTGGTCTCCAGTTAATGACCACCCTATTTTTAGTCTTCATGGGTATTGTTCCAAAGTTCTTTTTCAAACAAATTTGTTGTCATCTTCTGCAGCTCATTAAATCAGACCTCAATTTCTTCACATCTGACTGCTTGAGGGGCTTGAGCATGAACATCTGAGCTCCTTCCTCTAAGCACCTGCTTGAAATGGAGTCAACTCAAGCCTTTTAAACAAAATGTGAAACAAACTAAACTTCAAAATAAAAGTAATGTATTACTTGGTAATACGAGTTGGGATGTTCTCAGATGACATAATCACAACTGGAACCTCCTTCATGATTGATGATTCCTGCTTCCAAGTAACACAAATATTTACAGAATTACAGGCCATTACTAGGTCTTAATCTCAAAATTAGTAGAACTTGCAGCTAATGCTACCTTAATTTTCTTGAGTAGTTCATAGCATGTCATTCCAGGCATACTATAATCAGTGATGATCAAATTCACCTTGGAAACCTGTAGAAACAAATGTTAAGAATCACTATTACATGTCCCTCAACTTTTTGCTGCGATCTTATGGAAGTAAACTGCTTACATTAGTGTCTAATTTGTTCCTTCCATCAACGCCCAACCCCAAATACTCCAATGCTTTTAGCCCATTTTCTGCTGTGGTGACTGCAGCAACTCAGAAGAATTAGTTACTGGTTATGCGCCATTTCTAATCCATCTGTGTGTTGAGAACAGAGGAAGAGATAATCATTACCTTTGCAAGAAGAGTTCTTAAACAACTTTTCAACGAGTTTTCGGTCAATCAGGTTGTCGTCCACTGCTAAAACATGAGGTTGATCTCCATAGTTTCCCATCACCTTCTCCACTGATGAACAAGACCCACCATTACCACCCTCCATATATATACATAAAGAATTGAGTAAGAAGAAGGAGGAGGAGAAGAAGAAGGCTGCACGTAACAGAAGGAGGTTGCAATAAAGGTGCTGGGAGGCAGTTATTATATAGTACAAGAAGACATAAAAACACTAAATCAACAAACAAAATCACAGAAATAAATAGAAATTTATTTGTAATAAATATTTATTCAATAC
This sequence comes from Manihot esculenta, assembly GCF_001659605.2. Lineage (NCBI taxonomy): Eukaryota > Viridiplantae > Streptophyta > Magnoliopsida > Malpighiales > Euphorbiaceae > Manihot > Manihot esculenta. Next base: position 34,256,812 of record NC_035167.2, on the reverse strand, counting down.
AATATATTTAATATTACACATAATAAATATAAAATATATTTGATTTCAATTTCAAAATTTAAATTAAAGGATTATATATTTTATTAATAATATAAAACCTTAAGGACTATAGTGTAATTTATCATTAATTTTTCTATATTCAATTTAGTCCTTTTGGCTATAATTGTGACAAATTGAAAAGTTTTGATTTTACCGTCCTAGATATAAAGTGTTGAATATAAATGTGAATTATCATAAACATTTGGATTTTTTTGTCCAATACCCCCTTAAATCTATGATGACCAGGATCGCAGTGGAACAGCTTTTCTAATGACTATATTGAACGCTTAAAGGAGAAGAATGAGAAGTCAGCTTACCTATCAGCAGATGGATGTTTCGATGCTTTGCGAATAAGGCCAACCTGTATGTTCAGCAAACTAACACTTAGTTCTTTATCTTTCTCAGCAGGTTCCTTTTCAGACGGTTTCTTTTTCTCTGGCACAGGTTCCTTATTTTCTGTAACCTTTTTCTGTAAGGTACAAAAAACCATAGAAATGTTAATGCACAAGACTGTAACGTGATCAAAAGACAAAAGTAATTAGAATAATAAAAGACCCCAAGTCATGCATCTAAAATTTCACAGCTTCACCATACACTGGCATGTATATACACTGTACTTTACATGCGTGTGTGTGTGTTTCAATATGATCAAATGCTTAAGAATTGGCAATGGCATTTCAGTTCCTACAACTACAAAAGCTTCAAATAGATTATTTGCCTAGGAATATAAAGGCTTAGACAGCTAATAACTCTCTGATAGGCTATGATTTTCAACATTAACTTCTGAATTCTACAACTATTATCAGCATATTACTGAACCTCTTGGCATTCTTCAGAATGACAAACATGGATGAATATAATTCTATTATCACAAAACTGAAAAAAGAAAACTCATAAAATATCAGCACTATGTATCAGAAAATGGAACAGAAAAAGATTTACCCCAGCAACATTTTTCTTTGTACTCTTGTCTGCTTCTGATTTTTCTGTGTTCTTAGTGCTTTCAAGAGTCTTTTTTGCATTTGAATCCACTTCAACTTTAGCCATACCCTTTGTACCCTGCAACTAAATAAACAAAGAATAATAGGAACTCAACCAAAAGAATGATCCAAAAGTAATTAATACATTTGGATAAGAGAAGGGGGAGGGGAGAAGAACAAGGTTGTCTCAACAAAAGATGGCTTACAACTGCCAAAAAATGCTTTAATCCATTCAAACAAAAAAATTGCCATTAAACAACTAGTAGAAGCAGGACTATTTCCATCCCCATGATGCTGATCAAATAATGTAAAATCAATGACCCCTTTTCTCCTTAAACTTTAGGTTTCATTTTGTGAAATGTGTAGCAACCAACATATCCCAAATACTTTTCAACATTCTAATCCTTCTTGCCTCAGGGTTAGTAAGGCAAATGAAACAGATAAAAACAATATAATAATACAAGATAGCTCACCAGAAACTCAAATGCAGGTTTTTTGAGCAATATCTTTTCAAACAGATCTGCAAACTCCTCCTTGTGATGTAATAAGAAAGAAACAAGTAATCTACAATGTCTTATAAAAAAATAATAATAATGAAAACATGCCATATTCTTTGATAGTTGTTTGAGGGATCATGCTACTAACTGCAAATATGCAGATTCAGGTCATGATAAAAAAAATATTAAAAACTGAGGACAAAATTTCACAGATAAATATTTTGCTTTTCATTCTTCTCTATTTGAGTCAGGTAAGGCCACAACTATTGAATACTGCTAAGAAATGCACCTAAATTTGTCAACAAAAGCTCAACTAATTGTAACTGAGACAACATAAACTGCTCTTACATGTTCGACTTATTTAAGTTGTGATAATTCTTAAACCCAAATTTCAAACAAGTACAAGATGTTACTTGAACAAATATGATGCATAAAACTGCCAATCAAATCAGATTGTTGCGAATGGAACCAACAGCCAAAGGTGAGGCATAATCAAGTCAGCCTCACAGCCAAAGTCTTGATAGTTACATTGAAAAGCAGGGAGTTCACATGTGACTGTTTGATGATAACACAGAGTAACTAAGAAGTCTTCCTTCCACAGAAAGTTACCATCAGATTCATAAAAAAAATTCAAAAAAGTGAATAATAAGAAGAAGTTAAGAATGGGGCCTACCTGAATGTAGTCCATCCATCTCATCACATGTGTCAATTTCTCTCTCTCTAAATGTGAAAGGCCAATCTGCATAAAGGTAACCTCTCAAAATTCATTAGAATTTCAAACACGCACCTATTTTATCAGTAGGACTGATAAATGTAAGAATTTAAGTTCACCAACGGCATTCCTAACATGTCATTCTTATTTGAAAAAGATTTTGACAACATATGGAAAAATTTGAAAATCAAATAGCAAGAAAAATTTGAATGCATTAACTAACCAGAGAGCAGCAAATGGGAAGAATAGTTCATAGCAAAAAACAGAAGGAGCATACCACTGAAGAATGTATAACAGAAAACACAATGACATCAGCCTCAGAGGGTGTAGTTCCATTGCCCAAGAGTATAGACTTCTGAGCCAAGTCTTGATTGAATCCAGTGAGAGCATCTAAGCACGCCTGACAGTCTACAGGAAAACTCTCTGCAAACTCTATCCACTTCATCACCTATAAAGAAAAGTTCACATTGAAGTTATAGCAGTGTAGTGTCAGAGCATAGGCAACCAGTGCAACCTTACCTCCTCATTTTCTTTCTGCAGAAAAGGTTTTCCTGATGACTTCAAAATCTTTGTGTACAAGCTCATAATATCATCCTTGCCACTGACACCCAAAGAAGTTCCCTACAGAAATTAATTTCAAACTTAACCACAAAATCTTAAAAACCAACAAATCACAGTACAAAACAGGTCAGAATGAAATTCACAAATTCCGCAACTTGGTGCCTTTCTTTCATGAATAACAGAAGAAATATTGGTCAAATAACAAAAAAAATAATGGAATGCAACAAGATCATATCAGTGAGACTGCGAAAGAAAGGGGGGGGGGGTGTCTTTCAATGCAAGAGATGAATCTGTGAGGATTCAAATACTCTTTTTTACATGGCATCATTATCTAGAAGGAGGGAAATAAATATAAGAATAATTTAATTTGAGAAGAAAAATGTAAGAGATGCAACGGTTATGTGAAAACACAAAATAACTTGAAAATACCAAACATTCATTGCAATGTGTAAAAACTTATCAAATTGAAAATTTTTCCACACAGAAGTTCTCAACATCCACAAAAATACGCAAAAGCACACATAGTAAAATGCACACAGAGAGCCTCCAACGATGTTGTCAAACTGAAGAGGTTTCGAAGATAAATTAATGAGCTCCAACTTATAGCTTTTCCTAGCAAAAGGACTGAAATGTAAAATGAACCAATAAATATAGCATATTAGAAAATCATAAAGCTGTTGGTAAATCAGCAATCACTACTTATCCACTATATAATCATAATTAAGAACACACAGATAAAACATCAAGAGACAAAAAGAATCAAAGTATGTTAAAAAAAATAAACTTTAATCGAATCAAAATATATTAAAAAAAATAAAACTAAACTTTTGAATTAAATTAATTTAATCGATGTTTTCAATTTCAACCAAATTCTTTTCACGCTATCAATTGGCAAAGGCAGAATGCTTGTAACAGGGCTTTCGTGGGTTTCAAGCTTTCAACCCAAGGTTAAATACCTGAGAAGATATAATTTAAAGGAGTAGGATAATTTGAAGGAACAGCTTTATGATTCTTTTTGATTTAATCATAAGGAACAGCTTTATCTCTCAGGAAAATCATAAAGCTTGTAACAGGGGGCTGCCTTCCTTTATACCCTTTATTGCTTTTTAGCTTTTTCCTCTCACTCTTATCTTGTCTGCCCAATTGCTTCAAATCAAAATTCAACCATCTTCTTGCCACGCAATTCAATTTGCCATTTTCATATCCATTGTCTCCAAATATGTCCTTTTTCTTTCACTAGCAATGTCAAAGTTTTACTACAGCATCAGTTAAAAAAATATATATATATAGAAGAAATATGCTGAAAATATAAGCTAATTTAAAAAAAAAAAAATAGATCTCGTATATGTCCAAATTTATTATGAAATATAATGCATAGGAGTAGGATAATTTGAAGGAAAGGTACTAATTTATGTAATCCAAATGTTGTTATGAAATTTCTTATGCTTTTTAATTCGTACTCAATTCATAAAATATTTTTTTAATTAAATATTTAAATTATGTAAATATTAAAATTAAATTCTACTGATTATTCAAATTATGTACTATTCATTTGAAATAAAATATTTTATAAAAAATTTTAATTATTAAAAAATTTATTTCCATTCACGTGGTCGAATTCTCCAATCCATTAATTGAAGATTACGACAACGTTTTTGCCATGAAGGACATCCACGTCCTCGGAAAGTTCGCCACGTGTTGCATCTATTAAATAGTCACACCTCCCCTTCCCCACCCACATACGTGGCCCATTTCCATTTTCTGTTAACAAAACACTAACTTCTTTTATTGCGCCTCTGTCATCTCTTTCTCTCTCTCTCTCTCTCTGACTCTCCACCGTCCGTACCTCGCTGAAATTTATTGGCGACTCCTACCGGAAACCTAACTTATCTCCGGACCTCGGCGAACCATTGGATTCTCCAACCAGTCTTGAGATGCCATTGGTGTTTGAAGCTTAACTTATATTCTCTGATCCAGGCTTGTTTTCAAGTCTTCCCTTGTTCTTCTCTTCGAGTTCTTCAAACCCCCAAAACTTAGTTTCTGCAGAAATTTCTGGGCTTTTTTTTTCTCACTTCCCTCTTGCAGAGTACCATTGCTAGCATTTTCATTTATGATTTGAGCTTCATTCTTGTGGTCTCTCATTTTGCTCAGAGTAACTGTTTTCTATTTTTGGTGTATTTTAGTGTGTTTTTTTTTTTTGTCTCTCCTCGTTGTCTCACTGGTCTAAATCTAGCCGTTAAAAAGAGAAAGAGAACCTTTTTTATATTTTCCATTTTCTCTTTAAAATTCCTGGTAGAGTAGTGACTAGTGAGTTTGGCTTTTTGAACCCAACAGTTAATCGGTTTTTAGCTTCTGTTGTTCTTTTTTGTTTTGAGCAAAACTTCAATGGACTTGTGTGTGATTCTTTGCTTTCCTTGTTAGAGCATAAAAAGAAGCTGCAATGCAGAAGATAGAAGAGATGTTAATAAGCTTATTAGCTTCGCTGGTTTTTGTTTCACAGTGTGTAGGATCTCTAAACCCGCCGCTAAATGACGACGTGGTGGGTCTAATTGTGTTCAAAGCAGACATTCAAGATTCAAAGGGAACGCTTTCGTCTTGGAACCAAGATGATGATACTCCCTGCAACTGGGTAGCGGTCAAATGCGACCCAAGATCCAACAGGGTTACCGAGCTTAATCTCGACGGCTTCTCCCTTTCGGGACAAATCGGACGTGGCCTCTTGCAGCTCCAGTTTCTTTACAAGCTCTCATTAGCAAGAAACAACCTCACTGGCAGCATTAGCCTTAGTCTTGCTTGGCTTGAACACCTTAGCATCATTGATTTAAGTGAGAACAGTCTCTCTGGGCCGATCCCAGATGATTTTTTTAAGCAATGTGGGTCTTTGAGATCCATATCTTTGGCGAAGAACAAGTTTTCTGGGAAGATTCCAGCTTCTTTGAGCTCATGTACTACTCTTGGATCTGTAAATTTCAGTTCGAATCAGTTTTCAGGGTCTTTACCTGCTGGGTTTTGGAGTTTGAGTGGGCTCAGGTCGCTTGATTTGTCAGATAATTTGTTGGAAGGTGAGATTCCTACAGGAATTGAAGCTTTGAACAATTTGAGAGCTATTAACTTGAGTAAAAATAAGTTTGGCGGGGGGTTCCCTAATGGGATTGGAAGCTGTTTGTTATTGAGGTCCATCGATTTAAGTGATAATTCGATTTCTGGGTACCTTCCAGATGCAATGCAGAAGCTTAGTTTGTGTAATTATCTAAGCTTAAGCAACAACCTGTTAGCTGGTGAATTTCCAAGCTGGATTGGAGAAATGAAACGACTCGAGACTTTAGATCTTTCTGGGAATAGATTCTCTGGTCTGGTTCCGAATTCAATTGGGAATATTCAGTCGCTGAAGGTATTGAATTTATCTTCTAATGGTTTAACTGGGAACTTGCCGGAATCCATGGCCAATTGTGGAAACCTTTTGGCGTTAGATTTCAGCAGGAATTCAATGGGTGGTGACCTTCCTCTGTGGATTTTTGGCTCGGGAGGGGAGAAGGTTGCGCGTTTGGAGAATAAGCTAGGGAGTTTTAACTCAGTTCCAAAGCTTCAAATTTTAGATTTATCAGACAATGAGTTTACTGGTAAAATTTCGTCTTCCATTGAGATCATGAACAGCTTGCAGTTCTTGAATCTATCAGGGAACTCTCTTGTGGGCCCTATTCCTGTGACTATTGGAGAGTTGAAGGAATTACATGTTCTTGATTTGAGTGATAATCTTCTAAACGGAAGCATTCCTCTGGAAATCGGTGGAGCCTTTTCCTTAAAGGAATTGAGGCTGGAGAGGAACTTACTGATATGGCAGATTCCTAGCTCTGTTGCGAATTGGTCTTCACTAACAATTTTGTAAGCTTTCTTTGCTACGACTCCTTTTCCCTTCTCTGCTTTTTCTTTCTTGTTGTCATTAAATATTTTATACCAAACTTAGTTAACTTGAGATCATCGACACTGCTTAGGTTGCTGCCATCTTCAAATTCTTTATAAACAACTAGACATGAAAGTTTCTCTAGTAGATAATTTAGTCCCTTTACAGTAAAAGTTGATTCCATCTGTTTTAAAGATTTAGCCTATCAAAGAAACTTCAAATCTGTAAAGATGTGGTTGCAGTGCATACAATGGTTTCTTTTTTACGAGTTGTTAGGATTTGAAATTTAGAGTTCCTTACAACTGAAATGAACAAGACGTTTTAATTCTCTGGGGTAGTTGCTTGATATCTAAATTAAGAAATAAGAAAAGCTCCTTGATGCTCTGACTATTGTTGCCCTTTTTCTGGAAACTTGTATGTTGGTGAAAGGTGTGGTGTCTTCCTCATTCTAACCAATATGCCTTTCTTGTTTATTTGTTTCTTTCCTATTGATCACTTAGGATCCTATCTCATAACAACTTGACTGGACCAATACCCACAGCAGTAGCGAAACTTACAAGCCTACAAGATGTGGACTTGTCTTTTAACAGCCTCAGCGGTGGCCTACCCAAGCAATTGGCAAATCTTCCCAACCTCTCTTCCTTCAACATTTCCCATAACCAGTTGCAAGGTGAACTACCCGCTGGTGGTTTCTTCAACACCATATCACCTTTTTCTGTCATTGGCAATCCATCTCTCTGTGGTGCTGCAGTCAACAAGTCTTGCCCTGCAGTCCTTCCTAAACCCATTTTCTACCAGCTCTTGCAATTGCTCTTTCAACTCCTTTAACTCGGCTGGAGCCATCCTGTAGGGAGGGATAGAGATCGGTCTAGTTCCAGGCATCAACTCTATCTTGAACTCTATCTCCCTAGCAGGTGGTAAACCTGGAAGCTCATCAGGAAAGACATCCTGAAACTCTCTGACAACCGGCACTGAGGCTGGCTCCCTGACCTGACTGTCTAGCTCTCTCACATGAGCTAAGTACCCCTGACATCCCTTCCTAAGCAACCTACGAGCCTGAAGAGCTGATATCAGACCTCTAGGTGTGCCCCTCTTGTCTCCTCTGAAGACGACCTCTGACCCGTCCTGATCTCTGAACTTGACTAACTTGTCTCTGCAGTCCAAGGTAGCACCATGGGTAGATAGCCAATCCATCCCTAGAATGACGTCAAAGTCTGTCAAATCTAGAACCACAAGGTCGGCGGAGAGGCATCTTCCCTCAATAAAAACTGGACTGTACTGGCAGACTGACACTGCCACTGACGGGTCACACTTGGGTCCACTGACCCATAGGGGACACTCTAACCCAGAGACTATCAGACCCAACCTCTCAACGGCTCTCGGAGCAATAAATGAATGAGATGCACCCGGGTCCATTAATGCATACACATCAGAACACCCAATGACGAGATTACCTGACACCACGGTGTTGGATGTGTTTGCCTCCTGCTGAGTCATGGTGAAGATCCTGGCTGGAGCTGATGGACCTTCACCTCGGGAACCAGAAGAAGAGGCTGCCCCTCTCCCTCTACCTCTGCCACTGCCCTGAGTTGTGGCTGGAACCTCCTGGCTTGATTCCTGAAACTCTTGGTCACAAGAGAATCATCCTAAGTGTATCTGCTCTTATTGCCATTGGTGCAGCTGCTGTTATTGTTGTTGGTGTCATTACTATCACTGTCCTTAATCTTCATGTTCGATCATCAACATCACGATCTGCAGCTGCTTTGTCATTATCTACAGGCTATGAGTTTAGCCATTCCCCCGCTACAGATGCCAATTCTGGCAAGCTTGTCATGTTTTCAGGTGAACCTGACTTCAGCACTGGAGCACATGCTCTGCTTAATAAGGATTGTGAACTTGGACGTGGTGGATTTGGAGCAGTCTATCAGACAGTTCTTCAAGATGGGCATTCTGTGGCCATCAAGAAGCTCACTGTCTCAAGTCTTGTCAAGTCCCAAGAAGATTTTGAAAGGGAGGTTAAGAAATTGGGAAAAGTTAGGCACCAAAATCTCGTGGCCCTTGAAGGTTATTATTGGACACCATCCTTGCAACTTTTGATTTACGAATTTGTCTCTGGTGGGAGTTTGTACAAGCATCTCCATGAAGGACCTCGTGGACATTTTCTTTCATGGAATGAGAGGTTCAACATAATTCTTGGGACAGCAAAAAGCCTTGCCCATTTGCACCATTCAAACATCATCCACTATAACATAAAATCAAGTAACGTGCTTCTTGACAGTTCAGGTGAACCAAAAGTGGGAGATTTTGGCCTGGCAAGGTTGTTACCTATGCTGGACTGCTATATTTTAAGCAGTAAGATTCAGAGTGCACTCGGGTACATGGCACCTGAGTTTGCTTGTAGAACAGTAAAGATAACTGAGAAATGTGATGTTTATGGGTTTGGGGTTTTGGTACTGGAGATTGTTACTGGCAAGAGGCCTGTTGAGTACATGGAAGATGATGTGGTGGTACTTTGTGACATGGTCAGAGGAGCATTGGAGGAAGGAAGGATGGAAGAATGTGTTGATGAAAGCCTCCGAGGGAATTTCCCAGCTGATGAGGCAGTTCGAGTAATGAAATTGGGATTGATTTGCACTTCACAAGTGCCATCAAACCGACCAGACATGGGAGAGGTCTTAAATATATTGGAGCTGATTAGATGCCCTTCAGAAGGGCAAGAAGATTCAGGATGAATATGAAACCATATTCATTACGAGTAAGGATTAGCAATTGGTTATCCGGCGAAAAGGAATCCGGTTTGTTCAATTGATCAAAGAGGAGAAACTTCATTGTTGCAAGTTCTTTTTCCTTTTATTTTCTTGTATTGTTTCGTCTCTGGTTTGTTTTCAGTTTATGCTTGTAGTTTCTTCTCAATGTCAATGTTACATTTAGGTTTCCGGATTCCTTTTCACCGGCTTCCAACTTTGGAAACTTTTGGATATTATTACTACAAATCTTCAGCTTCCACTTGGCCTTTGCTTTGTTTTCTAGTTATTAGCTGATAGTAATAGTAGCACTGATTTTTTATTCTGATTTTGCGAAGGGCACCCTGGAACTTGTTTATGACTCGCATTGTAAATCATTCAGGCTTCTTGATATAACTATAAACTTCCTAGTGGATTTCTTGATTCTAGCAAATATCTTACATGGGTAGTGAATGTCTTGTTATGCAACTCCAGTTGGTGCGGACAAAGATGTGATAGTTGTCAGAAGGATGATGGCCTCAACAATAGAAAAATGTGTGCCTTATCAATGCATGTGTTGACTGTGTGGTTCGAGACTTTGGGCAACAAAAGTTATCTTTGAAGTTCCACCAATGTTCATCACAGGATTTCTTGTATTTTCCACAGTGAAGGGCAGATTTTAACTCTCCAAATAGAGTGCTGGTTTCATATATCAAGATTATGTGTTGTCAATGACAGCAACAGTGAAAGGTATCAAAATGCTGCTTCTTTACAAGTCAAAAAGTGATTTAAAGGCCTCGGGACTCCCAAGATTCCAAGCACCCACTTTGAAACAAATGACCTTATTGCTCCCAATTACACAATGAAAAGGACCACAGAACCCACAATACAAAAGTGAAAGTTAGGGTTAAAGAAGAAAGATCCCATGCTTCACAAAGATAAAGAATGGAAATATAATATTACACACTATGAAATGATGCTGTCGGAATAGAAGCATTCTTTTTTGTATTATATCTTGGCACCCCTGGTGTCTTTAATAACACTAATACTCCACTTTCTTTAAATGCATTTTTTGTTTGTTTCTCTTCAGACTGTCTTAATTGTCCAAAGGATTTTCTTAAGCTAAGTAATTTAATCACAACTAATCTCACATGGGTTTCGCCCTTATTCTTCTTCTACTCTTCAAAGACTCATAGTCATAGCCCTACATATTTTTAATCACAAAAAAAAAAAAATTGCCTTCTACTTTAAATGGCAGGAGTCAAAGAATAAAAATTTTCATAAGCATGTGGAAGGAGAAATGAATGAGTTGTCCATACTTTGAAGTGGAGTCAGCCTTGAGGTTGTATAAATGGTGATGGGACCGGGAGAACTTTATGTATTGGCATGTAATAATCAACTAGCACATGGGTCCTTAACAATCCTGTTATTTGTCTAAGGTTGGAATATTAATGTCTTCTTGGTTACAGGAAGTGACAGATTGAAAATTACCTACTATTTTTGTTGTACTTGAGAGAGCTGACTGACCATATTTTATGTTGCTCTGCCCCATGTGTTGAATCTCTGTGATCAAGGAACAGAGGATCTCTGTTTTGATACTCGAACATGACAGATTCCTATTAAACAAGTCCATGCTTCCTCAAACTGTATTATGCAATAATATAAAATACATGAAAGAATAGAAAAGAATTATTGGTGGAGATAAATGGTATACAAAATGATTTCCACTTCCAGCCTTCTCCTCTGGATTCCTTTTTCTTTTATATTTTTTTTTTCCTTTTTAATGTTGTTTTTCTAAAAATTCCTTGCTTTATTGAGTGGGAAAATGATACCTCTCATCTTTTTTCAAGCACATAGTAGTTGTAAGTAGAGAGCCAATGATCTCGGATTGGTAGGTGGGGGACAACACATTCTTTCCAATAGATGCCCACTTGTAATAATTAAGCACAAGAAATGTGCATTTGCAGCTTTACAGTATCTAGTTTCTAAGGGGTTGATTCTGTGAGAGTGAAATTCTTGGAAGCAACTTCAAGAATTACCTCAGTAAAAAAAGTAAAAAAGAAAAAGGGTAACACCAAGGAGTGAATACACAGATACCCTCACCAATCAGAAATATTTGCCATGATTCTGATATGGGAAAAAAAAAAAAAAAAGCAATAAGACTGTAAGTCAGAGGTCCACAGGTGATGAGATCAAGACACGTATTCATTTAGATGGGACACAGTAATTAAATCTCAGAGTAGGTTATATTTTACACTTAATCAAAGGCCACCGAAGTAATACTAAATCAAACTTTCCCAAGTTCTCATCAAAAAGTAGAGACTCAGAAGCGGTTAATCATGATTCCAAACAAAGACATCTCCAATCCTTAGGAGGATGAGCAAAAGTCAATAAGATTAAGTATTGGAATTGGACATTTTTGGCTTGGTGTTTAGGTACTTGTATCTCTGGGATAGTAATGTCAACATCTATGATTGTAAAATTCACTTTCAGAGGATCCTTTCCCTCATTCTGGACAAGAACAAACAAATCCTGGGTAGCTACATGTTAAAAAAAGGAGCAATTCAGTGTTAGCCATTAAGAATTGAGAGGAATGCAAGTAATAAACCAAATCCAAATATCCATTATCAAGTTGGGGAAATCAAAAGGTTCGAGTTTGTTCACAGGAAATTTGATCAGCACACTACAAAGTCCAAATTACAGATCAAAGTCTAAGAAGAGAAAGCGTCAAACTGAAAGAATATCCAACCACCAACTCCAGAAGGAAAGATTTAAGATAGCAGTTTGAAATGAGAGTGAATTGGGTCTATATTCAAATTTCCAGGAAAAGAGAATAAATTCCTGATCATTACAGTCGAGTTTTCACATTTAGAAAATTTGGTTGGAATGAACCTAATCCTGGATTCATTCACGAAGCCGTGAATTTCATTTTTTTTTAGAATAAACTATAGAAAGAGAATGTGCCATAAGCTCGATTCAAATTATAACTTCATTAACAGTTTTCTTCTAAAACATTCATGTCTGCTTCAATCACGCATTTGAATTTTACTAATGCTTTAACTTGAACTTAACGAGAAACTACCTAAATTTATTCAAAGCAACTAAAAGCCCATGCACAAAATTTAAGTAAAAGTTAATATAATAAGGGTAAAGATTCAAACTTCATGACATGACAGGTTCTTGTAAGGAATTTTAACACCTCTCATCAGTTAATGCAACAAATTCACAAAGCCAAGAAGAAATCTAACGACTACCCAACAAAGGGGAAAAAAAAAACATATCCCACTTTCAGCTACTCAGATACTCACATCAAAAGGAACAGACTTTTTATGATTCTAGAATTTAACAAAAAAAAAAGGTGTATGATCCTTTGGCAGAAAATCACCACGTCAATTGTGTTATTCATAACATCTCTGTCCATAAGGAGTTCAGTTTTACGAGTGGTTGAATATTTTTCTCCATTAGTTGGAAAATATGTATATTTGCTTTTAACTCGGTGGACTCCAAGAGCGATAATTTAATGAGTTGAACCTATGTTGGTTGAAACAAATAACAACTTTGCCCATTAGTTCAGTTTTATGTCGTGGTTGAATATTTTTCTCATGTGAAAACTCAGCTGGTTATCCATTAACTGATGCATAAATCATGTATAGTTGTGGGGTGAAGATAATGCAGAGTGTGAAATTGCAGTATCGTTCACTGGACAGAGTTTCAGATGAACATCCTCCAAGGAGATGTCCAGCAACATGCTCCCAAATTGGCTCCGAGTCCTGCTGCTTATACAAAATGAGGCGGCAACATGTTACCAAAGTGCAGCGCTTCACACAATGTAACTTATATTATACAGCTTTCTTGTTTATGCTCTTTGATACTGTACTCCTCGCAGGCAAACATGGTGATGTGAAGGCCTTTTAAATCATAGAAGCCCTGTTACAAGCGTAAGATGAGGAACCCAGGAATGTGATTGAGATGTCAAGAATATGCAGTCATTTTTGTTTCACATATCACTGCAGAGTTTTTTTCTTTTTTTGTATTTAACTAATAATTCTGTACAAATTATTGTAACCATTTCTTGGTTATAATATCATGAGCAGGGGTTGCTTCATGTTGGCTCTAAAGAGAGAAATAAGATTATTATAACAGTTAAAAATTTTAAAATATTCTACACTCAGTTAAAAACCAAGGAAAAAAAAATTTAATGAAGGAATCTGAACATCAGATTCTACCACTTTAATCATGCAACTTGAGTTCTAACAATCAGATTCTGTTATCCTGCCACTGCTCGGTACCTGACAGATCAAATTAAAACAAGAGAAAAGGTCAAGAGAGTTCCTCTCCTAATGTTACAAACTAGATAAGCCGCATAGCCTTGTAAAACTAAACACCTAATCAGTAGTTTGCTAAACGCACATGGTCAAGCTACCACAATAAGATAAGTTGAAGGGACAAAAAAAAAAACAATATTGTTAACGAGATCAGAAGCATGATACATTCTCCTTTGACATCAGAAAACTGCAGGTTGAATAGATGGAAGCTGCTGCAGCTCTAACTGCTATTTCCCTCTCAAAGGTCTCAACTTTCCTGCACCACATACAAAACAATAATTTTTTGAAAACTAATAGCAATATCCACCGCCTAGGGAGCCTGAGGTAAGAAAAAACAAAAGCAAAACAAAACAAGAAATGCATTATACTACCACATGATATAGTATGAGCCTGCCTACTGTGTTTTACCCAATCTCAATCACAAAGATATAAAGATGTTGAAAAAATTTTACTTTTATGTTTTAATATCAAAAAGATTAATCAGAAGACCGTAAACGAGCGCCTGCTGAGCCTATTCAGAAGCAAACTTGCTTCATTTTGCAGCACTCCCGCCTTACCCAAAGGCAAAGGCATGAATTTCAACTTGATAAAAAGATAAATAAATTTTCTTCAAAACCACTTTTTGGATGCACATTCTTGACAAGGAAGACATGAAGCCAATATTGACATGCTTACTTCAATGTACTAAACCTCTTAAACCAGACAGAACAAAAGGCAATGATTATTACCTACTATATAAGAGTCGCACTGTTCTCTATTTTATTTAGACTACATTAAGATCACTACCTTACCGATCACTGTTCCTTTTCTCCATAAAATAACGCAATGGAGTGCATATTGTAATTTTCTTTACCTATAGATGCTTACCATCATCACTCCTTAGATTATAAAAGCTTTACCTATTGTAATTTTCTGATGTTTCCTGCAGTTGGGAAACAGAAATTGAGTTCCATTGAAAATTTTGCAGCCCCTGATCACAGTGCAGTTGCATTTCTTTTACTTGGTTCAACCAACTTTCCTGCAATTTAAACCACATAAAAAAGGTTAGTGCTTGACATAAACCAACAAGTTTCTTGTTTAGGGAAGGTCTCTACAGGATATTAAACTGTGGAAAAGAGTTTCTTATTTTAACAAAAGCTTTGACAACAAATATTTTGAGGTGGGGAATCATGTTTCCATTAAAATAGTTAGGTGAAGAATAAACTGAATCAAACATCAGTAAATGGATGACAGATCTAATCAAGTAAAATTTTATTTCCTGATCTTCTTCAAAGAGAATAAGGAAATTCCATTTTAGAGAACACCTATAGTTTATTTACTTGGAGCCATGATATGAAATAGAATAATCTCCCCTCATTCTTACAAGTTGTTTCTCTTCTTCGATAAGTGCCTTATCCATCTGATCAAATAATGTGCTCCATCTTGCTTGATGCAGGGAAGACATTGCATTACTAGACTGTCCATCAGATGAAGTTTTCATAATAAAAGGATCATTCTCTTGGTTAGATGGGAATTCTTTTGATATTAAAAAGGGTAACTCTGTAGTAATTACAGCTCGGACTCTCTTCTTACTGCGTCGCAATGCTGCAAGTATAGAACACGGTTTATTGCCGGGCAGTACTATGCATTCTTTACTAAAACCGTCAGAATTTTATTCAAACATTAGATCACTACCTGAGAGGCGCCCTTTAATGTCTTGATGAAGAAGCTCTAGCCATTGAGAAGCAACGCTAGCAGCTGAAAGTCGAGAAAGAGCATTCCTTTCATGAAAAATAGTGATGCCCAAAGACTTGCAAAATAAACTACTCGTAAACTATTCTATACGTTATTACTAACCAACCCCATATTTCTTCATATAAAAAGTGCATAAAGTAAATTACAGATTCTGTTCAAGTACACACCTCTTACTGAAAGAGAAGAAATGCTATTGACATTTGTTGATTCCTCATTAGAAAAAGTTCTAGATTCCTCAGATAGCTTGCTTGATGTTGATAACTTAAGTGCTAAAGTATCATCTTCAATGACAGAATTTCTGCCACATATCGTGCCTACCATGCTGGAGTCACTCTCCCCAGTTAATATATGGCATCCTCCTATTTGTTTGTTCCCAGATAAAATAGTTGAACCCCCATTTCCTCGAGAAAAACTGAGTAGATGTACACCAGAATCACCCACATTTCTGGTTTCTTTAGTTTCAACACAACCATTTTCAAGTTTTTCAGACTTAACCAAGGCCTCTATTATGGAATGGACCTGTTTTTTATTCCTCACATGGTTTATAATCCCAGGGTTCAAACCATTCAACAGTCCACTTGGTGCAGCAATTTTAGTGAACCTATCAACTTGTTCTTTCTTTGCAAGCTCCATCTTTTTCTTGAGAATATCATTCTTGCTTTTCCTCCCACGTTGCTTTGGCATTGGTATCCCACCATGTGAAAATGAGGTTACACCACGTTGTATTGAAATGCCGCCATGAGAAGATGAAAGAAAACCATTTTGCTTCATCTCTTTCCAAACTCTTAATGAGTCTTTCCCCTTCACTGGACTAGTAGTACTCCCACACTCAGAAGCATCCCTTCTTGATTTCAAGTGATCATGAATTTTGGGATTACGAAACAATTCCGCGTTCATGGGGCTAGTAACATCTTCGGCATTGAGATCCAAGCCACTCCCTCCAGAGGTTACAAATTTACTATCATGTTCTCTATCATGCTGCTTGAGCAAAGAGACTTTCTTGCAAGTCTCAGTGTTCCCCGGACTTGCATTGCTAGCTGAATTATCAGCAACACAAGCTTCAGTATTGAGATCTAGTGGTCTAGATCCTGCCTCGACAGACAATGAAGTCCTCCCACGTCTTTCTGCTTGCGCAGCAGCCAGATCGATGGTTACAGGCAAACTGGTAACTTGAGAAAGTCCTTCACCAAACTGAAACTGGTCACTAGCTTCTCTATTTTTCATAGGATGGGTGCTGGTCTCTGTGAAGTTTTAAAACATTAAAATCATACATAAAAGTTCCTACAAATGAGAAAAAAAAAAAAAAAGGTAAAAGCAAGTGAAATGAGAAGAGGGTTTAAAAGTAACAGGACTGCTTGCACATTGAGAAACATAACAAAAATGGACCTACACTAGCAATAGCAATTTACAATTTATAGGATATAAATACAGAAAAAGCTACTAGTTTTAAATGAAAAACAATACTATTTCTTTGTAATTCAACTGAAATCAATTCTAGCAATCCGTTAACACTCAAAATTCATGAACAAAGCAACCAATAGAATCCTCAAAATTTATAACTTGAACAAAAAAGAGTACCTTCTGTCCTCAACACGGAATCAAGTTTTCGCACTTTAATCCGTTCACGAAGACTTTCTTGTTTCTCTCCCAATCCGCCACTGCTTCGCTTTTCTCCAATCGCCTAAAAGCAACCCGACAAAGAGGAAATAAATTACAAAAAAACAGAGGTTCAAACAGAAACATAAATCTCGAGTTCATCTAACAAATGACAAATATATAAACCAACCGTATGATCAGTTCCGGGCAACCGTAGATCACCTTGATTCTTCATTATCTAGGAAACCCAATTCAAGTCCAAAACTTTGATGGCACAAAATTCAAAAGGTGTTGGGAAAACTTCAAATTGAATGAAAACGAACCAAAAAAAAGAAAAAGGATGGGAACTTTGTTGGGAAGGAAGGGAGTGAAAGTAGAATGGAATGGATGGATAGGTTTAGAAAAGGGAATAGCAGATCCGTATTTGAAAAGTTGATTGCTTGGAATTGGAGAAGAAGAGAGCGGGCATTGCAATTAGCATATAGGATTAGAAAATGTGTTAAGTATGGAATGAATTTTGAAGGAAAGAGCGTGGGGGAACCGATGGTTTCAAATTCAAAAATGGGGGCCCGCCTTTGCCACGCATTTTATACTCTTCCTATATATATTCTTCATGCCATTGGCCAAGGCCTTTAAACAAGTCTTTGGCAAGCAGCCTTCGTGTTTTTTTTTTTTTTTTATTATTATTATTTTTTGAAATACTATACTGATTCCCGGTTATCCAATCTTCCCTGACCTCTCCATTTCACTTCCCTCTCTCTCTCAAGTCTTAACTATCTTTCTATCAAATGCAGCAAACAGAAAATAGTTGGAAGAGTTATAGCTCAAAGCTATTTATTTTAATCGTTGTTTTTCATGTTTATTTTAACTGATTTTCTCTGTTATATGTAAAACAAAAGGTTTGTTCTTGTCGCAAATGTGATTCTTTTTGTTTTTCGTAAGATTATGTATTTAAGTTTGTTAACAGGTTGAACCAGAATTATCAAAGTTTAAGATCACAAGTCATTTTCATGAAGCATTTTTCCTTTATTAAATTTAGTGTATAATATGATTTTGAAGGAAAAAAGGCAGAGATCCTTGATGGTGCAAAAGAGTGTAGTGTAGAGATTTCTTGAACTGTCTGATGAAACATGTTTTCATCATGATAAGCCTACCAAAATTGCTATAGGGTTAATGGTTTTCCACGTTACAGAAGAAGTTTTGGATCCTAATCTCCAATATAATTATGCAGCCGAAACACTTCCACAGTCAGCAAGCTCATTTAGTCTCTTTCTGCCTTGCTCACCATCACATGTCGCCTACCCATTACAGTACTACAAAAGACGAGCTTCTGTGATGTGCTGTTGAATATTCCATTCTCATGTCTCTGGACATCATCAACTACGCTTTCTTTTCTACTTAGTTGAAATTTTATTGCTTCTTGGTCGGTTGAAATTTGTTAGATTTAATTAATTTGTTGATGGTCTGTTGCCTGAATTCAATCCATTGCCATTGCCATTGCCATTGCGTTTGCGTTTGTTCAATTTGGTCATGTTTTGTTGAGATTCATTTCATTGAATTTTGATTGATTTTGAATAAAAAACTTAGCGGTTTAATTAAAAGTAATTTGTTATAAAGTACAATATCTTTTAATTTTAGTTTTAGTTCAGTTTTCACTTTAACTCGATATCAATTTTAATTAAATCATAAATCTAATAGTTGAATTAAAAAATCATTTATTTTAATTAAAAATCAATTGATTAGTTTACATTTAATTTTAGTTTCATCTCTTTAATCTTAATATATTTTAATTTATTTTCAAATCAAATTTGACTAATTTTCATTCTAAAAAGAATGGAATAGGAGCATCTCCTTGATGTATGTATTTTTTCTTCCTATGAAATCCATTACAATATAATCCTCCGTCTACTCATCTATGGATTGTCTTTCTCCTATCTAGTGGAAGTGTAAATAGTGTTTTTTGATAGGTTCAGTGGCAACGGTGGATTTCAGGAGCTTTGTTTTGGCGGCTGATTGCTTTGTTATGCGTTTTTTTTTCTTTTTTTTGGCTGTAGCTTTGCAGATTTAGACGGCTTTCCTCTCTAAGCTTCAGGGACGCTTCATGCAGTGAGGGTGATTGGTGGTCGGAGGAGCAACAGGCCAACAGCTCTAGATTCAACTTCTCTTCCACAAGCATAGATGCCTTTGCAAGGGCTCTCTTTATTGGCTATAGTGGTGGGGCTTAACACAATCGTAGGAGTGCTTCCTCCTTTTTCAGAAGCCTATTGCTTCCTCCTTTGCCAACTCTAATCTGGCAGTGCATGTTCCTTCTATGCAGTGATTACCGCTCTCCTTCAAATTTGGAAGTTTTGGCTCTGTGTTGCTTAGAGATGGCGGTTACTCTCTGTTTTTCAACTTCATTCTCATTGCCTTGGCTGTGGTTGAAGGAATTAACTCTTTCAGACCAAATTTTTTTGGTTTTGGGCTCCAGACTTATGGGCTGGTGTTCTATTATATTGGTAGACCAGGACCTTTTCCAAATCTTTGGGTTGGATGCATTTTTTATTGAATATATTGAGGAAAAAGAAAACCTATATTGGAAAAACAATTTGTACAATAACACGCAAATTTTTTATTAAACTTAAAATGGTTTACAAGTCTAAGAATAAGAGTTGATCGATATGCTATAAAATAATAATCTTTTAACCTCTCATCTGCAATCCTCACTGCTCATGAATAAATTAAGAAAATACTAGACTTTTCTAATTATGCAGCCCTAAATCAAGTGAAATTTATAAAATTAAACTAAACAAAATTTAGATTACGAATTTTCTTTTATGGAATTCTCAGCAAACTGGCTAATGTTCAAAGGGAAAAAAAAAGAATCGATCTTAAAAAATCTCATAACAATTGATGAGATGATAGTCTTATTACAATTAAGTAATAATTCAGTTCCTATAAATAAAAATCATTTACAACATAAACCAATATCAAAATAACACAAATGGTTTATGAAAAAGTAATTAATCACACTAACTCAATGGTTTATTGGCCTTGTAACAACCAGCAATTCTTGAGCTGGGACCTCGCACTTTCCCTAAAATTCTTCACCCTCATCAAGCAGAAGTGGGTGCAGCAGGCTCCCATCCCTGATGACCTAGCTCTGCTCGTCTTCAACAAGTAACACACCGGCCCACAATCCACCCCTTTCCCTTGTATCACTACTCCCCACGCCCTCGTCGTCGCTTCCGCTTCCTCTTCCTCTTTCTCTTCCTCTTCCTCGTCTTTCTCCAATTGCTCCACGAATATCAACCCTTCAGGTAATGGCGCTTCTCTTTTCCCCCATCTTTCCATCACTAATGGCCAAGATTCTTCCTCCACTGCCTTTTCCGTCTTCAACGTCGTCGTTTCTCCTTTATCGTCAACCTGGACTAACAAAGGCGCTTCTCGTAAATTCTTCACAATCTCCACCACTGAATCTTTCATCCACTCATCCATCTTCTCATATACAACCGCCACGTCATCACCGTCATTGATCTTATTCTTATGCTTTGTCACCGCCATTCCCATTCCCGTCCCCATCGAAACCGAACAAATCCTCCATTGTTTCCGTCTGGAACAGGCATCGATCGCGAGGGAACACAGCCCAACACGAGCATTCTGATTAATCGGTTGAGTGTTTCCCGGCCAGCGGCTATTGATGAAATGGTGGTTCCCGTGACAACGAATGCCCGCCGATGCCATCTATGGAGAGAGTCGGAAATCGGAGATCGCGATTAACACCTTGCCTGGGCTGGATTGGCTTGGTTTATATGAGACGTAGAAGAGAGTGATAGGGTGACGAAGGAGGCAAGAAACAGGGGATTTATTGGATGGTCAAGCTTGGCATAATCAAAAGACCGTGTCTTTTAAATAGTTGAGTTTTGGTCCATCATTGCCCAACTCGTAATATAATCCTCCACACCTGAGGCCACCTAAAATCGCCATCTATTTTCCAAGCTATCAAATCCAACGGTAATAAACGTTTGATTTCAATTGTTACTCTACCATAAGACACAGGGAAGAAGCCAAGGTTTAGAGAAGAGAAGCGAGATTGAATCAGAGCCGTTGATGGAGAAGAAGGGGGAAGTCCAACGTGGAGAATGTGGCGGGTAGTGCATGAAACGGAGAGAGCACGTGGAGGCACGCACTAATTGCATGCAGCGTCGAGGGGGCACACGCTAAGCATCTCCAGCAACTGATTTCCATTGAATGGTTGACACGAGGATTCCTACTCAGCAAATGCTTATTTGGCAACGTTTACATCACGAGCCTTTTTTCTGCTATTTTCAATTTAAGTCTACTTCCTGGATTTGACTTGAATTTTTTTCGTGGGAAATCTAAATCAAACATTTATGTTTTTTTATTTATTAAAATTTATCACATTAAATTCTACCATGGTGGGGTTAAATTACTCTATGACTTGACTAGTTAGATTAAAATATCTTTAATTTACTTCTTTTTCAATTTATCCGTGAGTTAATATATTAAAGTTTTTACTCTGTTTCCTCAAGCACCTCCCCTTATAATTTTCGCTTATTTTAGTTCCGTCAAATGCAGTGTGGCTTTATGCGGTCATTTGCTTTCTGTTAGAGCTACCCTACCCATTTTGAAAGTCAATTTCGTCTTCACTGCTATAACTTCCATATGCACAATTCGATGGTTTGGTGGTTATGCAGTTTCAATTAAATAGACCATTTGATTTGAACAAAGCCAGAAATTGAATCAGCTTTATTATCATTCTGTAGATTTATTATACCTATTCTTTCCTTTGCCAACTTATCACCCAATTTTTTTGGCATACTTTTAACTATGTGTCGATGGCTTTAGGAATTTTTCTGAGTTTGATAATGGTCTGGTGGTGTTGGATGCAAGAAAATGATCCAAAGGGGCTGTTAGAAATATTGAAATTCAAAAACAGATTGTTGCACTAATTTTCAATTAGTGCTATCATTTTTGTATATATCATAAGGGTAAAACTAAGAAATTAAGGAACAATTTTTCCCTCCATAAAACTTAGAAATTGGTAGAGCAATAAACTCATTCCAATTGCGTATTATTAATACGGAAAAATAAACGATAATAAAAGAAGAATAATTTTGAAATAATAAATTGGTAGAGTAATTCTCCCTAATATTAATTAATTTTTTTATATATATATATTCAATTAATAAGTATGTACACTACGCACTTTTAAATATAAGTGTTTTTTTATTTTTCAAATTATTTATTTTGTATATTTTAATAAATTTACTCTCATATTTAAATCAATAAAAGGTGTATATATCTCTTTATTGATATTATGTCACATGTATATCATGTTAAATCCATAAGCATCAATAAATTTTTTATGATAAAAAAAAATTATAAAACATTTTGTGTTGAGCAGTCCAATCTCTTAAATGCTCCTCCTCCTTAGTCCTTATTTCCTATAAACCACACGAGTAGGGTAGGTAAAATGAGCGGCCGATAGTTAGCTACACAGCCAATCACGTGGCTTGGCTCCCTGTATGCAATATGGTTCATTCAATGATCTCTGCACCTCCACCAAACCATTTTCCCTCTGCATCTGGATCCATATATTTTTTTATTAATTCAAAATTACATATTATCAAAGTAATTTTTTTAAAATTATGGTGATTTTAATTTAATGCTTTTGACTTTGATAAAAATAAATTATTATATATGTTAATAATATATTTTATTTATTATTAATCAGATGTATAAACACCTTAATGTATTTTAAAATTTTCGTACGCTATGATATAATTGTTGATTCATGCAAACCATAAAACATACTCAATTTTCATAGCAATATTCCCTTTTCTAAAAGAACATTTTCATAATTAAGAAAAAATGCAAATTAATTTGATGATAATAATTATTTATATTATACCTAACCCACCAAATGCTTTTGGTATGAAGGCTGGTATGTATTTATTGATTAATATTTTTTAATTCTTTAATTTCTTAACATTATCATCAAAATTAAATTAAGTCATTGCTCACTATTCCTTCCAAAGCAGTTAGCTAATTAGAAGAGAAAATGAGATGAGTCACAAGCTCACCCAACTTCCACTACCTACCACCTTAATTATGCACGTATATCAACCCTCCTCCTCAATTCTATCTCTGAAAACCATCTTCACAACTCACAAACTCCCCAAAAATAATCTACAAAATCAACCAGTAAGCTCTCTCTCTCTAAGCTTTCTCTTTTGTCACAACTGCTGACTGAGACAGATACTAATGATTTTGGCTTGTTTTGCGCAGTGGGTTCTGAAGTGGTTATGGTGGATGAAGTCCCTTTTCCTTCACAGATCACTACCTCCAAGCCTTTATCGCTGCTTGGTCAAGGTAAAAAGAAAAAGAAAAAAAAATCCCTCCGCAATTCAAGTCACTTTCTTTACTAAAATTTTAAATCTGTCACTAATGTGTTTCTTGTGGGCTGAGACAGGAATCACAGACATTGAAATACACTTCCTCCAGATTAAGTTCACAGCAATTGGAGTTTATATAGACACTGAAGTTGTTGGGCATCTGCAACAGTGGAAGGGAAAACCAGGAAATCAACTAGCAGAAGATGATGACTTCTTTGACGCTCTTATTGCTGGTGCTTAACACATTTTCCTCTGCAGCATATCTATAATGGAACAATTTTCCATAACCAAGTGAAATATTTTTCTTTCAATTAAAATGTGCAGCTCCAGTGGAGAAGTTCATAAGAGTTGTGGTGATCAAGGAAATTAAAGGATCTCAATATGGGGTGCAGCTAGAGAGTGCTGTGCGAGATAGATTGGCAGCAGATGATAAATATGAAGAGGAAGAAGAAGAAGCCTTGGAGAAAATTGTTGAATTCTTCCAGTCCAAGTACTTTAAGAAAGACTCTGTTATCACATATCACTTCCCAGTTTCTCCAGCTGCTGCTGAGGTAAAAACTCTACAACTTCACAGCTTGTATTGATTTTTTAGCAGGGCAGGTACTAATCCATTAGATGGATTTGTCCAATGTGGACAGATTGCATTTAGCACAGGAGGCAAAGAGGAGGCAAAGATGAAGGTAGAGAATAAGAATGTTGTAGAGATGATCAAGAAATGGTACTTGGGTGGAACTAGGGGGGTGTCTGCCACAACCATATCCTTCCTGGCCAATAACCTTTCTGCCCATTTGTCTAAATGAAAATGGGCCTTCCTGGGTTTCTGTTTGTATTGATTGCTTGGGAGTTGGGATCAATCAAAGTTTGAACCTTTTACTTTATGTATGAAGTGAGCCTCTTTGTTCTGCTTCTTCCTCAAATAAAATTTCCTGCACATTTAAGCTTCTTTTTTAAGTTTGAGCCTTTATGTATTGGGCTTTGAAAAGTATTTAGCTCTTCTGCTTACAATCTAATGAGTTGTATGATATGCAATTTAGATAGGGAAGGCCTAAGCCATCCACAAACTCTGCAAATGTTTGCATATTGGCCCAGTTCATTTCTCTGGCATGCAAAAAAAAAAATACATCCTGTAACTGAGTGACCCATCTGCCAATTACTTTTAAAAAAAAAAGGAAATGAAATTTATTATTATTGATATAAGGGAATCCTACCCATCACTTGATTAAAGATAATACAAAAAAATATCATAAGGGAATCCTCCCTTGTGAAAGGATTGAGTAAAGAAAGTTGAGCTAGATGTAGGAAGTAGAAAATGAAATTTAATATTTTGAAATGAAATGTGGGGGGTGACCCAAATGAAAAATGATGCTAAACATCAAGTCTTAATCACAGCAGAGATGTCCTCTTCATTATTTAGCAGACAAATGTGCAGAGAGCAGAGGTAGTGCAATGAATGAATTTTCGTAATCATGGACCCACAAAAGATTTTCAGAAAATACAAAATAAATAAAGAAAAGAAAGAGAAATGAGTTTGAGATTCCATTCTTTAAGCACAAAATCATGATTCCCTGTTTTACATATGCCCCATCAAATCAAACAGGGAAAAAGTAGACTATAAATTAAGCTTCCTTATCTTCATAATACATTCAATATTTCTTCTTTTATTTTTCACAAATTTAATCATACATTAAATGCTATTAATATAACAATGGTTGGAATCCATAATCATTTCTTCCTTTCAACTTTGGACTTGAAACACACTCTTAAATTTTATTTTACAAGTTATCTTAATTAAACTCTATTGAGTATTTGGGATCTTGGCATTAAAATTTGTCATTTAAGTTTCTTTGAAATTGATTTTTTTTTTTTGAAAAACAAAAAATAAGGCTTTTTGGAAAACGCTTATAATTAAAATATCATCCAAAGTGTAAGGGTAATCAATTAACTCAATTGAAGCCATCCAAACACTTAACTGAAACCCTTTTATACCACTTTTGGTTAGGAAGAGAATCCCCACGAGGGTGGCACATGCCCCCATGAGTATAAATTCTCTCTTTAGGCCAAGATCAACTCTTTTATTTAATAATCACCTTAATTCCAAGGTATTACATTTCTAATCTTACTTACCATAAAGGAACATAAAAAAATTAATATAATTTGATTTGCTTAAGTAAGAATGGTTAGAGTTGGAGTTATAAATAAAAATCCTACCTTTCAATATATCTTTTTAACCACACCATATGTTCTTCTATATATATTTGGGCTTAATAAAAATATATCTAACATGGAAGCTACTTCATCACAAAAACAAAAAATGGATTCATACAATAGAGCCTCTTGATAAGAAATGACAGAAACAAGTTGGGAGATAAATCTTGTTAAATTCTAATATAAAATCCATGGAATTTTAACACAAAGCAAACAACAAACAAGCCTCCTAATTAATTAAGCATAATTTTCTCACCCACTAAACATGTACAAACAAAGATTTCCTTTTAGAAATCTTCAATCCACATAATGATTCCTTCACAGCATCCAAGTATGTATTTCCCTCTATCTCTATGTACGCATAATTACATCAACCAATTCAGCATTTCAAGATCAACCTACCTCATCTGCAGCCATGGACACATCACTTTGAGCTGCTGCTCCATTTCCATGAATTCTGATCCCAGCATCAGCTTCTGCACCATCCGAACTTGCTGCTGGTGCCTCCAACAATGACTGTCTACAAGTTGGACAGGAAGAGTGTGATCCCAGCCATGTGTCTATACACCTTACATGAAAACCATGGCTACATTTTGGCAAAACTCTCACTTTCTCACCATCCATGAACTCTCCAAGGCAAATTGCACAATCTGTGGCTTTGATGTGTATCCCTGCAGACCCATATATGACCACAGGGATCTGTCTCAATGCACTCTTTTTAAGCCCTGTTGCTGCTAAACGAGCTGCAGCCTCATCAGGTGTCTCAAAAGCAAACCTTCTGCTACATCTTAAGGCACATCGTACTATCGAGTTTAGTCCAAGCGCGCATATTAATGCACAGAGCAAAGCTGCAAGGATTATCACCATGTTGGTGTCAAAATTGGCCTCGCTTGTGTAACTATTGCGACTTCTGCTTCCATTTGCTGGTGCTGGTGTGCTTGATTCTGTATCTAGAAGCAGCCGATGAGGACGATGAGGAAGAGTTACCATTCCTGCAAATAATTTTAAATCTGCGTATATTGAGAAGCTTAGAAAACCCTTTTGGCCTTGTGTAACTTGTTTAGAGCTTCTTTAATGAAGTTATGCAAATAGGCTGGAGATTTCATGGTTCCAAGGCTTCGTCTTGACATCAAATCGAACCACGAAGGAAACTGAAAGCAAAGAGTTCATTCTATCTGCTAAAGAAGCTTCCCTTTGTGTTGGATTTCTATTTCAAGGGCTTGTAATGGAGGATTTCTTTCAAAAAAAAAAGAGGATTGATGGGTTTTGATGCTTGAGGAAAGGGGCTGTAGAAAAGTGTTACCTTTGAGGTTTCTTGCTTTGGTTGTTGTTGATCTGCTTTTAGACAGGAACACAAGAGAGAGAGAGAGAGAGATGAATCTTTTAGTTATGGGGCAAAGGACATCAAAAAAGCATCCTTCTGAAAGGAAAGAAAAGAGTTGAATAGCAGCAAGTAAGAACCTTTAAGCCCAATTTCAAGAACAAGAATGAGCTTTTAAAGGGTTGCAATTAAGCTCTCCAACAAGAATTATGCTACTCTGAAGAGAAGAGATGAGTGATGGCTTAATATTCGTGAAAAAGGTGAAACAACAGAGTTGTTGAAAGTGGGTCTAGTCTTTGGATGTGGCAAAGGACACTGGAATACATATGAGAAAAAAAAAAAGAAAAGTAAAGATACCAAATAAAAGAAAGATACTGTGTTTGGTGTCTGCACTTCACTTCATTATTGTTGAGAGGGGAAATGGACAGTCACACAGGCACAGAGAGAGATTTAACATAAAAATTTGGGTAAACTATAATTTAGTCCCTCTGATTTAGTGAAATGTAACCTTTTGTCCCTCTGTTTTAAAAAATCTTCAATTTAGTCACTGTGATTTTTAAAAACTATGATATTAGTCCCTCCCGTTAGATTTTCAGTTAAATCACCGTTAATTTTAGTTAAAAAGACTAAAATACCCATTCTCTCTCCTTCCTCTTCCTCCTCTTCTTCTTCTTCTCCTTCCCGATCTCCTTCTTCTTCTTCTTCTTCTTCTTCTTCTTCTTCTTCTTCTTCTTCTTCTCCTGCCCGATCTCCTGCCCGATCTCCTCCTCCTCCTCCTCCTCCTCCTCCTTCTTCTTCTTCTTCTTCTCTTTTCCGATCTCCTTCTTGTTCTTCTTCTTCTTTTTAAAAAGAAAGAAGATCGGAAAAGAGCATAGTTGAGTAATTTATGTACCCATCATTGATATGATACTCTCTCTTTCGGGGCATATTTTAGCTAGGCCAAAATCTGAAATTTTAGGACAGAAGTTTTCGTCTAAAAGAATGTTGTGAGGCTTGTGAAAAATGCCAACATCATCAGGCGGACCATTTGTACAAACAGTAAGCATATGCATTGAATCATTATCCTAAGTGAAGTGTTTATCCTAAGCAATATAAAGATCCTCAAAATTTCCAGCAACACTGGTTCGCTCATTCAGATTTCTTTGAACTTGAATGCTCTAATCGCCTGAACATCGGACAACATCTATGATGCCGGATCAACATGACGACCACAAAAGTATTAGCAGCCAGAAACAGTAAGCTTGCTAGCTTTGGTAGAAAAATATTTTTGCCCTTAAATTCAAGCATATAACCCCAGAACAACCAATGGCTCTGAGCACCCATCCATACAAGCATGCAACTTATGCCTACCCACCTCAACTTCATATTGCTCTATGGAAGTATCAGTGGCAACAAGCAAAAGAACCAGACAAAGTACTGTGCTGTGATTACCTGAAAAAGAGGACAAGCACCACACAATTGTAAGCAAAAAGAAACCACAGTTATAAGTCAGAGTCGAAGAGTGTAGTTGACTCGTAGTAAAAGAAACTTGATTCCTTCCTTAGTTTCAATAAAATATATACATATAAGCAAAGAAAAAGGAGAATAGCTCATTTTCTCATAATTAGGAACACAGTAGAAAGTGGAAATTCGAAGAAGATGCTTTTGAAAGATGATAACCAACCTTATTGAATGCAACAAATACAACTGTCTGCAGGAAAAAGCAAAATGGAAGATCTGGTGCAAAGCAGAAAATGAGAACCAGCTGGACTATCAGTTGAGGCAAAAATGAGATGAGCTTTTCCACAATTGAAAATTCATGTTCATAATGGAGATATATGTGATAGAAATAGATGGAAAAGTTGTGTCTTGGATCTGTACGAGTGAGATGGTACAGCAATGCCTCGTTCAAGAACTCCCATCCATATAAGTAGAAAAAAAGTGCAGTACAAGAGAGAAAAACGGTTCCGAAAATCAGTCCAAACTTAATTCTCTCTCTTGTAAATATCCTTTTCAATAGACTCCATATACCACGTTCCCTAGGTCCTCCCAAACTACTCTGTGATGGCTTCTGTTGACTGGATTTCCAATTCACAAGGAGAGGCCTCTGACCAGGTTGGAAGAAGCATGGATCAAGAACCAAAACAACAGGGAGCGCATAGATTATAGGATAAATTCTGAAATGGACAACTAGTCCATACCAAATTGCAGCTTGGACCACATTACCTACACAGAATGGGAAAAAAAACAAAAAAAAAATTGTTAGAAGTGATTGGATGGTTCTTAAACCAATAATTCGTAGAATACAAAAGAACAAATGCCAGTACTCAAAACAGAAGAGAGAAACTCAAAGAATCTGAACCCCTTCTACTTTCCAATGGATTTGCATCAAAGCATATAACCATAGATATTCTTGACTTTGAAAATTCGCTAAAGCATTCAATTTCAATGTACCAAGCCTAAAAAAATTCTAGCCCCTCGGTGCAAGTATTCTAATCCCCGAGCAACGCCAATTGCAATGTCGTGCAGTGTTTCCAATCCCAATTTGCAATTAGCTGTCGAGGGATTTTCTTCATATATATACTTCTCAAGAGATCCATTGGACATGAACTCATAAATTAGAGCCCGTTTTGCACCCTCATAACAGAATCCTAAAAGATTAACAATGTTGACGTGAGATGTCCGACTAATGCTTGCTACCTCGTTAACGAATTCTTCTCCATTACTTTTTGATTCCTTCAAGACCCTCACTGCCACGAGAAGACCATTAGGTAACTTGCCTTTAAAAACTATGACAAGAGCCGACTTGAGTAATTCATCACAAAGGAACTAAAGAAGAAAGGATATCGAGGAGATTGGGAAGGAGAAGAAGAAGAAGAAGAAGGAGATTGGAAAAGAGAAGAAGAAGAAGAAGAAGAAGAAGAAGAAGAAGAAGAAGAAGAAGAAGAAGAAGAAGAAGGAGATCGGGAAGGAGAAGAAAAAGAAGAAGAGGAGGAAGAGGAAGGAGAGAGAATGGGTATTTTAGTCTTTTTAACTAAAATTAACGTTGATTTAACCGAAAATCTAACGGTAGGGACTAATGTCATAGTTTTTAAAAATCACAGTGACTAAATTGAAGATTTTTTAAAACAGAGGGACAAAAGGTTATATTTCACTAAACCAGAGGGACTAAATTACAGTTTACCCTAAAAATTTTACTATTTAATCTCGAATTGTAGATGGGTAGGGGTCAAATTGAACTTTTAAGAATCAAGAGGAAAGAAAAAGGTAATTGATTTTATGGTACCTGATCCTAACTAATCACAATTAGTTGCTTAAAAAATTTATGCTTATATTCTAGAGCACCAAATCCTTCTCCCACTCTCTTCAGTCTTTCCTTTAATCAAAAGGTCAAGTAATTCCATCCATCCCATTGTTTTAGATGCTGCTAATTTGCTATACTTTTCTACAACATTAGATCACACTGTATTTTACATTACCTCATTCTTTGTATGATAATTGAGATTTAGGATCACCATTACCATGCAAGTTGGATCTTTTTTTTCTTCAAAAAAAAAAAAAAAACTAATTAGCCCATTTGTCATCAAATTCTCACATTCCTTAATTTTAGAAATATTAATATACACTATAAATCACATCTTACCAAATTAAAAGCACATTGGAGGTTCCCCACTTTGTAGTGGGTGATCAACTAGCATAAATACTATTATGGTCAAGTAAAACTACAAGTAATTATAAAAATTAATTCCCTAGATTCAATGTTGAATATTTATCTCATAATATTAAAACTTAATTTTAATAATAAAATGTTAAAATAAGTTGATTTATTTTTCTATTAGAATTTGATTTAATAAATATAAAATTAGTGTTACAAAATTGAATTAAAAAGGTGAAATCAAAATTAAATAAATCGTATATTTTAAAAAGGTGATTTGACAAATACAAAATAATTTCGTATAGATTGAATTATATTGAAAAATTAAGTAAAAGTTTTGAATCAAAATTAGTTAAGATGAAATTATTATCTTACTCATGAAATACCCATTTCATTCCAAAACAAAAACTGAATTAAATTGATGGCCTAGTCTAGGGTGTAGAGAATGGAATTACTTGTGAGAAAGTGAAATTGTTACCCTCAAGGATAGGGAAAAACCATGATGGTATTGGCACATGGAGATGTTGTGTTATGTCCAAGAGAAAATGAAGCATAGGCCCACAATTGTGAAGTGTGATGGACAATCCTTACACTGTGGAGCCTCACAACCCACAACACTTGTCTCCCTACAATTAAAATTGAGTACCTCCATTCCATCACTATGTGCCTTCTTCACCTACTTTGCTGCCCCATATTTAAACCCACTGCTTTTCTAGGTGAACTGATCTAACTATATCCATCTCTCCATACCTTCTCCATCCCCCAATTCCTCCCCATATTACATTTGGAGGAAGCTTTTAAGAGCTGGTATAAATTTTTTAAGTAATAAGTACACGAGTATACTTTCCCACTCGGAGAATCGGCTCATCAGATTTGAAATTTTAGAGTTTGTGGATATTTAGACTGTTTTTTGAAGTAATAAATCCAAACAATATTTATTGACTAAATTTTACTTAATATGCATAGTTATCAGAACATCTTACACCCTGAAGAAAAAAATATTATATAAATAAAAGGCAGCATGCTATTAAATGATTTCAATCTAAGTATGTGCGCATGAACCTTACTTCTTTTACTTAGCTCCTTATAAATTCAATAAGAAAAAAAAATTATTTATATTTTATTATGTGAAACAAAAAATTTTTGAGATATAGTTTTACAAGGTCTTACACGAAGTGTCATTTGTCAAGAGCATATCATTTTCACTACAATCTAATATTCTACATGATTCATGAAACGGGTTTCTTATTGTCGATCTTCCTCATTTGACAATGATGATGCCATTTTCATTATAATCCAGTCATTCGGTGGCTTCTTCCACCAACAAGTTTGATTGCATTGCAAATGAAGTGTTCAAAAGTTTGAATATTGTATTCATGAAGGAAACTGTTTCTTATGTTAATCAAAGAAATTGTTTCATGAATCTGATTCACTTGTTGTAACTGACGATGAACGTTTGTTTCAGGGTGAACATTGCAAATTGGCAGTCTGCTGCTCGGTCAAAAGAAAGAAAATTTCAGACAGAAGCAACTATTTGAAATCCAGTTATATGTTTGATGAGAAATCTATTGGTGCTGCTGTTTACTCTGGACCATAAATACTGTCAAACTATAGCTGTGACCTGCCTTTCCTTCAATCTGGACCACTCTGTTGTTCCAGTGCATGAAATGTGGAATGTATTGGGGCACAAGGTGGATGCAGTTTCTAGACAACATGTTATCATCTAAGACACTGACATGTGATGGAGAATGGCATTTTCCTACCCATATGACTGTGATATACAGCTCTGCATAGGTCACTAAAGAAGGAAGTACAGAGACAAATGACAACAACAGATAACTTACATGAAATCTTCCTTTTCTCAAACCCAGTCACTACCCAGGCCAATCAACATCTAGAACATGCAAAATCCACAGTTTCCTCTCTTTCAGTCTAACATGCCAACTTCATATCTGCTTATGGCTCTGCATCTCATTCACAGGCCTTCCCAACTCTTGGTAGGTTTACCTGTTTGAAATTTAGTCTATAAATAACAATACTTTTGTTAGAATAATTGACTTAGTCTTCAAATTTTAAATTATAGTGACTAGGCTAAATCACATGGTTAAGTTTTAAAAATTATATTCTTAAGATTTTAAGGCCAAATTTAAATTATTTATGATCTCATTTGAATTTTCAGTTACATTTTTAATGTGTAAATATCAGTAAATTAATAAAATCAGTAGACCACTTCAGTCTTATTCACACTCTTGCTTTAGTCTCAAAAAATCAACAATGGGATCAGGGAAGCAATTTTCTTAAGCCGCCTGTGTGCTTGAGAGATTCGAAGAGAAAAAAAAAATTAAGCCAATTCACAATCAATGCCGGAGAAGATCAAAGACGGGAGAAGGGAATTCTTGATTCACATTTAAAATTCTTCATTTACATTCAAGAGCATAGATGGAAATTCTCTGCTCACATTCAAGACATGAGAGCTGAGAGCTCACTTTGAGTTTACAACCACATTAAAATTCACATTCATGTTCATATTCAAGAAATTTGCAACTCATAAGTCAAAGAGAAATGTTAGAATAATTGACTTAGTCTTCAATTTTGAATTACGATGATTAGATTAAATCACACAATTTTTAAAAATTATATTTAAAAATTTTAAGTTTAAATTTAAATTATATATGATCTTATTTGAATTTTCAGTTATATTTTTAATGTATAAATACCAGTTGATGGGCGTCGAAACCACCAAAAATAAATTCCTGCTTTAAAATAAAATTTGCGATAATGGTAAGCAGGGTCGATCCCACAGAGACTGGTTAAATAGATTAATTCTATCGAATGAAATAAATTAAATAAAAATAAAATGGGGGGTTTTGAATATAGAGGAATAAATAAAATCAATTTAAAAGAAGAATCAATTTAAATTTAAAAGAGAGAATCAAGATGAGACACATTCAGTTAAAGGAATAATTTTAGTTCCAGATTTTATGGGTTGATCACGGATACAAAATAATCTCAAATTAATTAATAAACCAGTTATAGATATCGAAGACGCTTCAGGTATCCAATCCTTTCTTAATTTTAAACTAGTTGAGAGACGCTCGTTAACTAGCCCTAACTCTTGGACAACCGTAGGAGACGCTCCTAGAATTTAATCCAATTATTGCATTAAAAATTAAAAGGACCTGATTCTAACTAACAAACGCGAGACGCTCGGTTCGTTTAAGTTAGATTATATTATTCCTTAGGAAGGCCTTACGCAACCTAATTCACTACCTATTTCAGTTTAGTTAAACAATTACGGATTTAACTAACCTGAATAGCAGTCTACCATTCTATCAATTAAGCAATGGCGCCTTAATGCAACAACCCACAGAATGATATTAAGCAATAAACATAGGAATAATATAAATACTAATAATTGAAGAAACTATAAAATTACATCAATCTCACAACCCGTTTAACTGGAACTTTTAATTACCCTCTAACTGAAAGGAGAAATTTAGCCACACAAGTTCATGGCTAAAAATAGGAGATGA
Source organism: Manihot esculenta (assembly GCF_001659605.2). Classification (NCBI taxonomy): domain Eukaryota; kingdom Viridiplantae; phylum Streptophyta; class Magnoliopsida; order Malpighiales; family Euphorbiaceae; genus Manihot; species Manihot esculenta. Next base: position 34,222,653 of record NC_035167.2, on the reverse strand, counting down.
AAGATAAGATGAGATGATCGATACATTAGAATGCCCCCCTTTTTATAGTGCTAAGAGTCCTAACCCAATATAAGGATCTAAAATCAAAATTGAGTACAGTTTGACAGATAAGAATTATCTGTTTGGTGGTTCCCGGATTTCAAGTCGGCTTTGTTTGTCAAGTATGCTTGTGCCCATAATGCAGTCCATAACACAGCTTATCTAGAGTATTCTTTTATGAATTTGATTGTGGCCACCTTTTATCTCAGAATGTGGGTTCCCAATTGGATTTTTCCTGTTATCCTCCAATCCTACCAAGATAACGAAATTTAAACAAATCAGTCTGTTTTAAATGAAATCAAACTCAATGTCTAGATAATTTGTAATATTAAAGCTGCATAATTATGCATATTATCAAATCCCCCACACTTAGATCAGACTTGCCCTCAAGTATGTACTCATTAACAGAAAAAAATCCAAAAAACTACCCATAATCAATGGCTCACAAAGTTAACTCAACTTATTTCAAATAACCCGCATTTCACAGCAAAATCTCATCAATGTATACAAATCATAAAAGAAATACCAATACAATCTTCAAAAGCTGAAATGTAGCAAACTCAATATGTGATCATGCAATTAAGTTCTATGAAATTCTTAAATTAGTGCATAAAGAAACATATACCCAACCAACCAAGAAAGTTTTTTAAAATTATAATTTTTCACCAGGGAACCCAGGAATCCAGTTTTTATTTATTTTATCATTTTTATTTTTATTATTTTTTTCTTCCTATGGTTTTGGTTCGAGATTTTTTCGGCTCCTACGAGGGTATACTCTCCCAACACTGATTTGCTCCATTCACAAGGGACATCCCTTACTTAAGGGGAATGGGTCCGACCCACCCAAACCAACCAGTGATGGTAAACCATATTATTAGTGGTATGTTTCGAATTATTGACGGCTCCTATGGGGTATAATTCTCCCAACCACTAACTTTTTCCATCCACAAGAGACATCCCTTGCTTAAGGGGATCAAATGCCGTACCATTTGAACCAGTTAATGTTGGTAAACCACTCAAAAAGAAATTAATAATAATTTTTTTTTTTTTTAGTTCCCTAGATAGTAGTATCAAGACTCACTGCAGCAGGTTAAAGTAGAATTTCAGAATGCACTATTGATCTTTTATCAAGCAATATTAATTCATTTAAACATAAGTTTGCACATTTCAAACCATAAAGAAAATGCTAAAATCTCTTAATGATCTTCATAAAAAGATAAGAGAATGATATTTATGCCAGCTACCTAAAATAATTCAATTTAACTCTGAAAGTCAACTTTTATTTTATTTTTTTATTTTTAATTTTTTAAACCTTTTTTTTATTATTATTATTTTTTCCTTTAGGCAGAAAAACAAATCAAATAAAACAAAAAGAACAATTAAAACAAAAACAAGTGAAAGACTCTCCCCCACACTTGGATCACAATGTCCTCAATATGATAAAGAGAAAAAAAAAAAAAAAAAACAGCCAAAGCATATATACGTTCAGCTATTCCCCCACACTTGGGTCACAACAAAAAAAATAAATAAATAAAGAAATAGGAATAGAGTTTAGAATAGGACCCGGAAGGATGTCATGTGACGGGTTGCGCCCATTGAAGGTGCGAACTCGCGGCCATCAGTAGTGGTGGAGGAGGATATGCGTTTAGATGCCATGAGAGTATATGATGTGCGGCTACTATAGAACACTTACGCCTGGAAAAGAAAAAAAAATTAAATGAAACAAATAAAACAGAAATAAAAAAAAAATCAAAACGGAAAAAAAAAAATTTATTTTAAATATATATATTTTTTTTACCCATCATAGGGCTAGTTATGGGCATAACAAAAAAACACAAATATACTCCTGTAACTTTTTTTTAAAAAATAAAATAAAATAAAATCTAACTAGAGAATGGCAAGAGTAGTTCTAGTTTATAGTCGTAGCTAGACTTTATTTGAATATCATGGCTATCAGATAATTGGTGTTGGATCACTGAAAGTGATCTCTTTAGCAGGTTCCACCTTGAATCCTTTATAAAATGGCTTAAGAAATACTTGTTCAAATGATAATTTCAAACTATATGAAGTGCGATTCTCATTTATGAATGGAGGTGGTTGACCGGGCAGTGATTTATGCTCTATTTTCATCCCCTGCACAATAGAAGGTAAAAATTTAGTATGTATATTAGGTGGTTCCTCAATAGAAGCAATATAGTGTAACGGTTTATTTGCTTTTAATTCATATACCACTTCTTTTAAACAATCAAAATTTTCCTTCATATTTATTGAGCTGGATTTTTCAAAATTCTCACGAAATTTAGTATTCAACTCATTTCCATATTTCAATTTAAGCACTTGCTGAACTAGAAGTTTACTAGCATCCACTCTACACACACTAGAAACATTATTGGGGTGTTTCACATCATCATAAACATTAAATTCAATGATTTTCCCATCAAACTCCATGGTGAGAATGCCATCATAAACATTTATTTTTGTTCTAGCAGTAGATAAAAAGGGTCTCCCTAGCAAAATATCAGAAGAATTTGAGGATTTATTATCCTCCATAGGAATCACATAAAAATCAGCAGGGAATATTAAATTATCTACTTGCACTAAAACATTCTCTAACACCCCATCAGGATAAACAATAGAGCGATCAGCCAACTGAATCACCACACCCGTTTCTTTTAATGGACCAGCATTCAAAGATTGAAAAACTGATAAAGGCATAATATTTATTGATGCACCTAAATCACACATTGCTTTTTTCACACCAATATTGCCAATTTTAACAGGTATAGCGAATATACCTTGGTCTTTGCATTTGGTAGGCATTTTACTTTGAAAAACAGCAGATACCTTTTCATCCATACAAACCTTTTGGTAGCCTACTAACTTTTTTTTTATTTGTGCATAATTCCTTTAAGAACTTCGCATAGCGAGGTACCTGTTTAATTGCATCAAGTAAAGGTATATTGACTTCTACCTTACGAAATGTCTCAAGGACCTCCTTTTCTTCTTTCTCTTGTTTGGACCTAGCTAATCTCTGAGGAAAAGGAGGTTTAATGATCAGAGGTTCAGATTGCTCAGGTGCTGAAGCTGATTTATCTTGTTCAGGGACGATCATCTTGGTTTCTAGATTTGTACTGCGATTGTGCCCACAACTTACCTGATGAGGATTGTCGTGCCCAAAACTTACCTGACAAGGATCATCCTGCAGTTCTTTTTCACTTCTGAGTGTAACGGCACATACATTCTGCTTAGGATTCACTGTGGTCTGAGAAGGCAATTTACCTTGATTTTCCAATTTGTTCACCGATACTGCCAATTGACTGATTTGTGTTTCCAAGTTGCGAATACTCATCCGGGTCTCCTGTTGAAATTGTTGAGTATTAGTTGCCAAATTTTTAACAATATCTTCCAAGGACATAGCTGAATTAGATGAAGATGCTTGCTGCTGAAACTGTTTAGGCTGATAACTTTGAGAATTCTGCTGTTTATAGCTAAAATTTGGGTGGTTTCGCCATCCTGGTTTATACGTATTTGAGAAAGGATCGTACTCTCTTTGTGGAGGACCTAAGAACCCGTTGACAGCATCCACATGCTGGTCATCCTCTTGAAGTGATGGGCACATATCAGTGGGATGACCCATATTAGCGCAAATTCCACAAGCTTTGGCTTGTTGTGCCTTCTCTGCAACAAGATTTTCAACTAAAGTGGTTAGATGAGAAAGTTTAGACTCAACAGAATAATTGCTTACCTCAGAAACTCTCCTATGAGAGTCTTGTACAGGTACAAATTGTTGTGAATTTGCAGCCATCGTAGATATCAATTCCCTAGCTTCTCGGGGTGGTCTTTTGCGTATCGCACCGCCACTTGCAGCATCTATCATCCGTCTTTCCATGGTCGTGAGTCCCTCATAAAAATGAAGCATAAGTTGTTTATCTGAGATTTCATGCCTAGGACTGCTAGCACATAGACGTTTAAATCTCTCCCAATAGTCATGGAGAGTTTATGTTTCCTTTTGTTTAATTCCTGATATTTCTCTTCTTATTGCAGATGCTCTAGAAACGGGAAAGAATCGATCTAAAAATAATTTTACCATTTCTCCCCATGTAGTAACTGAACGCGGAGGTAGGTAGTACAACCAGTCTTTTGCATTGTCAGCTAGAGAAAAAGGAAATGCCCTTAGCTTGATTTGTTCTTCTGTAACTCCTTGTGGTCTCATGCTGGAACATACCACATGGAACTCTTTCAAATGTCTATGAGGATCTTCCCTTTCAATTCCTCTAAAGATGGGAAGGAGGTGAATTAATCCTGATTTCAGCTCAAGTGGTGCATTTAGTGCAGGATACACGATGCAAAGGGGTTGAGGGTCATCCACATTGTCAACATCCTGTATTGGTTGTTCTTCAGCCATTTGCTCTTCCATGTCAGATTCACCAAAGGTATCGTCCGGGTCAGATGTTGTTTCCTCTGTGCCCATGACCTATTCGTCGACAACAACCTGTTCTTCAACCGTGATCTCCTCTTCAACTGCAGCAACCTGTGCTTCAATAGGGAGTTGTTCCTCAATGCTGGATGATGAGAGATCTTTGTTTCGCTGTTTAGCCTCTTTTCTCAGTTTCCTTGCGGTTTTCTCAATGTCTGGGTTGAACTCAAGGCTACCTGCAAGATTAGAACGTGTCATTCAAAAAGAATTAATAAAACAATTTAGAACCAGTCCCCGGCAACGGCGCCAAAATTTGATGGGCGTCGAAACCACCAAAAATAAATTCCTGCTTTAAAATAAAATTTGCGATAATGGTAAGCAGGGTCGATCCCACAAAGACTGGTTAAATAGATTAATTCTATCGAATGAAATAAATTAAATAAAAATAAAATGGGGGGTTTTGAATATAGAGGAATAAATAAAATCAATTTAAAAGAAGAATCAATTTAAATTTAAAAGAGAGAATCAAGATGAGACACATTCAGTTAAATGAATAATTTTAGTTCCAGATTTTATGGGTTGATCACGGATACAAAATAATCTCAAATTAATTAATAAACCAGTTATAGATATCGAAGACGCTTCAGGTATCCAATCCTTTCTTAATTTTAAACTAGTTAAGAGACGCTCGTTAACTAGCCCTAACTCTTGGACAACCGTAGGAGACGCTCCTAGAATTTAATCCAATTATTGCATTAAAAATTAAAAGGACCTGATTCTAACTAACAAACGCGAGACGCTCGGTTCGTTTAAGTTAGATTATATTATTCCTTAGGAAGGCCTTACGCAACCTAATTCACTACCTATTTCAATTTAGTTAAACAATTACGGATTTAACTAACCTGAATAGCAGTCTACCATTCTATCAATTAAACAATGGCGCCTTAATGCAACAACCCACAGAATGATATTAAGCAATAAACATAGGAATAATATAAATACTAATAATTGAAGAAACTATAAAATTACATCAATCTCACAACCCGTTTAACTGGAACTTTTAATTACCCTCTAACTGAAAGGAGAAATTTAGCCACACAAGTTCATGGCTAAAAATAGGAGATGAAAGATAAGATGAGATGATCGATACATTAGAATGCCCCCCTTTTTATAGTGCTAAGAGTCCTAACCCAATATAAGGATCTAAAATCAAAATTGAGTACAGTTTGACAGATAAGAATTATCTGTTTGGTGGTTCCCGGATTTCAAGTCGGCTTTGTTTGTCAAGTATGCTTGTGCCCATAATGCAGTCCATAACACAACTTATCTAGAGTATTCTTTTATGAATTTGATTGTGGCCACCTTTTATCTCAGAATGTGGGTTCCCAATTGGATTTTTTCTGTTATCCTCCAATCCTACCAAGATAACGAAATTTAAACAAATTAGTCTGTTTTAAATGAAATCAAACTCAATGTCTAGATAATTTGTAATATTAAAGCTGCATAATTATGCATATTATCACCAGTAAATTAATAAAATCAGTAGACCACTTCAGTTTCATTCACACACTCTTGCTCTACTCCCAGAAACCAACATCTTCTAATAGCACCAGGTGTTTGGGTTCTTTTTATGGTTTTCTCAATGTACCTTGCGGGATCTTCTTTGTGTTTTCTCCATTCAGCTACGTGGAGCTTCATTCTCAAGAACAGGAAGTAGTAATTGCTTTGGGAAGCAATGTGGGCAACCGGCTTCATAATTTTAGTCAGGCATTGCATTTGGAAGAAATCTGGCATTACCATTGCTTGACATGGTTGTTTGTATGAGACAGCACCTGCCTAAGCGAGTGATCAACCTCACTTTCTTAATTCTGCAGTTAGAGGTGTTACAAAACGTGGTCCACATGAGTTGTTGGGAGGGCTTAAGAAGATTGAAAAGGATATAAGTCGTAGTATTGATGGTATAAGATATGGGCCTAGCCCAATTGATTTGGATATGTGTTCTCGCCCTGCAGCAATTGGAAGAGATCCTGCAACATTGCTTCCATTAATGCTGGGATTTTGGGAGGTGCAAACGTTGTAAGATTACACAATGTTAGAGATAATGCTCCAAACTGAATTTCCATAGAATCATTTAGCCAATCTCCTTTCTCTTCTCAAATCTCTTCTTTATCTCTTGTTTCTCGATTCTCCTTTTTCCTTTCCCCTGCCTTCCTGTCTCCTTCCTTCTCAACTCTTCTTCGGTTTTCTTTCCTTTTATTTCATCTGTTTCTTCCTTTTTGTTTTTGCTTCCCCCCCCAAATTGAGTTTCAAGAAACCTATGATATTGTTGTCTCTTGCGCGTTAGGAGATAAGATTGACCTTCTTTTTGTGTTAAATATGGTTTCTAATAGATTCGTCTTCCACCATACTCCTTTTTGCCCTCTGTGGCTTTGCCTCGGTATGAACTATTGATTTTAGGAATACTAACATTAACAATTCCACAACAGATTTTATATAGAACTCACTTCCTAATGCAACATGAGAGAGTATGGGCTACAGAGTTATCTTGTGTAATAGGCCTTATGAATGTATGATGTTGCCTAGTGTGCCTTGTGCCATTAATAAAAATGATAATCATTAAACATTTTATTGAATCTCATGAGAACAAAAGATTGATGTTAGAGAGAAGTGATTTGGGGTTCCATGTGCTGCATGCCGTCTGGAGTGTTATTCCCATTTGAATTTCTGTACTTCCCTTCTTGTTTTCAATAGTTATGTTTCAGTTTATAGATGACATGGTTTGAATTTCTGTACTTATATCATTGAGTGATTATGCAACCTAGAGGTAAGATTTAATGTATCCAAGTTAAATCCCTAAACTATTATCGTTTCTGGAAGAGTATTTTTTAACTCTTTGCACGTATCCGTTAAGTTGATCTGTATCTTGGAATCATTAGTATCTGTAAACAAGAAGATAAAGCTATGCAACATAGTATGTTATCAGGTATCAGAACTCAAGCAGAAGGTAGCAAATACAAGTGACTTGTTTCCTTACAAGAGTTATGGTGGCCTACACTCCCAAGCTTACATTAAAAGTTCACATGGTAGGGATGCATCTTGTTGGAAAGTCCAAGTGGGTTTGTTTGCGGATGGCCTTAACTACCCATTAGAAATTGACTACTCAAAAACCTAGCGGCTAGTGCCCTATACTTTGTTAGTGTCTTTCAACTCGGACCAACAGACAACCCCTTGTGAAGGGCTCTTTCAATTTGATCTGAACTGACATTCATTAAGATAAAATCCTTCCCACCTTATTGTGGATCTCATTTTGAGTTGGTCTTGGTCCCAAGATTGTTTCTCTTTGGTGCTTTAGGTTCACAAATATTAGTTTCTACTAGCATAACTTGTGTGCACAAAAACATCAAAAAAACTGAAACCATAAATACATTTTCTTCATGGATAGAAAAATATAAATAACTTGAATAATGTCATTACCGATCATGACATTTTTTTTTAATATAATTTCTTTTTACCATGTTCGATAATATATAAAATCTGTATAGCGCAGATTACGTTATATTGAAGGAGGGAGAGATTAGGTGTGATGCCATTAACTACCAAACTACGAGCCCGTTGGCTATGTATGGCACTAAAGAAGGAGAACAATCCTAAAGTCAAGGTCTAAAACTTGAAATAGTTAAGGGCATTGCTCTTTTTTCTTCTTCCCATCTTTACCATTTCTTTTCCCGACAATCTGTTGTGAAAAATTGTTCCTTTTTGACATTGCCACCATCTTTTGTAGGGAAGCCTCAAATCTTGACTTGGTATGCAACGAATCTCATTGAATATTGAGAAATTTTATGAAGGTGGTCGTTCCTAATTGGTGATTATTAAAACAAAATCAAAGTCTAACTTCATTTTGTCCCTACTCAAATGAAGAAAGATTATATTAAAGAGCTAACGTTCCCATACAAACAAGATAAAAAGTTAAAGATACTAACAGCTCATATTTTCTAAGCGAAAATCAAAGTTAAATTCTAATTGAAATCCCATACATAAATAAATCAACTTAATCATATCTTTATTAATGTTTTTATTTTCATTATGGTGAAGTCAGCATCTCATATTTTCCTTGCAAAATCCATATACATGCAATTTTTTTTTATATAAAAAAAAAATTAAATTGAAAATTTGATGCATGAAAAGGATGCATGAATATTAAGGGACCGCAAAGAGTGGGAGAGGGGCATGTGCATGTAACATGGTAGGTCCCTAATTACACTATCAATCAAGTTTTAATTATATATATCTATTAAAATCAAAGTACACACATAGAAACAACTATGTAATTATCAATTCATCATCCTTTTGATTAGGAACCCTAATCATCCCCACATGCACTTAGCAACAAGTTTTCCTCTTATTCGAAAATCCTTAATTATCATCATCCATTTATCAAACGTGTGCTTCTCATTTCCTATTCATATATATATTTATTTCTGATTGTACCCTCTAATCATGTTTATTATTATTTTAGCGACCGACAATGATTATACTATGGAGATCTCTATCCACATTCTAGTTAAGGGCCTTGTTTAATAAAGTCAATCACATTTTTTAAATTAAACTTTTTTTTTTAAAAAAAAAACCAGAAACCTATTCAATCTAACAAGTGAGCACGTTGATCTTTTTAATAGATTACGTTCATATGCTCGAAGTTGTTTGCACGACTGTTTTGTAATTTTCAATTGGTGCAAGGAGAAAAATATTGACATGAATGTAATTTGGTTAAAGATCTCTGCCCCACATGAAGAAAACCTGAAAATGCTTCTTATTACATCTGCAATAAAAACCTTAAAAATTCTGAGGGTCTCATATGATGTGTCAAGAGTTAAATGCTTAACTTCTATAACCTGCATTTCAAATTGGACCCCATATCCCTTAATCAAAGGCCAAAACATTGTCGGCTAATTTGCGGAATCTCAGGCAATTCAAGGGAGAAAAATTCCACATTTATATCTGCAATTCCACACGTAAGACATGTTAATAGTAAGAGCAAGTAAAACAAAAACTAAACAGTTGACAAAATGCATGTGCTTGTGGGGTCATAGGATTAGCAGTTGTTAGGCCAAGTCTCCACATTTGCATGTGCATCTCGATTTTCGGCAATTACTAAAAAGAAAAAAAAAAAAAAAGAAATTGTTTTTGTGGTTTTGAAACATGAGGTTTTGTATTAAGTTGTCTCTTGTTAGTTTCCTAGTCCACTTCATATCCTATTCCCTCCTTTAGCTATATAAGTATGCTCTGAGTTGCCTTTTGCTAAGCACCCAGCACTCAGCAGTTAAGACTCTTCTCTCCTCCTCTCTTTTTGCTTATACAGAAAAATGGCCACAGCAGCATTTTCTGCAATTTCCCTTCTGCTTTTTGTGCTCAATCTTTGCTTTAGAGGCACTTTTGGAGACTATGGAGGATGGCAAGGTGGTCATGCCACTTTCTATGGTGGGGGTGATGCTTCTGGGACAATGGGTATGTTTCAAGAAAGTGTCTTTCTTTTTTGTTAGGCCAAAAGGAACCCATTATTAGGCCAGAAGTAAAATTCTGATTTACTTATGGATTGAATGGTTGTTTTTTTTTGCAGGAGGTGCTTGTGGGTATGGCAATTTGTATAGCCAAGGGTATGGTACTAACACTGCAGCACTTAGTACTGCCCTATTCAACAGTGGCTTGAGCTGTGGAGCTTGCTATGAAATGAGATGTGACAATGATCCCAAATGGTGTCTCCCTGGAACTATCACAGTCACTGCTACCAACTTCTGCCCTCCTAACTATGCCCTGTCAAATGACAATGGTGGCTGGTGCAATCCTCCTCTCCAACATTTTGACTTGGCTGAGCCTGCTTTCTTGCAAATTGCTCAGTACAGAGCTGGAATTGTACCCATTTCCTTCAGAAGGTAAAAAGAAAGCATCCTCCAAAGTTAAATAATTAAACTCTTCCCAATTTCACCCTATTGTATTAGCATCACTAACGTTCTTGTGGGTGGTCTAAACAGGGTGCCCTGTATGAAGAAAGGAGGAATAAGGTTCACCATCAATGGACACTCATACTTCAACTTGGTTTTGGTGACAAATGTTGGTGGAGCAGGAGACGTACATGCAGTATCAATCAAGGGCTCTAAGACAGGGTGGCAAGCCATGTCAAGAAACTGGGGCCAGAACTGGCAAAGCAATGGAATCCTCAATGGGCAAAGCCTTTCTTTTCAGGTCACCACAAGTGATGGTAGGACAGTGACAAGCTACAACATTGTGCCTGCTAACTGGCAATTTGGACAAACATTTGAGGGTGGTCAGTTTTAGATTTTTTTTGCTTTTAAGGAGAAGCAACTGTATTTATTTGCTATTATAGTACTGTAAAATGGTTTGTGAGAAGGGGAGGGGGTTCAGGGTATAGGAGAAGATTGGCCAATGTGGCTGGCTGTTGCTGAGGTGGTTATTGGCACCCGCTAGGCCTTTCTATTTAACAGAAATGATTGTGAGATTTAAGAGACTTTGGTTACTTTGGATAGGGATGGATGTTTTCTTTTCCTGTTAGTGGTGGCTTTTTGTTTCTTTCAAAGCCTTCAAATACCACATTTGTTTGTAATTTAATCCCCAAATCCCAGTTGGGGCAATTTATGCAATACATCAATGATCACCTTGATTGTCGTTTTGCACAACTTCAATGGGGCCTTTTTACTTATTTTAGTTGGGTGAATAAAAAATTTATGCCTAAAGCGCTTAGCTGGTCATTCAGAGGTACTATCTTTTGATTTTGAGATTTCTGAGTTCAATTCTCATTTTATTATTTTAAGTGGACCGCAAATAGGTTTTAAATGCTATTGCCATTGCGAGTTTACGACGATAAAAAAAAAATGGAAACTTTATTTTCATGGAATGAAACGACGACTCGTTTTAGGCAGTATTAGCTGATAAAAGCTAAAGAAAAAACATGTCCATACGCCAAAATGCCAGCACTCTGTAGAGGGGTATTTCTAGTGGGATCGAGACTATCAACTCCTCGATTCCTTGTGGCTGCCTCTCCTCATTCTTCTCTCTCTCTCTCCTCTTTTAACAACCCACAGCTCGTAAATGGATCACTTCACCATCTCCACTTCAACAAACACTTTCCCTTAACTTCATCATCATCATCATCATCATTATCATTCATCATGGCCCAGGTGGGAAGCTCCGCTGGGATTTCTACAGCGCCGTCTTTTGGTAATGGAGGGGATAATACCGCTGCTTTTCCTTTGTCTTCGTCGTCTGTCCTGAAAATCAACAAGGGGGATATTACCAAGTGGTTCGTTGATGGCTCATCTGATGCTATTGTAATTACCCATCTCTCTTCCTTCATTCCCTTTTGATTTCTCTAATTCTTAGTAGGATCAAAGTTGCTTGATATGGGATTGCGAGTTTTCATTTCTTGATTACCTCAGCTTATTCATGATGCAGTTGCTGCTTTCGTGGTAATTGTAGTCCGTGGTTGCTATATGACGAAATGCGTTTTATTAGTCCTGACATTTATCGGGCTTCGGTAATCAACCCACTAACTATACTGATTAATTAGGTGCATGAATGAATAGCTTCAAATTTTTGCAATTTCGTTGATGAACTCTATCACGTTTGAGATGGGAGAGTTCATAGATTCCTACAAGCTACAACAGCGTCGGTTTGGTGATGAATTCTTTTTCCTATTGGTTTATTAGAAATTTTGGATCTTTCACGTATTGTGCAGTGGAGATTTTTTTTTTTTTTTCAATGAATACAAAATTTTCTGTATTACGTTGAGAGCACCTGATTGAACAAAGTGAAATTGAACGTTTTCCACTTGAATATTGGATAGATGGCATACTACTTATTAAGTGTTATTCTTCTTCTGCAGGTTAATCCAGCAAATGAGAAAATGCTTGGAGGAGGAGGTGCAGATGGAGGTACTTTTGTCTTTTATAATCTCCTTTTCAGTTTGCTAACTTGATTTCAGGTTTTAACTTCTTATAAATATTGCATCTTTCTAGCAATACATAGGGCTGCTGGACCAGAACTCCGAGATGCATGCTATAAGGTCCCTGAAGTCCAACCTACAATTCGCTGCCCAACAGGAGAAGCTAGAATTACTCCGTATGCTCCTCTTGCGTACTGGTTTTTAGGATGGAGATAATGTCTCTGCTCTAGTAATTTATTTATCATTAATCATGGAGTGATGGTGGACACTGAATGTGTGCAGAGGTTTCAAATTGCCTGCATCTCATGTGATTCACACTGTAGGCCCTATCTATGACCCCAGCAGGAACTGTGCAGCCATCCTGAAAAATGCATACAGGTATTTCTTGGCATTGATTTATGTCCTTTCCTGTGATTTATTTTCCTATGCTAAATAAATCTCTTGTTCACTGTCATGGTTACAGGAACAGCTTAACGGTAGCCAAGGACAACAACATCAAGTATATTGCATTTCCTGCTATATCTTGTGGTGTTTATGGGTAGGTTGAAGGGGAGAACTGAGCTCCTCTCCCAAATTTCTCTCTGCCCTCCCCAAAATATAACTTTAAGTGTTGATCACATTGCATAATTGCAATGTAAATGAAAAAACTTATCTTTCCTAATGCCTTTGTTTTTGTTCTATTCCTTTTGTGAGATTAGTTCATTGGAGGAAAAATTATTAAGAGTGATAAATGATAATGGCTTTCTATTTGAAAAATAGCCTTGAATAAGGATATGAGCTCAAACTATTATCTAGTGGATGGGAGTTCAGAATTAGATCTTACCTGGTTTGTTGTCTGAAAAATCTATTCAGCAAGTTCATTATCTTTCATAATTATTCATTTCCCTTCACTTTTCTACTTTTTCAGATATCCTTTTGAGGAAGCTGCTGCGGTGGCAATATCGACAGTGAAAGAATTTGCAGATGGCTTGAAAGAGGTATCATGTTATTTGCTTTTTTTTTTCCTATGCTATGATTAAGATTAATAGGGGCCCAAATCCGTATTTTTTTATCTTTATATGAAAAATGAAATAAATAAAAAATTGTTTTGAATTAATTATTATATATATATTAATATATTATTATATACATATATATATATTAATAATATTATTATATTATTATATATATTTATTTATTTATTAATATTTAATTATTTATATATTAATTATATATTTTATTTATTTATTTTATTTCATTTATTTAATTATATATTATTTTTATATAAATATTGAATTTGTTTTATTTGAATTTTTTTATTTATTGTTTTTAGGGCTATACGGACTCGAACCGTAGACCTTCTTAGTAAAACAGATCAAACTGATTTTTATCAAAATGATTCGAACTTTTTCAAAGACTCAACATGCATTTTTTTTGTTTTGCATTGGGCTTGTTCATTAACTGATATAAATAATCCGTTAGTCTACCACAATTCTCTTGGCAGAAAGATAAGAAGATGGCTTCATGTGCTCTGATTTATGGATTCCGATCCAAGAGCACTACTACCAAAGTATTTCAAAGAAGGGTTATTCTAACGTAGGTCTGCTTTTGGCTTAGATCAACCTAAGTTAAATGGAATCTCCATCGCCCCACTTCTGCTTAAAGAATCCAATATGAAATTCATACACCTTAAAGTTCACAGGATAGGACGAAAAGAAAATTTTTTGAGGTCCTTATACTCATTATGCCTAGTATTGAATAGACCGGCTATTTACCTTATAAAGGTCTCAAAATCAATAATCAACAATGGGTTCTGTACGTATTGATTAGGTGGATTAGGTCATACTTAAAAAGTATTTTTTTTCCTTTTTTTTTTTTAATTTTTAACTCATTTAGATCTAATCTTTTTTTTTTTCTGGCTCGGCTATCCTACCTAGCCGAGCCATTTACATTTATGATACTGGGCCAGTCAAAACTAATATAGACATAAATCTATTCATCGAGAAAAGGAGAGAGAGGGATTCGAACCCTCGATAGTTCGCAAAGAACTATACCGGTTTTCAAGACCGGAGCTATCAACCACTCGGCCATCTCTCTGAAAGATAATTTATATACTATAGAAAGATATTAGGTGCGAGTTGATAAGTCTATTTATCTAGTTGTAATATATAGATTACAATTTTGAGGATTTGGTATTCATTAGCGAGCGTCTGGTATATGAAGATATTTATATTTCTTTTCACATGCGGAAATATGACATTCAGACTCATGTGACAAGCCAAGGACCTGAAAGGATCACTAACGAAATACTGCATCTAGAGGCCCATTTACTCCAAAATTTAGACAAAAACGGAATTGTGATGCTAGGATCTTGGGTAGAGACGGGCGATATTTTAGTAAGGTGGACGCTAAATCACTTCAGCTGTTAAATGGATTATTGCATTTTATTCCTTAAGGTTCATGTCTGCATTGCCTAGTCATTGCAGGATTGTTATTGTTTTATTTTTATTTTTTCTTTTCTCCCCCTCTTTTAACAATTTTGCTTCTGTGGTGAAACAAAATATAAATTGTTATCTATCTTTGTAGACCTCATATATTTTTCTTGACATAATTTTTGCAATCAAGTTACCTTTAAGGTGGAAAAACTTGTGTGCTTTACCTTTCTCTATAGTCAAAGACTCAAAGGACCTTTATTCTCTTTTTAAGTTAATCAATCATATCCTCCATCATACTGGTCCATTAGATGCTGAAGTTTACTATGTATAAGGCCTTAACTCGCAATTATTATTGACAGGTTCATTTTGTTCTGTTCTCGGATGACATCGACAATGTTTGGTTAAAGAAGGCGAAGGAATTGCTTCTTCCTTGACATGAATAGCAGCTGGATTTTCATATCCCCTTTTGGCTGAGATGTAAAACTGTTATTTTAGTTATTATGAAGTTGATGCTTCAGATTGTATGGGATTGAGGTATCATTATGAGCTTCACTTAGATGGAACTGTTAGATGGTGTCAGCCATTTTAGTTTATTATCATGAATGCATGTGAGACTATGTGAGATGGATAATATGGGAAGGAAAGAAGAATGGAGGGGCAACCAAAACCATGATGGATATTATCTATCTATGAGCCATTCTTGATGAAATGGCCGATATTGCGAATGACCAGAGGAGATTATACGAGTATGTAATCCATTGCACTCATTTAGATTGTTTAATAATTGCATGTTTTCAGAAGTCACCAAACGCTATGGATGGGCACAAAAAGAAGATTAACAGTAAAAAAAAAAAAAAAAAGCAAAAAAGCATAAAAATAATAGGTATATTTTAATGTAATTCTAATATTATAGGGTACTTTAACTAGTTTGGTTAAAATATAGGGCATGATTGTAATTATTTTAAATTTCAATTGATCTTGAATTGCAACGGGTCGGTTTTCAACTGGTTCGTGGAATGCGCATAAAGCCAATGTCTGTATTTTGACTTCCTCTTGTTTCGTCTTGCTGCAACCTCCTCCTTCAACATATGGGTTGAGAGTGTGAGTTGATTGCAGAAAGAATTAATTGGTCCTTTAAAGGAAGCTGCTACAGTAGCCATATCTACAGTCCAAGAATTTACAAAATGATTTTAAAGAGGCGTGGATAAAAACCAGAGGCTCCTTGATGGAACAACGCAATAAAATGCCATTCGATTTCCATAGATGCTTTGAAGTTGAATGATAAATACCTGTGCAAATATGTTGTTCGTTGTCAGTATATTACCCACCATTGGTTGAAACAAAATGGTTTATGTCTGAATCCTCTTCAGTTTATTTACTTGTATATTCAAAGCAACGCTGTTGAAAACTTGCATCATTCTATTGTTCTCAGTTCAGCTCTATTCTTCAAGATGCAACATTGGAAAATGCTTCATTTATACAAATTCAGTTTCCTAATTTAATTTATTCTTGAGGGAAAGAACGATTATGAAGTAGTGAGTGATGTGATGAGGACAGGAATAGCTAGGCGGGAGATGGTATTAGCATGTAATAATTTTGCCATATGGAGAACAAGTCACTTGGGGAAACACTTGGACTATTTGGGCTGGGTTTAGGCCCATAATTTGATGCAGCGAAGAGTAAAAGGATAGCCCATTAGCCAGCGAGCCGCTCAGACAATTGACATGGCTTGTCCCGTGACACGATAAGACCCGTGGTTTTATACTATATATACTGGCAACTCTTTCTTCACCTGCTACATCACTCGCAGCACAGCAGAATCCTCTCGATAAATCCATGGCTCTACGATCTCTGGTCACCCGAAAGAACCTCTCATCGGCCTTCAAGGCCGCCACTGGGCTAGGGCAACTGCGGGGATTGCAGACCTTTTCTCTCCCCGATCTCCCTTACGACTATGGCGCCCTGGAGCCTGCGATTAGCGGCGAGATAATGCAGCTCCATCACCAGAAACATCACCAGACTTATATTACTAACTACAACAAGGCTCTTGAGCAACTCAACGATGCTATGGAGAAGGGCGATTCTGCAACCGTTGTCAAGTTGCAGAGCGCCATCAAGTTCAACGGTGGAGGTTCGTTTCCTCCCTTCATCATCAATTGCTTGTTTCTTTTTGTTTTAGCTGTTTTGATTGACGCATTTGATGCGAAATTTGATCTTCGGAAGAAATTTTAGCTTATTTAGTTTTTAAAAATGATCTTGAGGAGTATTGTTGGATTGTATTGTGAATGAATTAGTTGTAGCAAGGAGGAAACTGATTGCTTTATCAGAGCAGGATTGGTCGACTTGATGTTTTTAATTCTTTCGATTATTGTTGGTATTCGATAGATGGCAGCAACAATTAGTACTTATTGGAAGTGATTTCGATCTATTGTCTAGAATTAAGTAAGCAACATCATATCTGATAAGAAAGAATAACATGACAGTGAGAGTAACCTACTGGAAGAGATGGTTGGAACATTTTTTGAATTGTTTCTACTTCAGAATGGGAAAGATGTATTATTCTTATATTTCTTTCACAATAAACAATGCATGTGGAACTTGTGATGTTGGGTCTAGTATTCTTGCATGGACTTTGGTAGCTATTTTTGTGTATCATGCCTCTTATCTTCCTGCTTCTGCGTCTTTATTTTGCGGAACTGTTTGTCATTGTCAAAGTTCTAAAAGAAGTTTAGGGTGCCTCAGACTTTATTGATTGACAATTTGACATCCTTCTAATGTTGCTTACTGCTTAGTGTCCTTCACTTTGTTTGACTTATGCACAAAGAATGCATCCTGCAGGTCATGTCAATCACTCCATTTTCTGGAAGAATCTTTCCCCTGTCCGTGTAAGCATATTATTCTATTGCTATTTACTTATTTAGCCCATTTCTTTTTAATTGCCGACTAACACTTCATGCTTGACAGGAAGGAGGTGGTGAACCCCCACATGGTTCCCTTGGTTGGGCTATTGATGCAGATTTTGGCTCTTTGGAAAAGTTGATACAAAAAATGAATGCAGAAGGTGCTGCAGTGCAAGGATCTGGATGGGTGGTAAGTTATTAAGTTTGTTGAATTTTAAACAATGGTCTGTCTCTGTTTATGTCAGATAGATTGGTTGTATCAGTTTAGTCATTTTTGCTTTTCTTTTGACAACATTTGATCTTAACACTTGATAGTGGCTTGCCGTGGACAAAGAATTGAAGAAGCTTGTGGTTGAGACCACTGCAAACCAGGTAACTTCACAAATTATTGTTGTAAACTTAACTTATCGGTTCTCTTGCACTTCTCATTTTCTTATCCATTGATTATACACTGTCAACTGTTTGGATTCCGTATAAGAACTCAGGACGCTATTTCTCTATGCCTCTCAATTTCATTAAGATTTCATATACAATAATGAGGTGTGTGGGTTTTAGTTGCAAGCTCTGCTAATTCCTTGTTTAATTTTTAGAGGTTGCCATTATCAGGATACATGTGAGCATGCCAAGTGGCTCTAGATTCAGGGGTTCCTGCTAATCATATCTTTGACTGATATTAATAATCCTCAAAATTCTTAGAATTTGCCGTATTCCTTGTCTAAACATCTTGTGCAATTCTATCAGATGATGCCAAATCTTTTTAGCCTTTCTGCCTCTCACAATTTAAGATGTGCTGTAGGGTTAACCTGGTTTGCTTCTTCTTTTTGTTACAGGATCCATTGGTAACTAAAGGACCAACTTTAGTTCCTTTGCTTGGCATTGATGTTTGGGAGCATGCATACTACTTACAGGTGAACTTGTATCTTTAAATTCACTATGGTTTCTTTGTGATATGTAGATTTATTTTTCTTTCCATTTCTTTTTATGAATGGTTTAATTATATTATTGACAATCCTTTACTTTTGTGGTGACTCGGGCATCAGCACCTTCAAAATTTATCAATTTTTGCTTTGGTTGTGCTGGAATTTCTTATAGTATTAGTTTAATGAAGCTAGCTCTTTTCATTAGCATTTAGCCTGCATCATTATAGAAATCCTTATTTTTATGTACTCAGAATGTATATGGAATAGATGTTACAAGCTAAAATTGTCATCCGTGTCTGACAGTTGAAAATTTCCAATATGCCTTGGATTACATTATTGACATTTGCCAAAGGTTAATAGTTTATTTTAACTTGTAAAATAAGCTGTTATTTATTTTGGAGCCTTTGGAATTGGGATTAACCTGAGCTTGTTTGATGCCTATTCTTAAAAGGGGTGTCCCAATGCACAAGGCTTCCTCCCTTGTGTATCGTGGTGGTTCCTTGATTTCAATCCGAACTTTAGACCACAACTTGCATTCATACTTCTGAGTCATGATGAACATTTAAATTGGCATGTTAAGGTTACTTATCAGCTGCAGTCACTTCTTAGTTCTTACTCCATGGTGTTGAAATATTCTGAACCAGTGTTGAAAGGCAGATTATACTCTAGTGTTGCCTTTGTCTTAACATGCCTAACTTTGACAATGTGTTTGCATAGTGCATACTGATAGATCTAGTTGGATTAGGTTTAAGCTCTCTCTCTCTCTCTCTCTCTCTCATTTTGATATTGTATATATGGTTTGCATGCAACTGATAATCACAGAAGCAAAAGGCATTGCACAAAAACTCATTTGCCATTGCTTTCTTTCCCCAAATACATTTAGTGATATTTGATCTGCTTTTGAATTTGTCATTGACTTGGAATTTTTTTAATGCTGCAGTACAAAAATGTCAGACCAGACTATTTGAAGAACATATGGAAGGTAATGAATTGGAAGTATGCAAGTGAAGTGTATGCCAAAGAATGCCCTTCATCTTAGAGGGATCTCCATCCTAAGATGGAAGTGGCTTTTTATGCCAGGTTTAGAGATGGAATAAAATAAAATGATGTGTTACTGTAGAATATGAAGGCCTTCTCTTTTCCCTTGTTAGCCTTTGTTGCAATGACTGTTTGCTGGTATATCCAGAGGCAAACCAGGACATTGTTGTGTTTTTGCACATTTTGGTTCCGTGTTGGTTCCATCATCGGACATTCAATCCTCCTTTTTAATGGTGTTTTTTCGAGGATCTTTTAACAATAATTTGGTTGCTGATTTAAGGGCGTTTCAAGACACTGATTCCTGTATCACCATGATTAGCTGGGGTGGTAGTTTCCCTGGGATTCTTAGCTTAATGGTTGGTGATTCATGCAACGTTAAATGTATGATTGGAAAGGGAGCTTAATTTGGAATGATGACAAAGCGCTTAATTTGGACGCTGACACAGCGTCTGAAATGCGGGAAGGTTAATAGTAAAAATGTTTTCTTTATAAACCAACCCCCTTTTTCTCCCCCTCCCCCCCCTTTTTCTCCCCCTCCCTCCCTTTTTCTCCCCCTCCCTCTTCCCTCTCTATGAATGTTTATTTTCTTTATCCTTACATCATGAACGATTTCTATCGCTACTCAACGTCGATGCTTTCTTCTTGAATTTGTCATAATTTCATAAAAATCAGGTATATAAACTTGGAGGGTATAAAGAACTCAGATTATGGAGTAGGTTAGTACTTTTTTTTTTTTTTTTTTGAAGAGATGAATCGCGTGCTAGATTCAGTCACAAGATTAGATTATTATTAAAACTATAACAATTTTAACAAAATTTATAATTTTATATAAATTTTATTCCCACAATCCATAAGTAATGTAGAATGTGAAAGGTATATTTTATAGCCGATTTAAAATCTTAAAGGATCAAATAAATTAATATTGAAATATGTGGTGTGTGCACCTAATAATTAACTCATCTAGCTGCATCAAAGCTCGGTCAATATCTATTTTTGATATAACTAGTTTTTTCTGAAGTGCAAATCTCTGCTCGTTGTATAAATTATTTATTTTTTATTATAATAATAAATTATTATTAATTAATTTCATGTAAAAATTACTCATAATATTAGTAGAAATAATAAGATATTAATAAATTAAATTAAATTTATTATAATTTTTTTAATAGAGCAACTATCTAAAAATTTACTGATTAATATAATAATAAAAAAATTTAATCTCAAATATCACTAAAATAATAAAATAAAATTCTAATGAAATATTAGAATATCAATATAACTAATAGTAAAAATTTTAAAATTTGAACTTTTACATATATATATATATATGATATTTTAATATTTAATATCATTTGTATAAATTAAATAAATTTATTATTAAAATTATTTAATATTTTATTAATATCTTTTAATAAATTGAATGATATTCTTAATTATTTTTGATAAATATGATTATTGATGACCGCGAGATTTTTTCATCCCATTACGAGGCCGGATGGATAGTAGCAGCCCACAATCAGGAGGCTCCTAAGTTAACTAATAAGCCAGGTCTAACCCGTTTATCCTCCTGATCGGACCCTTATTTAAATCACTCAATCAGACCGGTCCGGCCCATTCCAATCTTAAAACCAGCCCTTTCCAATCTTAAAGCCAGCCCTTTCCTAGGTTTCGATCATTTTTCCTCAAACCCGGTCATAAGAAGAAAAGATTGCGGAACCAGTCATTTCGCAGCCCTGTCCACTCACACGCCGAAGCAAATTAAATGCTTGTCTGACACGGGAAAGGTCCAGAGGTCACCTACACTTACGGATCTGCACCGAGAGATAGGTGGTCCTATAGCGAAGAGGCTATCTCGCGTGAGGAGGAAGAAAGAGGATAAAAGGAGGAAATAGTCTCCTCTACCCGATTTAAAATTATTCAAATTAATTGAAAAGTAAAATAAATCATTTATTATTATGTCATAAAAAACAATAAAATTTTTTGTTGTATAAAGTTTATTTTATTTTTTAAAACTGAAATTATTATCTAATAATTTAATGTTGTTAAAATTAAAATTTATTTTAATAAATTATTTCAAAATTTTAATTTTTTAATATACATATATATAAATGAAAATACAAATATTCATTTACTAACTTTAAAATTTAAATATTTATAAAATTATGAAAATATATGTATAATATATTATCTAATAGTTTAACATTTTTTAATATTTTTTTAATATTTGATTTAAAATTTAAAATTTAAAATATAATTCTTACTATGTCGTGATTTATATTATCAAAATTATTTTTTAAAAATATTTAAATATTTTATTTAAGTATCATTATGCCAAAAAATTATTTTTTAATATATATATATATATATATATCAAAATTTAAATAATTTTATTTTAAATTAATTTAAATAATAAAATTATTTCATACTTTAAAATGATAGAATATCATTTATCTTGATTTTCTAACAATCACAAATAAATTGAAAAATATGGAAGAAAAAATAAACAAATCAATATAAAAGTAAAGTATTTTTAGCTAGCTCACAAGGTTAGCACTTCGATAAAAAAAATTTGGCCGAAATACAATTTTATTGACATAAATTGATAATTCAAATTTTTATGTTGACAAACTAAAATTTGAAAAATAAAATAATAATGAGTGATCGTAAATTTAATTAGTGAGAGCTCTTATTAGTTATTAAGGGAAAAAGGGGAAAGAGAGATGACATTTGGACAATTCAGTAATTAGGCTGAAAGGAGGGTACAAAAGAAAATAAACTAAATAATGTGGTGTAAAATACAAATAATCTCAAAATGAAGGGCTTTAAGTGCTACGCCCCTTTCGCCCTATAAAAGTCTCCTAAACCAACTTTTCATTCGTTACCTAGCAAAAACCCTAAGCAGCAGCCGGTGCAGGTCCTTCCCTTCTCTCCCCAGGAAACAACATCTCCGCCACTAGCAGCCATGGTGAGCTGGATCTCCTTTTCCATCTTCTTATACTCCACCTTAATCTCAATCTCTAATAAATGTTTTTCCATTTTTGCAGACATTCAAGCGTAGGAACGGTGGCCGTAACAAGCACGGGCGGGGACACGTCAAGTTCATCCGCTGTTCCAACTGCGGCAAATGCTGCCCTAAGGTATCACCGGTTTCTAAATCTTTCAACAATTCATTAACTTGTTTCGGTTTGTAATTCGTGATTTGTGTTTGGGATTGGGGTTTTTGTTAACACCTAAAGGACAAAGCAATCAAGAGATTTCTTGTGAGAAACATTGTCGAGCAAGCTGCTGTGAGGGATGTCCAGGATTCCTGCGTTTATGATGGTATGCTTCCCTTCCTCCTCTGCTTTGTTCTTTATTTAAAGATTTATGGTTTGATATGAACGATTCTGCAGGATATGTCCTTCCCAAGCTGTACGTGAAGATGCAGTACTGCGTTTCATGTGCCATTCACTCCAGGGTCGTGAGGGTTCGCTCTCGCACTGAGCGCAGGAACCGGGAGCCACCACAGCGTTTCCTTAGGCGCAGGGTACTAATTTTTTTCCTTCTGTTTTTATTTTTTGTTTTCTACATTTAACCTAGTTTGATTTATAGTTAAGTTTGCAGTTATACTTGTTTTCTGTTGAATCTCAAAATTGGTAATAGAACTAATATGTTGAAGCATTTTAACATGAAAGTTCAAAGTATATTCACTTGCTGCTTTAGATTTCTCTCACATTCTAATTAGTAGCTTAATGGTATAGTGTTGTGTACTCTTAGGTGCAAAGAGGTGTGTAGGATAATTGTTTGCCTTAGGCCTATTTCAGTTGTAGGGTTCAGATGTTTATCATGTGCAATCACATGATGTAAGTTGTTTCTCTTCATATTTTAGCTGTATTCTGTTCTGCTCATCTCAGTTTTCCTTTCCTGGGTTTATAATTTCTAGAAATATGCTGTTGGTTATGTTAAAGTAGTAGTTTTTATTGATTTTCATTGAACCATATATGATGACCTTGTTTTACATGCGTTTGTATTGTTACTGTTTTCATTCATTATATTTCAAGATTGTTTCTTGTTTTTGTGGTTGTGATTCTCAGGATGACTTGCCAAAGCCTGGACAGCCTGGTCAGCCTGGTCAAGGAATTCGTCCTGCAGGGACTGGGACTGCTGCTAGAGCTTAAGAATTCAATTTATTCTGTTTGATGTTTGTTATGAAGTTGCAACTGGAATTTTCAGAGGAATGTTTTGAAATTTCACTCTTTAATTTGGACCCGCTAGTCCTTTTAAGGATCATATATGTTTAAGATGTCGAAAGGTTTTGGTTGATGAGAATGCACTTTGGAATCACTGGATTTTCTGCTTTATGGCGTGGCCATTTCGATTTTTGCATTTTCCCCCTATATAATGATAGTTGCAGTAGTAATGTTGGCTTATTTTAATTGTTTTTGGTTTTATTTTTAGAAAAAATTTGTCCTCTTTGTTTTCTATGGTGGGGGGGGGGGGTAATTTTTTTTAAAGTTATTTTACTACTGACAAATTGGAGGAATTGATAGTGGGAGTAGGATAAAAATGTTTTCTCTATGGTTTGATCGCCCCTATGATTTTGTACTACTAGCGTTTAGCCGTTGCAAACTATAATACAGTTAATTCTTTGCCATTCTCTTTATCCTGTTTGTTCGCAATAAAATGTTTTGAGTGAAATTTTGCTGTTCTTAAATTGGAACATTTTTCAGTGTTTTTTCATAATAAAGTTTTATCTTTTTAACTAAAAGCATTTCAAAATTTTAAATTAAATTAAAATAACTCCAACTTTTGTTTGTTCTGTTTCGTCTCTTTATGATCAACTTGTGAGCGAAGCTTAGCTTATCAATTTACCTTTGAGACTCTTTCTCTTTTTTAATTTTTTCGCAAAAAATAAAATTCATAGCATAGGAGGTTCAAGGTCCGTTATTAGAAAAAATCTAGCCCTCAAGTTGGGGCTATAGAAAAAGTCTAGTTCAAACTTAGCCCAAAACACAAATGAGACTAGTCCACAAAGACAATCAAGTCCAACTTACTCCTCAATATAGTCTAGGATAACGTTTTTCTGACCAACTCTCATGGCTGACGGAATGGGCCCCTAAGCTAGCGACAACAAAACCGGCAGCCAACTCGCTGCCGTTCAGAGACAAACACCACCGATAGGAGTAGAATGGTTTTGATGCAAGGAAGAGAAAAACGAGATTTGTTACGCTAATAGGAGGAGAACCAATAAAATCCAAACATGCATAAAGAAAGTCTTTCTCTTACATATGCTCAGATTTGTTGGATAGGAACAACCAAAAGGACAGGGAGGAAGGTCCCACGAGTAGGAGAAACCGCAAGAGGTGGGAGAGAAAACTTAGATTGAACCTAAAAAAGAAGAAAGGGGAGAGAAAAAAATCTCTCTTTAAAAATTAGAGAGATAAGGTCTTAAAAAAAGAAACTAATTTTGATTTCGAGGTTAGATTTTAAATTTGTGATCCGGAGAAAAAAAATCCATTGAGTATAGAGGTAAGCATACAAGGTAATTTTATAATAGTGCTAAATGAGTAGATTTATTGGTTTTTTAAAATTTATTTAATTTATATTCAAAATGGGGAAAAAAACTAAAAATATTATTCTTTTGGCTCAATACGCAAATGACAAATATTAGTAGTTGTAAACTTGTATTTTTGGCTAAGCTCTATGTTGGATATATTCCAGGAGCTCAAACTTAATCAGCCCCAACACCAAGCTCAGAAAGATAATTGCTCCCTTTGTTCTTTTCCAATTCTAAGCAAAGACAATTGTCTGCCATTGCATAGAAGAGAATAGGAACCAATACACAAATAATTGTCATATACATATACATATATATATATATATATATAGGAATGTTCAACATTGTCATATTATGATTTCAGTGACACCATAAATAACTGGATAAAAAGAAGATAGCAAATAGTTTCATTATAACTGATTTGTTGTTATTTTATTTTTCATTAACTCAAAAGAATATTTGATAAAATCTAAAGTGTTCAGTGACATGAAATTACAAATACATTTTGTCCTACCCTATCCCATTTGTTGCAATAAAATCAATACTTTATATGCAAATACAAAAAGTCAACTTTCTTTATCAAGTTTCAACTCAATCCATGGGAGAGAATCAATACCATCTCTGCTACTGAGCATTTTCAATCTCAGGAAAAACACTTCTCCAGCTCCTAAGATCAGTATGCCTACTCTAAAATCACTTTACATCCAAATTTTGAGCACCTTGTATCTCCTTGGCAATCCTGATGCATTCCTTCATAGTACAGTTTGTCTTGATTGCATTGGAAGCAATGTGCGACCGACTAACAGCATACCCCTCCTAAAAGAACCAAATTCACCAGGCTGGGAATTACTTAATGAGGACAAAGAGGTTATTATGAAATTTTGTGTCTGTGCAGAAATATGGAAATGCTAAGTCAGATCTTACTTCTTTGACACCCATAATAAGGAGTTAGGAAAATAAAATAAATGTCTGGATTCAGTAGGAAGGATGTTTAATTTCTTTATTTTTTTTCATTGTATTTAAAACTTTGATCAGTTAAAGCATAGAATTGAGCAAGAATCTAGTAGGTCGAAGAATCATTCTAGCTAATTGAGGTGAAGTTTAACAGACCTCCCTACTAATGCAGTAGCACATGTCCTATAGAGCTTCATGGCTGATCATGGTGAAATGTTTTAGAGGTGACAGCATACCTTGAGGAGGGTGCTCATCATGGTCTTCAGTGAAGGTGAGTTGATTTTTGCACGGCTTGCCATCTGAAATTATTAAAGGGGTAAATAACAAGAGATCTTCCTTGAAATTTCAAAAATTTTCTCGATACAGCATATTGACAGAAACAAACAAAACAAATGGAAAAGGGATTCACAAGAATACCTCATCCATTTTGATGTAGCCAACAGGTAACCTGGGATCACTTTCATCTAACATCCTTTTCAATAGTTTATCCAAATCAGCTCCCGTGCTGTTTCCTATCCATCCCCATTGCTCAGCTAAATTTAACATTTCTGCAATGAAGGCAGCATTATGAAGAGGTCCCTTCCATAAGGGTCCTGAAACAGTAACCGGACTACAATCCTGGAAACCCATAAAAGAATATTAGCATATCCTTCAATTTTTGCAGTGCTAACTGCGTAGTCCTAACAGTGCTTGAGATTCTGTGCTGCCATCCACAATACCAAGCTCTTGCAAGAAAACAGCGGTACCAGTAGGAAGTAAGAGAGACAAAGATTTAAGATCATATTATCATGAAAGACAATATATGTCTTAAGAGTAAAATATACCTTATTGCTACTGCAAGAACAACTAATTTGACCAAGCTCCTCCCATGAAAATGATCGAGTATTTCCACATTGGCTGCAGTAGCTGATGAATCCATAATGCCTATCATAAATGGTAAGCCAACACCAACATACACAATCAAACTCATAAAACCATAATCCAAAAAACACAATTAAAAAAGGGGAAGAAAACACACAAGCACACACACACACACACACCTGTTCTCATGTTCCTTCCCTCGATTTACTTGGAGCATGACCCTAAAAACTGGTCCGTGATACGAGTAGTATGAAAAGAGTGGAGTGACATGATAACCCAGCAGAGATGCTTCTCTCACAGCCCCACCTATAAGCATTCGCAAACCGATCTCATTGGAGCAAGGCATAGGGCGTATATATGCTCCATATGCAGCTAAGGAACTAGACAACAAAAGCACAAACTTTTAACTATGATACTCGGGAAAAACAAATTAGAAAACCCATTCAAAAAAAATGTCAACTCATTGCCAATCCTATGAAGCATAAGATGTTACTGTAATTCCAAGAGAAATGTGATAATGAATATTGGCAATAGAAGGGATGAGACCATAAACATAACAATGAGTACAACAAACAATACTAAGTCAGAAAAATTTAATTAACAAGAGCAATGCCTTCTCATAAGGCATGCAAATTGCAAATGCTCACCAATGAGGCCGGTGACCACCTGAAGAGTACCCATCAGTGGAAGTAAGATAAAGCAATCCATTCAATCTAAGAGCACTCATAGCGGACCTCAAAAACAAGGAATCACTCCCAAACGAATCGATATCAATCAAGTCGAAAAAATCCCTCTGCAAGTAACATTCCGTCAAAACTCTATTTGCATCAAAGTGAGAAACAACCCATCTCCTCGTATCCCCAAAGCCCCTCTCTACTTTCTTCAAGTTCCCCACAATAATCCCTCTGTACTCATCATTTGCATCATTTGCCAACACAAAATCTGCTTTGGCTTCGAGTAAATAGCGACAAGACCGTATTCCACAGCCACACATTGCGTCCAGGACTCGTAAACTTCCCTTTGATTGCCTGTAGAGAGCTGCGGCCAGGACTCCCAAGTCCCGGCCTGTGGCACTTTCATGGCGGAAGAAACTCTCTCCGGTATCGAACTCGATACCCCTCTCGGTCTGACGCTCGCATGTGCAGTGAAATTGGGTAACATGGGGTTTGAAGCTTCGAAATTTGGGATTAGGAATTGGGTTTCTGGGTTTCCCAAGACAAGGAGAAGGGGATAGGGCTTTAGGGGTGAGAATTGACATGGCGGGAAAATTGAAGGATTAGGTGATTTTAGCAGGATGTTATATGGGTAAATTATTTGACTATATTAAAACATCGGTCCAGATGCTTTTATCATATTTTGATCTAAAGATTTGACATTACCGATGTAAAAATTAAATTATTTGAATTAAAATTTAATTTATATTAATAATATTTAAATTTATTTTAAATTAATTAAAAATTAATTAAATTCATCTTAAACACAATTATTATTATTCAAATAAAATTTAAATTTATTTAATTTTATATATTTTAATTAATAATTTATATAAAAAAATATTTTTTATTAATAATTTTCATTTAAAAAATTTAATATTTTTAAAAAATATATAAAAATTTATAAATATTATTATAAAATATATTTTTTATATTAAATTAATTATTAACAAATTGATAGCCGATAGCTGTATGTAAAATTTAAATTTGTCAATTTTTTAATTTAAATTTCTTTCAAATCTAATTATAATTATTTAAATTCATTTATTTATTTTTTAACCGGATTCAAATTCATCTATTAGGGCTAGGTCTAATCGGAACCTGAACCGTTGCCTTTCCTATTTGACATCCATCTAAATTTTGCCACGTCATGATCAATCCACTTTGAAGGTGTTTTATAGTCGTTAGGTAACTTAACGGTGGTTGAGAGGCGTTGTGGTTTGTCTCGCTTCTGGGTTTTGTGTTGTGAGGGTTTTAAGGGTTTTTGAGTTTCAAAATACTTCCTTTTCTTCTCGTCTTTGAAGAAGATGTTGCCCTTTTGCTTGTTTCAGTCTCCTGAAACAAACACAGATTTAAAAATTAAGCAAAACAGCAAGGCAAAGCAAAAGATGAAGGTCGAGCAAATTTGTCTCTCGCTAAGGTAAAAGCGTCTTTAATCCAAGTTTTAAGATTTTCCCATACTTCCATTGATACGAATATAGTGTCTCATTTTCCGGGTTTCCTTTCCTTCTCTTCAATGCTTTATAATCTTAGCTGTTTTAGTATTTTGCTGTGTCTTTGGTGGAAACTAGCGATAGAAGAGTGATATGTTCTGAAATTAGCATTGGCTCGTTTTAGGAAAGTTCCATTGTAGCACGCAATAAGCAATGATTGGCAACCACAATGGTTATACAATTGAACAGCAGAGCAGGCTTTTTAATCTGTGTTTGCGGCTTCATAATCAACCTGCGTTGGAAAGGTAAGGGATTTCCTCACAAATATTATTCTTTTAATGCAAAGAAATTAAGGTTAGCCATATAGTTGATTGTTTTCCCTTTTGCCAGTTTATATTTGGTTTCCTTTTGTTTATTACTGGATTATCTCAACCACTTCTCTTTAGAGCTTTGGCTTGAGCTTATGAATTCTAATTGTGATTGTTAAGTTCACCCACTAAAGTCTTGTAGCTCTATGATACACTGTACCCATTATCCAATATATATGATTAATGTATTGGAAATAGAATAAATTTAAAACCTCCATTATCAAGTTTGGAATAATTCTTCATATTCAGCGATTTTAATGGTTATTTCAAATCAACCAGGCATTTAGAGTTAGATGAGACATAATGGCTAAAAGAAATTTGCTTTTTAATTTATTAGGGCAAATATTAAAACCCTTAATTTTCATGTCCTTGGTGAAGCACACCTAGATTGGTAAATAATTTATTCCTGTCACTACTGAATCAATTGCTACTATCTTTTTGTTTGACATAACAAAAGTTTACTGTTCTCTGATTTCCTATGCAATGGCCTTAAGTTATTAAAACCTTGTAAAGACAGAAAATTAAATGCTATACAACTAATGACTAAGGTAATCTTTCTTTAGAGGAACATGCATGCATATAATATAGGATATAGTTGCCAAATAGAAAATGGAAATCTTCATTTTGTGAACCAAGAATTGAATTGAATTGTAAGATTCAATAAAAATTCTCAAAATTAATTAAAAATTAAGTAATATATATATATCAAAATAAGCTAATTAGAAGTATGCTTTTGTCATAGACAATAGTTATCATTGCACATGTGCTAGAACTCCTAATTTAATTTGATCAAGTAATTTAATAATAAAAAAGAATAATAGGTTACATTAAAAGGTTAGAATATATTAATACAAAATGTCATAATTTGATAACTATAATTAGAAAAGAAAATTAGCTTAAAAGAAGAGAAATAAGAGGGAAAGGGAAAAGAATAGCTAGTAGAAGAAAAATAGCTAAATAAAGATTTATGTGCACTCTTAATATTAACAAATGAAATGAGATCTTAAATTTGAAAGCTATAAAATCTACCAAACTATTAGATAAAGAATCGACTAAATCATGTGAAGAATCTTTCTCACTCAATTTACTATCTATTCTTTCAAGTTAGTCACAATTTAGGTATATTTAAGATTTTTTCCATAAATTCAAGAATGGGGAATTGAATTGAGAATTGTACAATTAAAATTGAGAATCATAAGATTCAAGTCATTTAAAATTCACCTTATAGATTCAAATAGCAAGGGTGGGAAATAGAATAAATTTGTAAGATTCTAATAACAATGATGTATGCTCATTTTGGATATCCTGTTACTCAACCTATATCTTCTTATACTTGGGCGTTAGTCAACAAAATGTATGAAAATACAAAAGAAGGTTCAATGCAGTTGTTCCCAGCGAATCTTAGTTTTAACATCAATTGTTATTGGACCCACAAAATGGGGAAAAATAGAAGGCATCTTTTCTTGTCAACATCACAATGAAAAGCTACTTAGTGTTTTTGCACGTCTAAATTATTTTTTGACGACTACACCAGAAATGGTTAGGGCTTGACGAATAAAACCAAAAAATAAAACCGCCTACTTAAAATTGAATAAACCAGACCAAAAAATTATTGAGCCGAGCCAGTATGTTCGTTCTCACTGCCCACCGCCCCCCCCCCCCCCCCCCCCAAAAAAAAAAAAAAAGAAGAAAAGAGTTCAGTTTCAGTTTTTATCATTGGAAACTGCAACTAATCAAATTAAATGAAAGATGCACATAACAATTAGTTTGGTTTGGTGAGCTGGTATTATATGTATTATATATTAAATGTTATATTTATGTTTCTGATTTATAAATATAATATTTTTTTAAATTGTTTTTTTAGTTAGAGGCTTCATTCCACTTTTTTCTTCCTTTTCTTTGGTTGAAAAACTTGTTTTTCGGAATTTATCAATTATTATTAGACTTCTTATTTTCAGTATATGGTACCAATGGGTTATGAACTTATGATAATGTCTGGTAACTATTCGAATATATTAGAGTTTTTAACTTTTGGATACAATATTTCCAGTGATTTGGAATTAAACTAAAACCGAGACGTAGTTTTACTGGCTAAAACACCTACTGTGCTATAATAGAAATGATGGCTGCACAAAGGAGAAGAAGCAGGAGGAAAGGAAAGGAAAGGAAAAGAGAATACGGAAGTATTGGGCATACTAGATAAAGGGAGGGCAATGGTGTCTGGATTTCTACATTCTCTAAAGGAGGAGGAGGAGGGGGAGAGAGAGAGAGGAAAGGAAAAGAGAATATGGAAGTAGTGGGCATACTAGATAAAGGGAGGGCAATGGTGTCTGGATTTCTACATTCTCTAAAGGAGGAGGATGAGGAGGAGGAGGAGGAGGAGGAGGAGGAGAGAGAGAGAGAGCAAGGAAGGGGGGAGGATGCCTAGCATGCCATGTTGATTTTCAAAAGGAGGAGAATGAAAAAAGGGGAAGAGTGGTTGTTGAATCGAAATGCTATCTCTCTCTCTTTGTCTCTTCAATTTCTTTTTTAGTATAATGCCTTCTCTTTTCAATCTTTTTGGAGTCTTAGGCTCTATTTGTTTCTGTAAAATAATGTATATAGAAAAATTTTCTGTGGAAAATACTTGGAAAATATTTTCCAAGAAAATAGCTTACTTTCCGTTTCTCTTTGTAATTTAAAAAATAAAGATATTAATAAATTTATATATAATAGTGTTATTAAGATTCTCAAAATCTAGAAAATGACTTAATATTCTTTTTAATGAGGAGAATATTTTTCTAAGCACCCCAAATGTCATAAAATGTGAAAAATATTTTCGAGAAAATATTTTTCGTGAAACAAACGGATGCTGAATGTGCAGTGGATTTCAATTTAAAATTCATATTTCAATTGTCACTTTTATCCTTATATATAATTAAAGGTTTTTAAACACACTATCTAAAAATTGATTTCTTTTAATTTCTTTTAATTTCTTATATAGATCATATACTTATTTTTATAATTGAGTATTATAACCCATTCTATAAAAGTTGTAACTTTGTAAATTTATGTTGTTTTAGTGAATTATTTATTTCTTTGACTCGTTTTTACCATAATTATTAGTCATATGAGATTATAATGATATTTTTTTAAATTCTTTATTTTTTTTATTTGATTCATTTTGCTAATTTTCAAAACAATTCTTGGTAAGTAAAAGGATGGACCCATTATGTTGTTGGATTATGTTTCTTTAAATAATTGTTGTTGTTTCTTTTTAGTATAGTAAATAAGTGGTTGTACAATGTTATTAAAATCATGGTTTTATTTTTTCAGTTTTTAATTTTTAGACTTTTTGTCTAAGTTATAGTTATTTTTATTACGTGATATACAAAAAACTAAAATTTAGGCTCAGTTGATATTTGGACTTAATTTTACATGATGAGTTTTGTCCAAATAAATGAAAAGTAACTTAAATTTGGTAAAAACAATGAAAACCAACATAACCCAACCTGATCAGGTTGACATGTTTGGTTTTGGTTTAAAAACTTCTCAAACCAAATATGTTCTAGGGTTTGCTGAATTGTGCACACTCCTAGAAATAGTTAGATTGGTAACTTGTAAAATCTTTTAACTTTACTAACTGATTAGGCGATCCTGGGAGCATCTACCAATTTCAGGAGGTTCTTGATCCCAACAATTGGTCCCCAGTTTTTGTTGTTTATAATAGGTTGTGCAATTGACAAGCATATAAACTCAGATAACTCACAAATGATAGGTGTACCTTCTATTTGTTTATATTTTCACCTTCTAATTTTAGTCCTGATTTAGATAATGAGATGTCAGTAATGCAATACTCAAGGTTATTCACAATTGGATTTTTGTTGCTAATATTTTTACCTTTAAAACCTGCTTGGTTATTTTCATGGGAAGCTTTGCAGCAAAGATATGATTTTGAATATGTTTTGAGGATGTAGAATTCATCTATACAATTGGATGAGCGTGATTCAAGTTTCATACTTTCATTTATGGCAAGAAGTATAATGAAACTATTGGTGTTAATATCACCACGAGAATATAGATTGACAATATGTTTCATATAAGTCAGATAGCAAACCCATCCAATAAAGGGAGAGCAAAAAGACATAAATGAGGGCTTTATGAATATGATTTCATACAGCAAAACAGTTTCAATTTTTTTTTTTTTTTTTTTTTTTACATTTCTACAATATATATTCATTGAGCTAGGCTGAACTATAGAAATGACTAAAAATTACAGATGAATCCAGCTCTGACTTTTATAGCCTCTTGTTTTGTTAAATACCAGGATTCCTGAATGATTTTGAACTTTCTCAAACAGCTCAGAGCATTTTGTGAAATCTTTTGTACAAGGCAGTTGGCATCTTCCCCAGAAGATGATTGACAGCACTGGGCAAAATAACCAGTGTGTCTTTATTCAATAAATGTAATTGCTGGGTCATATCTAGGAATAAATCTAAAATTTCATTTAATAATGGAGATATTATACACAATTTTTTACCTAACTATTTAATTCAAATTACAAAGGATAAGGATTAGGAGGCTCCAATCAGAAATAGCTAAAAACATTGATTGTCACAAAACTAGCTGCATATGTGCAAATATGGAAGCACAACTTTACCATTTAATCTTATTGCAATTTGTCTTGCATTCTTTGTTGGACCATTAATAAAAGATGAAACCACTTTGTCAAGAGAATCTCTGCCAATTTTTGACAGGCAAGATTTTTTTTTTTTTTAAGGTTATGAAGCTTCATTCTAACATCTTCTATGAGATAACCAGACTCCTTTCAATAGCATAATTTCTTCATTTGAAATTCATCTCTTTGACATTCACTTTTTGTCCATCTACCGATCGAATTCTGGAGTTTCTCCTTAAATTAAATGAGAAGATAGGATGGGGCACATAAAGTTCTCTTTTTGTTCCTTCTTAATATCATATCTGTCCTCATTACTTACTTTTGTCCATGTTTGTAGACCTCTACCTTCAATTCGTTTCTTTAAATTCTAGTCGCATTTATGTAAAAATGGTAATCTTACTCCCTGTTCCTTTTTCAAGAGGATCCCAAAAACCCTACTTTTTCGAAGTAACCCTAATGTTTTCTTTGTGGTTATTTCCCATCCCTTTTTACTAAGTGCAGAACAACAACTGTTCTTTCCTTTTCTTTTTTCTTTTTTCTTTTTTTTTTTTTTTTGTGTAGAAGGGCTTATAAACTTTCAGAAAATGACGGAAACAGTGTTGGAGTCTGTGCACAATATGGAAGTACTTTAACTCCTTGTAAAGCACCAAACAGCTGATTTTTTCTCAACTTGGTGCCAATTTGGGGATATGAGGGTTTCTTTTGCTGTTTTATCTTTGAATCTTAGTCATCTTGTTCTTCCTAATCTATTATGTTAGCTTTAATGATTTTTTTTTCTCTCTCTGCTTAATTCACAAATCTGATTTCTAATTGCCTAAGGTTCCAGTGGTAATTTGTACACAATCATTTGAGGAAATATCAATGGGGCATTGCAATGGAGAGGGATCCTAAAGTTTCTTTTCGGAACTGAAATTCAGCTCTTCTCTTTATTATGGGAGATCTTCAAGGGAGTTTGTCTTCTTGCTCCTCTTCCACCACTTCACTTGATCTATACCCGTTGTCAATTGATTCTGAACTCTGGTTAATGGCTGAGCAAAGGACCCAAGAGATACTTTGGATTATTCAACCTGCTATGGCTTCTGAGCAGAAGAGGAAAGAGGTTATTGATTATATTCAGAGGTTAATTAAGGGTTATTATGCAACTGAGGTGTGAATTTCCAACCTGCTTTTTTATGTATTTCTTTTTCAGTGAAGTCTTAGTACAATAGTATTTTTCCCCTTTTCTTTGATGTAATCATCTTCCATTTTTTTAGGGTTAACCTTAGAAATTTTCACTTGTTTCCTTTGTGGATCTTTTTTGTCAATAAATTTTCTATTATTTTTAGTGAAAGTGTTTTCATGGAAAGTTTGTTTTCACAAGTTCTTTCTGTATCAGAAATGAAATCAGTTTGTGATATGGGTTCCTTATCAAGGACTCACTTGAGGTGTTGGAGCCATAAGAATGCGAACTGCTGTAGTTGATCCGTGGGCAGTTATTCGATAGCTTGACTAAATATGCCTCTCTGATTTTTTGCTTCAGGAATTCATTTAGATTTTAGATTCTAAGTGCCCCACGTTTCATTTGAGTATCTCCTTCTCTTACCTAGTTTGTGCATATTGCCTACTACTCATAGTATAGCTGCTTCCACTTTACGTGGTAGGAAAACTCTTTTTTTTTGCCCTTTCATGTGAAATTAGGGATTTTAGTCACTGGATGAACTTTTCTACTTTATGGGGTGGGCGGGGGGAATAACTAACGTAAGCTTAGCTAAGCATGTACACGTACCATGTGACGTTCTGTGATAGGAAGCTGACCAAGACGCCACGTAAAAATGATGATCCATAGGAGTTCTTTTTTGCGAGTATTTTTTTTTGGCCTTTTGGAATTTAGATTAACCTTACGTGGCATTATGGTGCTTTTCAACTAACCTCATTTTAATTCGAGTACCGATCCCAATCAGTTGAACATTTATTCCCGGGATCTGAGGAACGACTTTGACTTTTGACTGCATTTACCCATAAAGGCTTTGCTGAAAAGCCTTGATGTTAATTTATTCAATTTGTTGAAGGGGTATTATTCATCAACCTTACTTTAACTTGAAGTCGTTTTCCATTGTCATGCACTTTCACAGGTCTTTTCATTTGGTTCGGTACCATTGAAAACCTATCTTCCTGACGGAGATATCGATCTAACTGCCCTCGTACAACAAAACATGGAAGAGGATTTGGCTAGAGAAGTCTGCAATATACTCAAATATAAAGAGCAGGACCCAAATTCCGAAATAAAGGATGTCCAGTATATTCAAGCACAGGTTGGCTTACTTGACTTCAATCCTTCTATTGTAAAGTCATGAATTGGTAGTCCACTATATATATGATCACGTTCCTTTGTTATTTCTCCTTTGTTGCCTGTTGTTTCAAATGCTTCTATATTGAGTTTTTTTTTTCTCTTTTTTCCATTTTTTTGGAAGCTAAAATAATTACTTTCTTCTGTCTGTTCTATTTCTTGCACTAATTGAGTGTGGTATTCTTTCAAGTATAGTCACTTGACCTCGGTGGTTGACTAGTTTTTTCTTGACCTAAACCCTCTCCCTCTTTGCTATAAGCATGTGAGCAACGATATGTACCATGCTTCTAGATACCGACAAATGCAATTAAAGGTTGTTACATTTGTTAACAAGTCAACGGTGTGAGGATGCTATCACCTGTTTGACTCTCCCTAAGGAGAGTATGTTTGACAAACTGATTTAAGTATTTTTGAACCAAGAGAGTTTACCATTTAAAACTAGTGTAATATATTTTTCTTTATCTAGAAAATTTCAATAATTACTTTCTCTTCATTAGTTAATTTTTAGGTCATTAGTTATCTTGTTCAATCCAACTTAGGTTGAGACCAATTTGTTCATGTAATAACTTCAATTGGGATAGCTTTTGGACTTGGTCCATTTGCAACGTATGCCTTGATTGGAATGTGCAGTAACCACTGACAGTTCATTCTACACCCTTCATTCACCAATAAATATTTAAGGTGCATACATATATATATATATATATATATATTCTGAATCTCAGCAAAGACACAGCTATTGTTACTCACAATATTAAAAGTAGCACCAACACTGTCACAACCATTACCTTTCATCAATTAACATTCAGTCACTTCTATTTTAGTTTAATTTGATCTGTCTGTAGTCAAGAATATGAGTAAAAGGAATATACAACTTTTATAGCTTGAAGCTAATATGGCTTTTTATCACAAATTCTTGAGGTGTTAGCCATGTGTAATAATTCGTTGAGTCTTCCATTAGCTACATTTGCTCTTTAGAGCTACTTTTGGATAGGACTTGCTCTTCTATTCCAACAGAAAAGTAGCCAAAGCAACTTCCTATGAACTTATATTTTATTATTATTGTTTACAATATGACTTCTTCAAGTTTGCAACAAAAAAAAAAGAGATAATCTGAAAATGGTTTTCTGTTAAACCAGTTTTCATTTGTCGTTAAATGTATATAAAAGAGCCTGTGATGATTATGATATGTTACCAAAAGTTCCAGTTGAGAAACATAAACCATTAAGCCCCCTACCCCTTGTGATTTTCAATTTGGAAAATTTGTTCCATGTGTGGACTATTCTAATTTGAATTATAGACCCTACCAATCCAATTGTTCTGAAGTAAAATGCAATAATCTCACCCATTTAGGTAGTTAATAGTCTTAGATTCCACATAAGGCGTGTGGAATTTAATTTCTTTGATTTTTACTCCACAAATATATACTGCATTTTCTTTCTTGTTTCAGCTATTATTTTTATGCAAAAAAATAAATAAAGGATTCGCTTTTTATGACCATTTGTTTTTCAGGTTGAAACTTTGCTTTTGCTAAGCTTAGCTTGCAAATGCAATTGTATATTTTCTACTTTTGAGGTTCTCTAGAATTTAGTATTCCATCATTGCCTTGTTATGTTCCACTTAGCACTGATTTTGACAAACCAGTTTATATTAACAAAATAATAGTCATTTTTGTAAATCTATTTAAACAAAAAATGACTATCTAGCTAATCAATTATTTCTATTGCAAACTTTGACTCGGTCACCTTTTCAAGGACACTAGTCCTTCACATGCGCTGATCATGCTAGGTTGTCTAGCATTTGCAACCTATTCCAAATTCATAGGAAGTTGAGGTTCATAAGAAGTTAAAATTAAAACCTTAGTCATCGAGAGGAGTTTTCAGTGATATTATGCTGCAGAAAAAACTGGAGAGAGAAAAGTATATCCATGATTTGTAGGTATAAGCCTATGCAAAAGGAGGCCATTTTGTATGTGTAGATCTGGGGTTCAATATTATACCTAATACTTCTTAGTTCTATACAATTATAGCCCTACCCTATTTTAAGACTAGATGCATGTATTTTTGTGCAACTTGTATGACAGAAGCGAAGCTTTATATTTTTTAATCTCTTTTTTTTTTTTGTTGAACAAAACAAAGTTAATTATTTGCTTGTATGTAATGTTGCAATTTTGGATGCCAGGTTAAGATTGTAAAATGCTGCGTGAAGGATATATCAGTTGACATCTCTTTCAATCAATTGGCCGGGCTTTGTGCTCTTTGCTTTCTGGAACAGGTATAATCCCACGTTATCCATTAGGTTTAAAATTATTAAATGTAATGTGCCTTCCTGAATGAATAAAACAATCTATGTTAATATTGGAGGAGAGAGTATAGCAAGATGTGTGGAATCTGCAAGCTTACTGCAAAGTATTAGGTACATGGTTAAAGGGACAGGATACAAACGTTTTTGGTTCACCATTTTACCCTCATTGTTATTCCTGTATGTTGTGAGAGTAGAATATTCTCTTTGAGAATGCTTTAGCAAAAAAATTTCCATGCAGTAGAAATTTATGCTGTGACTGTGCTTTGCATCGATACTATGGTACAGTTCACACCTATTGCACTGCTATGCTTGTGGAGATGTTATTATCTATGCTAAAACTGGCTGTTGTGTCATTATTCTAAGAATATTGTTGTGACCATTTTATCCTCGAACTCTCCAACCAAATTACAAGACACATCGAATTTGTGTGGCACTGGTGTTCCTCATTCCTTCCTCTTCTCATCTCAGTTTTGCCTTTTCTTTTTTTTTTTTTTTAATAATTAAACTATTTTGGTTCTTCCACCATGGTACTATTCTAATTAAATTGTAATAGTTATTAAACGATTTAAGCATTATTCTCTTTGGATATAATAATTTTATTTTGTAAATTACCTGTATATTGATGAAATGTTGACACTTGCATCAAAATAAAAGAAAAATAATCTTCATTTTAGTGCTCCTTTTAAATAGTAGTGAATTTTCTTTAGATTTTTAAAAGTTCTTAAGTTTTTTTATTAAAAAGGTAAAAGGGAATATTGATAATGTTATAAAATAGCAATGAACATAAATTTCCATTTTTATTCTAAAATATTTGGGTCTGAAGCATGGTTTAAATAACTACGTACGGTCATTATTTACAGGTTTTGAAGAAACCCTTGGCCGTTAAGGCCTTGACATAACGGTGATAAAATTTTATTATTGTAACGGCCATTATGGCCGTTATGCAATGATAATGGCTGTTGTAGTGAAATAACAGCTATTTCTTTTCTTTTCCCAGCAGGAATCTTCGGATCAATTTTATTTTTCTTCACCAACAGCCTTAGTCACACAAAAATGAATTATTGGAGGGTTCTTTCACAGTAGCCTTCATTCATATTCATATTACAAAGCAGAAAACTTAAAAAACATTAATATTTTTCTCAAGTTCTTTCACAGCAGCCTATATTTACGGATATTGATCAACCCCTTCTCAACTTTCTCAAATTTCTCTCAAGCTTCACTACCTTTTAAGTGTTTATTTAATTTATTCGTACTTATTATTTGATATATTTATATTTATTGTTAAGTTGTATAATTTAATAATAAGTAGAAACATATCAAATAAACAGAAAACTAAGTTATACAACTTAGTTTTGTGTTTATTTGATATAGTTCTACTTGTTATTAAGTTGTTTAACTTAGTTTTGATTATATTTTCAAATATCTTTTAGTTTCATGAACTTTGTAAATTTTTCAAAAAAATTTGCATTGCTGTTGCCGTTGCCGTTACCGTCACATTACGACCGTTACAGGTTTATTTCCGTTACCCGTGACCGCGATTTGAGACCATAATCTGAAGTAAGAAATAATTGTTAAATTTTCAAATGATATCTCTTATCATTGACAATAAATTTAGTGAATTTAATAATTGATTATGTTGTGATGAAATTTCATAATTTTTTGTTTGTTATTAGTATGATTTAAGTCATATGTTACTTCTGTAAACATTGAATATGCTTTCTCTATAGAATTAAAAGTGGGCATATATTTAGATTTGAAAATTCACATGTTCATATAATTAAAGTATTCTTTATGATTGAATTCTATAATAAGTTTTTTTTATTATCAAATTGCCGGTTATTCAATTCTTCACAACATATGAGTAATGAATATTTTGAGATATATTTCTTCTTATTGTGGATTTGGCATTTAATTAAGCAATATTCATACAGTTTCATATTTAATTATAGTGATGAATTGAGTTTCACTTCAACCAGAAGTAACTAAATAACTAGTAAATAGTTTTGAAATTCGTAAAAAATTATTATTTTTTTAATTCTAATCATATCGATCAACCTTTAATAAGAATATTATTAATACATGAAGCATCCTGCGGATAGACCAAATACACCGACTTGTATATTCTAAAGAATCTGCATAAATCTTTACTGCTAGCAAACAATTGTAGCGGATGTGTATATGTGTGTGTTACATTAATATGCTTCTCTTGCAATATTTACCTTTTAATTTATCTTATCTTTTGTTGTTTTAGAGTCTTTCATTTTGCTGTTCCTTTTTCCTTCTTATTTTCTATCCGATTCTCAAAGTTAATTAAGTAACCTGCAAATCTTCCTCTTTTCTATTGTCTCTTTGAACCTTTGCTTAAGTCAATGAGGGATCTTTGCGCAACTCCCGCACCCCCCATCACCACCACCACGAGGTCCCCCCCAATAGTGTTGAACCACAACCTTCTTCTCTATTATTAACGTTACGCCTTTTTTATTTCTCTTTTCTTACTGTTTCTCAGGTTGATCAACTTATTGGGAGAGATCATCTTCTCAAACAAAGTATTATATTAATC
Source organism: Manihot esculenta (assembly GCF_001659605.2). NCBI lineage: Eukaryota > Viridiplantae > Streptophyta > Magnoliopsida > Malpighiales > Euphorbiaceae > Manihot > Manihot esculenta. Next base: position 34,181,256 of record NC_035167.2, on the reverse strand, counting down.
AAGGCCTGGTGCTTTTATGAGAGCCGAATTCTTGGAGCACACCATGGCTTGATTGCAACATATGCTTTAGAAATATTGGTCTTGTATATCATCAATATCTTCCATGCATCTCTACCTGGTCCTTTAGCAGTGAGTATTTTCATTTGAACTTTTATTCTGTGCATCTGCAGATGAATGATTGAGCTGACTTTGATATTCTGATTACAGGTGCTATATCGATTTTTGGACTACTATAGCACTTTCGATTGGGAAAATTATTGTGTCAGCATTAACGGTCCTGTGGCGATATCATCCCTTCCTGAAATTGCAGGTAAGTAGTGTTAAACTATGTGGGGTGATCATCTTGATCGGTTTAAGCGGTTACTTAAAACACCTCTTTCTTATGTTCTTTGCAGCAGAATCACGAGATAATCATGGGAATGAGTTATTGATCAGTCCAGAGTTTCTGAAAAACTGCAGAGAGACATTTTCAATTCCAATAAAAGCTGTTGAGAATGGGGTCCATGAATTTGCTGTTAAGCATATCAACATATTGGATCCTTTAAAAGACAGTAACAACTTAGGGCGTAGTGTCAGCAAAGGTACTTGAATAACATTGCACATTGAAGCTATTACGGGTGACAATCTAGATTTAAAAGGCTTTTTCATGGTATCTGCAAATATGAAACTTCCTACAGAGGCATCGGAGTTCTTTCTCTTCAGAGACCTGCCACAATTTTACAAAGGAACAATTGATGTTGTGTGTTGGACAATACTTCACATGTCATCTACTAGCAAGAGACATTTTGCATGTCACTTTTTATGGTCGTAAGACAAAAATATCTGAATATCAAGATCTGAATGTGCCATAGATATTTTCTATCCTTAAATGAAAATTTATTAAGCTTCAGTATTACATTTATGTGTATACACGTATGCACACACATGAGAGAGAGAGAGAGAGAAACTTCTGCTTAGAATTTTAGCAATCTTTACCTGAAGAAATGGAATTAAATTCTGAATTTATTTATTATCTTTGGAAGATCAAGACAAGAAAACTTTTTCCAGAATTATTAGTGCTTGAAACTAATTAGCTTATGATTATCCATGTCTTTCCTTCCAGGAAACTTTCACCGCATAAAATATGCCCTTGCTTATGGGGCTCAAAGACTTGGGGAAATCCTTATGCTGCCAGGAGAAAGCATGGGAGCAAGACTGGAGAAATTTTTTGTAAATACTTTAGATCGCAATGGGAGGGGAGAAAGGCTAGATACACAAGTTCCTGTACCTGCATTTGGCACTGGAAGATCTGAGGTTTCTAATCTCACAGGAGACTATGACAATGACTACATCGGTCTACTGCAAGGACAATGGTATCACAATTATTCAATGCCTGTTTCTCCCCAGATCAGTCCACCATCATCACCTTCTCAAATCCAGCAGAGAAGTACCTGGGACATAATGTCTCAGTTTCTGCAACACAAGCAAAATGCATTTTTTCAAAGAGGGAAAAATGTATATATCCCGAGATTGGTACCCTATCATCCATATGGTTTACACCTATATGCCACTACTTCTGGTATCAATGAAATGGGGAAATCACGAGGAACAGGCACATATATACCTGATGTGGTATATCTAAATTTGTTGTTTTCCTTGTTAATTGGTCAAAATCACTAGGTTTTTTCACTCTTAACCAAACATTAAATGTCGCTTGAATTTTGCAGAGCAATCATCCTTACAAAGATTTGTTATCATGCACGAGGGTGAGGAATCCAGATTCTTCAACTCACAGTCCTGTAAAATTGTCTCGAAAGGCTAAGGAAGTTGAAGTTGAAGATGATCCAGAGGCAGAGAAGAGCAAGAATGTTCGTCACCTTGATCTTTCATTGGATGAATTCAAACCACACAGAGAAAAGGGTGAGAATAGCAGCTCCATGAATGTTTCACTAGATCAATTCCCTCATTTGCCCTGCCTCAAGAAGTCCACGTCATCAGAAACTAGCCAATCCTGTCAGCCCATCTCAAACTCCCCACAGGCCAAAGAGTGCTTTGCCGCCTTAAGAAATATCAACTTCGGGACTTACAGGCATTCATCATCACGATTGTCATCGACTTCATCAATGGCAACTAAGAAAGTGGATAGTGGAGTTCCATCCACTTTGGAGATAACGTCGTCGGCTATCCCAAAAATGGGAAAGCTGAAGCAACAAGAATCACTGGAGACTGACAAGGGTAAGCATGCATTCCTTTAGTTTATTAAGGATTTGAAGACCATACACAATATTCTCAAAATTTCTCTTTACTAATTTGGCAGTGCAGGGTCAGACAGCAAACACAAACCCTTGGTTGAGGGGAAAAGGGTTGTGGATGGAAGATGAAACCCGCAATGGCAAAAAGAAAGGTTGATGCACTACCCTGAAGTAGATAGTTGCCTGCATGGGAACAGCAGTACTAATACCTGTCTCTTAAGACTTGAGAAATACTTTTTGTTTTTGGTTCCGACTTTCAAAGCATAATGCAGAAAGCATTTGTAGAGGATGGTAGCTGAGTTTTGTCAACCTTTTACCCCTTTTTGGGTTTGTAGAGTTGTACTTGAAAAATGTTAGCGTGCACTGCAATTTTCTGGAGCATACTTTTTTATCTGCAAAATCCCAGTTAAGAAGATATTTTAAGAGTTGTGAAATAAATTTTCTTCCCCTTCAAGCCCACAAGAGTAAAATGTGACAGTTACAGCTTTGTTTCTTATTTACAACCACATAGGTTTCTCAAATGTCCTGATGGTGTAAGCATTGTGTTAGGTCCTGCACCCGTTGAATGTGATGATCAATTCTTGAGCATAGTTCGTTAATAAAGATGTGTTTGCTTAAAGAGAGAATATAGAAAAGGTCGGGAAATGGAGAGATGAATAAGAATCAAGACTTGCAGACGAGAATTGATGAGTAATAGCATACCTCATTTCACATCTCTGCAAATTACAGACTTTTCATTCTACAAGTTGAAAATGTTAACAGAAGAGGTATGTCAACTTGCAGCAATGGAAAATTCAATCCAGTCCACCGTTAAACCAGACTGGTCCAATTTTTCATTTTTTTTCAAAAAATTCTGACCTTGGCGCTGAACCAGATGAAACTAAACTGACAGGTTCGGTTTGGATCAAAAAGTGCGACAACCATCTGATTTATGCCAGTTTCAATCAACAGAGGCCCATCTACCCTCACGACAAACGTTAACGTTGAAATGGCACCAGCGAGAATACACTATACTAAAATTTACTGTTTATATTTTCTGACTAATATTATATAAGTTCCACTCCAAGTTTCTACATAATATGACTGCTAGCGTTTGACAGTATAGTATGTTTACAGTAACACTATTTTTTTCTCATTTTTAAAGAAAATCAGATGCACAAACATTGAAGCATATGCAAGTGGAATCACCCATATGAACTAGAATCACACGGCAATGCATATTATCGAAAACTAAAATCCAGAGCGCCGCGCCTTCTGGGGAGTAAAGATATACATTGCACAGTCATGAGCATCAACTCGAGCACCAAATGATGCCACAGCATCTCCTGCAACATCTTTGTGCTGCAAACCCAAATTAATCCTTCAGTCAGCACAATATGAAGTACACGACAATACAAGGCTCAAGCCAAGTTTTATGAGTTAAAAACTTGGATTGACTGAAGTCTTCTAAACAGAAACAATTCATTAAATTTTACTGCTATGAAATTTTGCAACGCTATTTGACATACTTTCTCCAATTTATATAATGGGAAAATGTTTAAACTACTGTACAGCAAGCCATCGTGGGATGGCAATATTCAGCTTGTAGTTTCCTTACTTGCCACAAGTCTCGCACTGAGACACTGGTGCCGGATTCAAGCCCAAGTACATTCCATCTAGCTGTAATTGTTGCAGCTTTTGAACAACGATTCCAGAGAGCAACCACCAAGCGATTTCCCGACAAAGGACCTGCCCAGATCTGGAACGATCAAAGTTACTGAAATAAGTTAAACATGTAATGGTAGATAATTGCATAATTGGTTTTTTTCGAATTAAAACAAAATCAACAAACTTGACTTCACCAAATATACTTAATGAACCCAATATATCATAGAACATAGAACAAGCATTGCATTCCATTACATATGCACGAAGCAACTGTCACATTTCCATAGATAAAACAAATGGGTAAAAAAAAAAATTTCTTTCTACTAAAGCCCCTCGTGTAGTTTGGTAAAAAAGAAAGGTGTTCAATTGGAAGACAAAAGCGTGACTAAATTTGTCCCGGTCACTTTTCGAGGTTCTGATAATGCAAAATGACGCAACACAGCAGGACTAGGAAACATTCGGTTATTCATCCCTTCTTAATGTGTAATATCAACTGAATATATTATCAATGGATGCAAGAGGGCCACACCTGTAGGCAACCATCAGTTCCAGCAGTGTAAACTTTCCTTCCCTGGACCCCAAGTGGGTCTGCAATTGAATCAAATCCTTGTAAGCTTAGTTTAACAGACATGATAAATGGAAAAGATAATATAACATCAAGATATCAGCCAAAAAAATAAATAAATAAAACAGGAAGCAAGAAAATGCTGCTTTAAACACGTTGCATAGCAAGATCTATGAAAATCATTAAATCACCTTGGTTTACGGCAATGACCTCCTTATTTGTTAGAATCTCAAAGGTTTCCGCTGTCATGTTTCTCACATCACAACCAATCAAAAGTGGGGCCTGCACATCTAAGCTCACCATATTATGGACTCAGAAGGTCAGATTTAGCATTCATGCCCAATGCTAAGGTTGTGCAAGCTTGAAAACTAGCAAAGTTACCCATGACCCACAAGGAGCACTAAACAAGTGTCATTTCTATATAAACACATTCATGACCAGTCAAAACATTCATGCAGCACAAATGGCTAAGGTACCAACTTGTAATTAAAATGTCAAAGTGATGAAAGGAAAAAATAAGCAGAGTTTTTCTGAACTATATAATTTCATCCAACTCAACCAAGCCTTAACCAGAAGTATATGGAATGGACAGCATGATATTTCCTTCAGTAGCTTAGCTATGACGATATTTTCCATCATATATAATGATAGATTAGCTTAATAAGATCAAACATCTATCTAAAAATGGAATAACTAAATCATTTTGTGCTGGGTAATCTTTATGGCTTAGAAAAAAAGATAAAAATAATAACAAATGAAGGATATTTTGCCAATTCAATCATAAATGCCAAAGCTATATCAGTAAAGCACACTTCAGAGAAGTGACCTTCATCAAAGCCCAGATGCTAAAATGAGCACGATACTCCTGGTAAGTCATGCCTCCATTGCCAACTTCCAACATATCTGGATCTGCCCAGGTAAAATATGATGGTAAATAAGATAAAACTGCTGGGACCAAATAGCTGAGCCTTTATATCTACATATTCACAAAGTTCCAGGTTTTCACCATTCCATCCACCAGGTCCAGCATAGGCTGCCCACTTGTCATTCAGATCAGCTAAAGTAGTCATGCTTAACAATAAAGGAACAAGAATCAATCAGCATTACAACCAACTTTTTGGGCTTAAAGCGCCTTTAAAAAAAAGACAGTAAGTCATAACTGGTTCAACATCTTAAGAACAAATAGTAAATGTGGCAAGGCTGCCAACTGGCAATAAAATAGCAAATTATCCTTGGGTAAATAATATATAAACAAAAGTTGCTTGGGCCTTTAAACCAGATACGCATGACATGTGCATTTTGAATAATATATTAGGGTCAAGATGACTAACCTTGCCCATGAATCATTGATGTCATCTGTCGTGCGCCAACTATTTCCAACTTTCCCAGCCCATAAGGCAGGGTCATCGACACCCCTATCAAAACCAAAACAAAAGGGCTGCAAATTACTTTGATGATAATAGGGACCATATAGGATGCTTAAAGAACCATATGAAGTAAATGTTTACCATTCACAAAGTGAATAGAAAATTCTGCGCCCAGTTGCATTAAGAGCATCACGCATTGGTGGGTATCTGGAAATTATCAAATTACATAATTTTAAAGTACTTAGATGGCTGTTTGATAACATAAATAAGCTTGGGATGGAGATGAAACCTTTTTTTCGGTTCAATGCCCAAATTGTAACAGTTGTCATACTTTAGATAATCCACACCCTGATAAGAACAACATCAAAGATTAGCTCAAATTAATAGCTCTCAAATAATATTACAACCATAGGGTATCAGGTCCTTTAAACAGAAATCATAAATTCCAGGTTCTGATGGAAATTATTGTAATGAAGTTTTTGCTTAACTAGATATGGCTACAATATGGAGAATTACAAACTTATTTTGTTCATGATATACTTGGTGCAATTAATAGCACATAGAAGATCATTTAAATATTTAAACAAACAGAATCAGTCAATGATTCAATTATGAAATTAGAATGATTTTCAGCTGCAATCCCCCTGCTGTTGACATTTCTAGAAACTGCTTTTGAAATGATTAATTTTACTTGAGTGCTTCTAAAGAAAACCTAAAAATCAGAAATCAATATTAAAGGATTTGCCTCCAATGAACATTAAAATACACAAAAGTAAACCAGCTAACAATTGGTAGACTTCTATCAATATTAAGTACAGGATAACAGAACTAACCCAAGAAGCAAACAATTCTGCGTCATCGTTTTCATGGGAAAGTGACCCTGGTCGAACTTGACACGTAAAAATCCTACAGAAATGCAGTAAGGTGAGTCCAAAGAGTGAGTGGAGATTGAAATAACAGCGATCATAATGAATGATCTGTCTTCCAGATTCTGAACAATAGCTGGAAAGTTTATCCTACCCAGCATCAGAATAAATACCAAGCTTGAGGCCTTTCCCATGTACATAATCTGCAAGAGCTTTGATTCCTGAAGGAAATGTTTTTGGATCAGGAACCAACTGACCCTGTGAAACAAAGTCGGTCATACTAAAGAATTGGACATGATTCATAGCCTCAAAATTTTACCAACCCCTTTTGGATGCATGCAAGGACAGGAGAGAGGATGAGGCTGTGTCAGATTTTATTTCTATGCTTTCTGGAGTAAAAAAAAAAAATCATTTCCTATTGAAAGTTTCAGACTTTCTCTGTAACCAGCAGATAATTCATTGAAAGAAGATGCAGTTTTATTGGTCTCATTGAAAGCAGATAATTCATTGGCAAGTCAAAAGGCAGTTTAAAACTAACAAAAATAAGAACTATAATTTGAAGGGTAATGGGACCCAACTGACCTTTGCATCTCGGGTTATAAAAGACCAACAATCATCTGCATCCAATGAATTGGAATAAGCTTGAAGAGAAGGAAAAAGGACAAAAAACAGAAAAATACTTGAAACAAACAGAGCATTATACCTATGTTAACAAAAACATAACCTAAATCAGCCAAGCCAGTTGAAACAAGTGCATCAGCTGCAAACACAGAACTGTACATTAATATTCTAAAGAAGTTGTATCAAGGATTAAAAAAAAAGTTCCCAATTCCTAGGATCGACCAATTTAGAATTGAGATTATAGCATCCACAAATAGTAATAATTGAATCAAATTGCATACAAGAATGCATTCAAATATGAAATGTACATTAAGTCCTCAATTTAACACATTATCATAAAGTAAATCTCATAAGGCAAACGTCAATTTCATAGCATGATTGGCAAAATCCATAGACTCTAATGCATATAGGGCATCTATTACTTTAAAAACCATAATAGACAATTAAAAGTCCACCTAGCCACCCATGGTAATTTGTTCTTCACCATTTATGTGGAAAGATAGACATACTGTTCATCAGAGTTTAAAGATTCTAATACTTCCCAAAAAGTAGAAAAGAAAAACCAAACTGCTAACTCAATTATTGTCAATAAAAATAATAAGTTAGAACCTCAATCTTGCCTCTGCTCAAAATTATTTTTTCTTTTACCTCTACTTCTCTTTCTCATTTCAACTTACTTCCGTAGCCTCTCTTATTTTAAGGAGCCCAGTCAAATCACGTGTCTTTAACTTGTAACAAAAATAATAAAATAAATCAATAATCAAAATCAACAAAAACACCAAAAAAGGTAACATGATCACCTGTTTCCTTGATGACAGTTTCATTGATATTGCAAGCAAAAAAATTCCAGCTATTCCATCTGCGAGAATATGATTAAGAATACAAAATCAAGCACCCAAAATAGAGATATGAAGAAAAAAAAAAAAAATTGGGACATGTTAAACTGGCATCGATAAAAATAAAATATTCCCTGAGCATTGCAAAACTGAACACTTGTGCACCCCAAAAGGCCAAGAACAACAGGATCCCATTAATACCCACGACCAAATATTTGAAGAAAAAAAAAAGTAATATCTCATTGAAAAACATTACTTTTGTATGATATGCAAACAAACACAACGATAGATAAATCGATGAAGCAAGAGAGTGAGTGAGAGACCCCATCTGCGGAGTTCGTGCCAACCCGTTTTTGAGCTGAAGAATCCCATACTTAGAAGTATCAAAAATCCTATTAAACGATTCGCTATACCCAAAACTCCCTTTCTCATAACTCTGCAACAGAGGCCCTTCTCTCCCTGCAACTGCCACTTGAATCAGCCATGAAAGACCCAAAAAATACAAAGAGAACAAACAGCATCTCTTCCCCATTAGTGAATACAATCCTTCGAGTATGTCCATCTGGTCTTCAAAGCTCTAATATACAGAAAATTTTTGGGACGGAGGTAAGATATGTTGAGAAGAAACTGAACTTTGGCAAGTCTTTGGATACGGAATTAGCTGTCCCACCTTCAACGAATGCCAGGTCGACATTTGGATTTTTTAATAGATATTTATTAATTACTTAATCAATTGAAACAATTATGGATAATACTTGTTTGTTGTTTTTTTTAATCTATCGTTTTGTTGGGCTTTATGATTATTTCTTATCTAATTTGGTTTCATTTTAGTTTTGGTAAAATTGAATGGATCTGTTTACTTTAGCTTCTTTAAATCAAATTACATTTTAAATCATTTTATTTCAAATAAAAGGATATAAGAATTCAATATTTCATATAAATATAATAATTTTTATTTTTATTTTTATTTTATTTGTTACTATAAAATTTTAATTTATTTTAGTTAAAGTTTTAAATCATTTTCCAAAAATATTTAAATATAATTTTTATTAATTATTTATAAAAATATTGTCATTAATTTTTAATTATTTATTTAATAATATAGCATTAACCTGTTGGATCTGAAAATCATAGTTTTGATAACATTTAAAATAATTTATTTTTATTTAAATGTCAGGACAACAGCACAAGTAGAGAAACTGTTTGGTCTGCAAAAGAAGGCCCCACCACAGGCAAAACTACAAAAATCCCACTCAGGGCCCCACTTGTAATTCATCTTCCTTCCTTTATCTTTATCTTCTTTTTTTCCTTTAATTTTAATTAAATATAGTATCAAAAATGTCCCTTACCAATGTAATAAAAAAGGAAAAAAACTAAAAACATATCTACACCAAAACTCTGATTTTAGCAAACTCTGAGTTCAGCAACCTTGAGGGGGTAATTGGTGCTTCAACATCTATTAAAAAATAGATTAAAAAAAATTAGTAATATTATCAAATATAACCCTTCTCTGCTTATTTGGTTAAATTTTCAAAGTGAAAGCTTATTTAGGAGTTTCAATATGGACTTTAGAGACCTTTACCTTGTAATGGGCTTTGGACCCATTTCTTCATCCATGGATTTTAGAGAGGCCTGGTATTCCAATTCATTAAAACTGGCCTTAATCATAACCTGGTCAAACATATACCTCTCTGAAATATGTATTAATAATTAATTTTAAAATCAGTAGGTTTATTCATGAAAGGGACACTAAATTATTAAGAAACATAAATAAGTATATACATATTTGGTTTGGTGATGGGGTCATGGCAGGCGGCTCAGGCAGACGCCTATGTTGAAAAATGAGTAGAAATTTTTATACTAAAAATCCCAATGCCATGCTTTGGACGGCAATGGATTTTATGCACGAAGATTGAAAGATTTTTGACCTTTTAACATGACTTTATGCTCCAATACCAGACTCACCCTAATCACTAATCAACCTTTCTTTTCCCAAAAAAGCAACATGAACCTCGCCACAATTGCTACAAAGTAGGACAATCATGGCAGTTTTGTGAACACATGCCTCAATCCCTAACCACTCTGATGTTAATAAACTCAACTTAATACATGTCTCATTACTTAATTTCTCTAATTTTTTTTTTTTATAAAAAACAAATTGTAAGTTAATTAAAATAATGTTATCACAATTGAGTGCCCATAAGAGAATTCAACAAAATTTTTATTAATTTGGAGCAAACCTATGTTGTACATTTTTTTATTGCAACAATGCTTGTGTTTTCTTTGAAGCAACAAAAGCTTATTATTTCCCTTCAGAAATTGCAATTATACAAAATTATAAGCTTTTGGTTTGATTAATTCAATTTAATTTCTTTTTTTCTTTGTTAAAAAAGTCTGCTATATGATTTAATTCGTTGAAAATAAATATAATAACAAAAATAAATTAAATATAATTGATAACTATGTAATTTCACTTTACAGGACAAAAGGAAAAAGACAATGCTGCAACAATTTATCACTCATCTTAACTTTTCATAAAAACTTATATAATCAAAATCTACTTTCTCGTTGTACTTTTTTTAATCTAAAAAAAAATAAAATCTCCATAAATATTATTTCAGTGATATTAGTGAAATATGAAGTTTTAATTTTTTTTTTTTTTTAAAAAAAAAGAGACACAGGTGAATTGCAATTGAGAGGTAAATTTCCATGGAAATTAATGAAGCAAAAAGAACTCTCAATAGATCTAATTTTTCCATCAATTCCATTATATTGATAGAAAAGGAAAAAAAAACTCAAAACTCTCTATCATATAACCTATAGTTTTGCAATGATTATATACATAATTAAGAGCTAATTTATCAACTCTTGTAAACTATAAAAAAGAAAGAATAATTAATAGATACAGACAACATTAAACACCACCGACTTGAGCTTCAGTTTCTAGTTGTTTATGTCGTTGCTTCCTTTGCTTGGTCCAGAGTTTGGAACTGATCCCTTTGGAAGCATATTCAGAAGCGTTGGTCCATACTTTCCGGCCAGTCTTGCCCCCACTTTCACATCAGAGTTCTTGTCCTTGTTCTCGTCGGATTCCAGTTCACATGGTACATTAACATGCTTCGATTCATCTTTCTCCGATGGGTTCTCCGGCGATGCATCAATAACATTATCACTAGGAAGTGCAAGATTGAAGGCTGGTTCGGATGCTGCTAGGTTCTGTGGGAAAGAGTCGTGCAATAACCTAGCTGAAGAAGATGAAAGAATGGAGAGAGAAATGAGAAGGAAAAACGGTATTAGACTATGGGCTTTGTAGGATTTCGCCATTGGAGATGAGAGAACAAGATTTGGAGAGGTTTCAGAGAGTTGATGGGAAGGGTTAGGTTAGGGTTGAGGGTTTTTATATGGCAGGAAGAACATAGAGCGTTTAGTTAAAGCTGACAAAGTCAGAGGAGAGAAGGAGTTGATGATAGTCAAATGATGTAAGAAATGAGATGCTCACGCGCTGATTCCACTCCATGGGAAGTTTGGTTGAGACACGCTTTGGACTTGTGAAATTTGAGTTCCATAATTAGTGGAAGATATTAATTCCACTGAAATCCACTACGAAGCTTATTAGTAATATTTGAAATTTGACCCATAAAATGAGGAAAATTTGTCTAATTTAAAATTAATTTATATAATCTAATTTTTGTCGATCATAGCATAGATTCAAACTATATAAGTGGTTATCTTAAGAATAGTAATATTCATGGAGTTGTAAGTTATAACTTTAATATTTTATTTAACTACTTATTAGGCATATTATTATTAACAATTAAATATAATTTGGTAAATATTTAAAATAAATCAGTCAAAATTACTCCAAAGCTAATGCTGATGTCGCAATTCAAAGTCCCATCTCTACTGATGGAGAGCGCGTGGTGAGGATTAGAAAAAGATGGGTAACACGTCACCGTTTAAATTGGCAAATTGCCAGCTCGGGATTATGCCAAAATGCTAACGCGTTTTAGTCGTTGGCTTGGTGGCCACGCCCTTCTCTATTTACTACTATCCCTGTTTTGCTTCACCGACTACAAATAAAAATATATATATATATATTTCTTCATAATTTGTATTTTTAAATTTTAATATTTTTATAAAAAATTAAATTTTATTCATTTAATATATTTAATTATTTATTTATACAAACACGTAACCGAATAAATTTGATTTGAAGTTCATGAAGGGTAATTTAATTTTATTTGTAATCGTGATTAATTTAATTCTTATAAATATATTTTCGAGCACTTATAAATTTAGTTTGGTGTTAAATATATTTAAATAAATTTGAAAAGCCTCACAATCTCCAATAAATATTGAAAAAAAAACATACTTTTAAAATGTAATTTGATAAAAAATATATATGATAAAAAATATATTAAATTAAATTTAAATTAATTTTAACATTATCTAATTAGCATTTTTTTTTTAAAAAAATAATTTTTAGTTAATTTAAATTTCATATATAGAGATCAAGCAATATAACTAGCTAATTTAGCCAAGAATATTTAAAAAAAAAAAATTCCAAAGAGAATTTATGAAATAAAAGAGAAAGGAGAGAATAAATTCACCAACCTCATTTCCTAAAGATATGCTTCATTTATATATCCCATAAAATAAATTGATATGCATCAGAAAATATAATTTTATTAGTTTTTTTTAATATATATCATCTGCTCATATCATTCTATTAAAATTAAATTAAATTATTATTGAAACTAATGCATTAAATTAAATTAGATTAAATAATTATATTGGTATTTATACGGAATTATAAACTCAGAGATTGTTGCTGTTTTCCTTATTAATACACTTCCTTTCCTTTCCTTTCCTTCCATTAAAATCCCATGGAATTGAAAAATGTTGCCTTTAATTATTAACCTACCACTCTCTACACATGTCGGCAAAATAATTAATTAATATCTGTAACTAAAGTCACTTTATCCAACCAATAGGAATTAATTCCAATTACAATTGAAATTAAAAATCAATTTTACAACTGATTTTACTCACCCAGTTCAACATGCAAACAAACTACAAAACAACACTTAAACCACATGCAGACTCTTCATACTTAATTTACCATGATCTATGCATGAATTTTAATTCAGTTAATGACAAACTTTAAGGTTGGTGGAGAAACTTCGGTTGTTGGCAATGGATTAACTCCACCGCTCTTTAGTTTGTTTTTATGGCTTTGGCTATTGTTTATTGGAGTTTTCTTTTTCTATCATGAACGGGAACCTAAGATCTTATTCAATGTAATTCTAGGCCATGGACTTTTTTTTTTTCTTTTGTAATTTTTGGGTGTAAGGGCCTTTTTAATGAATATAATCCTTAACTTTGTGGGAAAAAAGAAAAGGCGGGCATCACGGAAAGTGGTGGCGGTGGTCGTCGGAGCCAAGTCATGCATGGTTAATTAGCAAATTTGAAAACACCATTCTCACCTACTTCCCACGATACTATTAAGGATTGACAGTCAAAATCTAAGCATTCATGGTCCCTTGCCATTATTAATTAGTGGATAATAAAAAGTTCTGTTAGTGGGCTTTGGGCACGTATTTACCCACTTCCATTTTATTTTATATTTTTTTAAAAAAAGATTCTTAGCATTTTATTTCCATTTCTGATCATATGATATACTTTGAGAGTTTTCACATACATTTCTGATCATAAAAGAAAAAGAAAAATAAAGTGTCAAGTGTTGAGTGTGAGAGCTACACACCATGAAAAAAGAATTAAATCTTGTAATGCGTCATTGATTTGCTTAGCTGCACCTGCATGGCTGAATGTTATTGATACATACAACCTACAAAAGACTTGCTTTCCATGAAGAAGAAAATAAAAGAAAAAGCAAACTAAAGCAAAAGCCATCAAGATATTGACATTTTCCATAGACAAAATGAATACTTGGTGACCCCAGTTTCCCTTTTATTTTTATAGCCTTTTTTTATCTTGTTGCAATAAAGGCAGCTCTCAATCTCTTTTCTTTAAAGGAATGGATTTTTTTGTAAGAAAAAAAAAAATCTTCCATTGTCCAACAAGTAGCATTATAAACTTGATTGTAACTAATTATGGTTGTCTATGCATCTTTGGTTCCTAGGATACCTTAAAACATAGGTTAAGCATAGGAGTTCGCCATAATCAAAACCTTGATCTAAAATAAAATGGAACCAGCTATCTAAGCAATCCTTAATTATCCTCTTAGGTAAAGTTTTTTTCTTAGCAAGTTTAGAAGCGAATTCCTCTATCGTTCTAGTTCACTCAATGTTAATAATTTGAAGTGTTCCTAATTGTAGGGTTATCTAGTCAATAAAAAAGGAGAGCTTCATCCTCATAAATTGGATTAACATGTTGCATTGGAAAAGTTGAGAAGTTTGTGCAATAAGGGAATAAGATTTCATGACAGGAAATCTGATAAATCCCATGTGACATGAGAGTTATCAACTGAGAGTTGTAGTTCCAACAACTTTCAGATCCATAAATGAAGGACCAGACTTCAATCTATAACATCTCATGTTATTTACAAGTACCTTAGACCTAAAATTCAAGGTGATTTATGTTGAGTACTAACTTCAAGGAAATTTATAGAAGACAGCAACATGCACATGCAAGTAAATCTTCATATGATATAACCCATGTCAAGGCTGAAAATGATTTGACTCCTGACCTTCAAAATGTCCCTCCTTGACTGGAGAAGGAACTGTCTCACAAGATTTGAATTTGCAATCTCCTTTACTGCTCCACCAAGGCTTCCCCTCAACATTTCTCCAGAACTGTAGTCTGTACACATCAGGCTATACCTTGGCCAGAGATTTCTGCCAGCTACTGAAATTGTCTTGTCTTCAAAGACGTTGTTGAGCTAAAGTTAGTACATCAAATATAATGATGTCAGTAACATCTTCAACTTCAAGATGTTCCCTAATTACAATGGACTGCACTAAGGTCAAAGACAAAGTCATCAAAGTCACACAAATATATAATTTTTTATTCATAAATACTATGCACTGCTTATTTATATGACCCTACATGAATGAAATCATATAATACTACTTACCTTTCTAAAAATCATGCCGCCCCATGGTAATGCCTTATAAATAATTCAAATTGGTGTAAGCTTTACCTCCTTCAAGGTTAAGTTCCATTGGTAAAGCTAGGTATCTAGCTAGCATCAAGAATTATATCAGTTCAAGAAATGGCCAAGGCCAGTGCTCTTCTCCTGACACTAGTGCTTCTTATGTCTCTGATGTTTCAATGTAAAGTGGCTACCAGGATTGGCAAGGATTGTGCTCCTGCTTGCCTTGTTGAAAGAAGAGGAACAGAAAAGCATCTAGACATGGAAGATGATTCAGGAGATGAATCTGGACAAGGAGATTATGACTACTATAGAAGGTATGGTGATGTTCCAAGCCCTGGTATTGGCCACTGATGGCAGAGTTAGTCCTTATCTCCATGCAACTGCTATTTTTTTTTCTCTGCTATACGTTTTTACGTTTAATTCTCATTTTCATCATGTTATGCTGCTGCTACTTCTCTGTTAATAAATAAGCATTTTCAGTAAGGATTTTGGCTAATCTATGGTTTTATGGTGAAGATATGATAATATTGAAAGTTTTAGCATAATACGGTTAGGGATGTATGATCAAGTCCCCACCAAGTGAAGGTACAACTCATTAGAAACTGTATCTTGTGCTGATTATTTGAAAAGAAAAAAAGAATTAGGGCCATACCTCTACTTCAATTGGGTGACCCAAAAAAAAAAATCTTCGTGAAGTCCCACTGTAATTATCACAAATGGGGAAATTAGCATCATGGCCTATGGTAGATGCTTTTATTGTTTCTTTGCGCAGGGGTGAGAAAGCGACCGTATCCCATCTAAGCGCAGGTTCATGATTATGCATGCTTAATTCTAAAGCCAGCACTAAGCAATATCAGCCTTTTTCTATTTGAAAAAGAAAATGCTGTTTTTCAATAACAAGCAGGCATCAATATTTGCTAGTTCATCATAGAGATGTAGGGAATGTTTCTTGAATGTTTCGCCTTGAAATTAACCGAAGCAAGGGTCATGTACTCACACCACTGTTGAAATCTCTAAACAAGTTAGTGTATATATCAAACGTGCTCCTTCTTGAAAATTTTGCAATAACAAGTATGAAAAGAGAAAAAAAAATCTTCATCAATAATTTCTTGTTGAAATACTACTAAATAGAAAATGAAGCTAATAGCAGTACTTATCTGAAATTACTGACAAAGCTTAATTTTGTTCAAGCTTTTTCTGTGGATTCCAAGCTATGTACAAATGCCTTTGGCCAGAATAGCATTCTCTAGTATTTCATTCTTCCGCTCTTAATCTAATAAAAAATACTGGCTCAACCCCTTTAAACAGAGAAATGATGAAGGCCCATTTGTGCTATATTTAAATTCTAGTGTTTGATCTTTGCGTTCAGCAGTGAGGTCTTAATAGAAACAGGATATAGCAAGAAACTGCAGTTAAATCAATCAATTGTGTTCTAGTGAAGAGATAAACTTGCTTAGTGGACAACCAGCAAACAAACTACAAGGAAATAGTATTCCTTCTAATTGACAATTAATCATCATTATTAACCAGCTTCCCTCCCCAACTCAGATCCTCACAAAAGATCACTGACATCAATTTTAGTCCTTTTCTTGCAATCATACTTGGCCAGGAAAATGAAAATGTGGCTCCATACAAAATGCAGGCTGGCAAGGCTTCTCTTGGTCTGGGTATTATTGCTCTCTGCAGTTTACAAAATCCATGGCTTCAATCCTCCTAAGCTTTGAAAAAAGTACACAAGAGGTAGACTGAAAACTAGGATCTAAACTTGATTTGCAATTATGAATCCAGAAACAGAGTGCAAATGTCTGAACAAGTGATTTAGTGAGAACATTGCGAGACAACAAACTAGCCACAAATGGGAAGATCTCACAAATGTTTCAGTGAATGGAATACGCATTGATGCAAAACTATAAGTAGAATAAGTCGAGGATGAAAATATATGGCAATAGACTAGTCAATGAGCGGGCATAGGATTGGATTAGACATGGAAAATTGTGGGAACTCAAACCAATGTCAATATATAAGACCTAGAAAAAAAAAATCGGTTTAAAAAAATTTCAAGTTGTTCCTTGTAATATGGGTTTGTAGCAAAGACAACAAAACCATTCGAATTTTCAAAAAGCTAAGTCAGTACTAACTCACAATCACAATATCATTGAGGAACCGAATTATCTACACTGGATGCTCCTAGTATTAATCAACAAGAATAATTTGCTAGACAAGAACACGAAAGGGCATGTAGCATGCTGTTTAGAATATGTAAAATATGAGTAAGAACGGGATAGATACCAGAAGCACTTCCAAAGAAGATGACCTCAATTCTACAGAGTGATTTCAATCGAATCAAAATCGGAATTTTACCAACTATATATATATATATATAAAAATTTGAACCCCACATGGTTAACGGGGAGCTTTCTTCTTTCCTAGAACAGTGACTCTCTTCCCCGTCAAGGTTGGGCAATTGTTCTCAGTGCGTTGTACCCTGCATGGCAAACCCTGAATATGTCCTACCACTCAATAGCATTGAATCTCCTTCAACCTCCTTATATTGAGAGCATTGAAACGTCTCTAAATTATTCAAAATCAAAAGAGGTGCATAAGAACTTAAGAAAAAATAGAGAGAAACGAACTTAAGAAAATATCAAAACGATTGGATCCTGGAAAGAAAACGGGACTCGCCTTAGGAGTGTTTGAGAATGGAAGAGACACAAAGGTGGAGAGATAATCACTTCTCCGAACGTTGCATATGAGGTGCCACAGGCATTGGCAGTGTTTTTGCCATTATTTTTTCCTGCCGTTTATCGGGAGCCAAACAAATGGTGAAGTTGCTAATTGCTTATCCGATCGCAGAACTTGAGCAGTACTCGTCGTCATTGGATAATGCAACGCTGCGTTTGGGGCCATATGCTTCACAATCACCTGCTAAAAGACAAAAACTCAATTCCTAGTTTTCTGTATTTTTTTAAAATTTTGCATCTTTTTTATAATTTTTTGGTTTTTTAAATAAAAAATTCTAAAATAATGTTTATATGTCCAAATTTTAATTTCTATTTTAATATATTTTGTTACATTTTTAAATTGATATTATCAAATTATTATTGATAAAATGTGAAAGTAAATAATGTTTATTTTAATTAAATAGAATTTGTTCATCTTTTATGTTTTTAATTATTTTAAAGTTATTATTTATTTTTTAAAATTATAATAATATATAAATTGACTATTATAATTTTATTAAAATTTTTAAAAAATTTTTAAATTAATTTTTAATATTTAATAAAATTTAATATATTTAAAATAAATATAAATAAAAAATTATATTTTTTAATATACGTAAAATAATTTTATACATATTAGCGTTAATAATTTTTTTTTTTAAAAAATTAAGAAACAGACTTTTTTTTTTTAAAAAATTTAGATACAGAAATGAGTAAAACTTCAATTCAAACTATTAATTTCATAAAATAAATAGAGTTTAAATCATTAGGATGATTTAGAATTTGGGCTAAGCTTTCCCTATTAAACCTTTCAAACACTCCATAGGCGTGAAGCGATAAATCGGAGTTGACTCTGCCCATATTGTTTATAGAGATGAAAATGCTTAGTGGACAACATCGGTCCTCACCCGAGTAACAAAAATTACAAGGAAATCAGTTTACAGCCTAATATGATGTAAAATAGCATACCAAGTGATGGAAAATAGCTTCACTTTCTGGGAATATTCTTCTTATCAGATTTTGATTAAAAGATGTGATTGCATGATCTGATTTGAGAATTGAGAATGAATAAATGGAGTTTGTGCATAAGAGCTTGCCACTAAAAAGCCCGTCCTCAATGCGGCTGCTATCGAGATTTTTGTTATTAAATCAAAAAAATACATGTCCCACATTGAACTACTAATTTTATTTTTTTTTTATAAATATAATTATTTTTTATTAAAATTCAAAACTATATAACAAAAACGATTTAAATATCAATAAATAAACTTTTTAGCTTATCCTGTTTATACTAGATCTCCATTGAATCCAACAGCTAGAAATCTGTCAAGCAATTTTTGTTAATACTTCACAGGCTTACTCATTGAAGTTGAAAAAGAAAAAAAAAAAAGAAACACTACAAACAACACAGGGGTCTTCCTCTTGACTGGAATGGAGCTTTCAATGTGTACTATCAATTTCAATCCAACAGCGAAATGCAAAAAAATTGTTTCTTCTTTTTTGGATCATTTTATTTTAGTTAATATTTAAGTTGAAAATAATTTTAATATTATTGAATCGACGTTGATTTAATCTATATTTTAGATAATTAATTTTTGTAAGAAAAAAAAAAGTTAAATAAACAATGAAATTCAAATTAAACATTAAAATGACTAAACTGTAAATTGTCATGAAAAGATATTATTTTGATTAGAACTTGAAATTACAAAATTGTAAGAGTTGTTGGAATAGTTGACATGAAGGCCCAGGCTGAAGCAATAATGGGAGATTCACCATTAATGAGAAGTTGGAAAAGCTCCAATTTCCAGTTGGTTGAGTTAAGAGATATCACATTCACACATTAAATGGAAAAGGCCAAAAAACTCAGAAGCAATTAAGATGAAGAAGCTTTTTTGAACATTTGTTGTCTAGATAACAAACACATGGGTCTTCCTCCACGTGCCCCCCTCTCTCTCTCATTCAATATTTCACCCCTCTCTCAATCAAATGTTTATTAAAATATTAATTATTTTTAAGTAAAGTTAAAGAATTTAATCACATTAATTAAGTAAATATTTATTAAAAGTATTTTATTATGTATATTAATATAGGGAGAATAAAATTTATTATTAATTTAGTAAGTTAAAAATATCGATGATTATAAGAAAGAGGGTATTTCTTGATAAACATCAACCAATGAAAAAATTCACTTATTTTTATACAAGTGGAGGAGGGAATTTTAATATTAATGAAAAGTTGACAATGGGTCAATTTTTCTTAATTTTTGAGTTAAGCTTAATTTTCTTATTTTAATTTTAAATCTAAATCAAATTTGAATTAAAAATTTTGATTAATTTAGAAGGAAAAAAAAAAGATAAATTAGATTAAAGTTTCTCCATATAAATAAGAGGGAAATTAAATATTTTTAAAATAAAATTCACACATGGGTAAATGGAATTAAATCAAAATCTTAATCAACAAGGCATGAAACACAAGGCCTATTGTAGGATGTTGGTCCCAAAGATCTTTTGTTTTCTTTTCTTTTTTCAAAGCCAAAGATCTAATTGGGAGTGGCTGAATTTTGACTTCATGAAATAAAGTTAGGTTTATAGCACTGCCAATTCCCTTAAATTGATAAGCCACCCCACTAATTAGGCCAACCATTGTTTTCCCTTTTTATATCAATCACATTTTGGTCCCTCCAATTTTCTTTTTCATAAATTTATTATTAATTGGTAAATGATATTCTAATTTTACGAAAATATTATGTCATTGATTATGTAATTTTCAGCAAATATATATATTTTAAAAAAAATATATTTAGTCGAAATAATTAATCTTTTAAATTCTTGAATCCTTACTCATTTTCAAAAGCATCCGTCGGATTATAAACTTGTTCCTACTCTTATAACAAGTATGAAAAAAAAAACAAAAAAAGAAGAGAGTATGTTGAGATGTGGCGAATAGTTCCAAATCATGGCAAACATGGATCAACTCCATTGAACAACTAGTTTTGCAAAGAAATATTTTTGAAAAGAGAAAACATTCCCTCGTATTTATAAAAAGTTTTTGGGAATTTATATTTCTTCAACTTGGATAAAAAGAAATCAACTTTGATACAACTTTATCACAATTTTCGTAAAATCCATCGTCATTCGTCACAAGACAGAATCAAAACGCCCTTTTTTCTAACCCACGTTCTCTTCCTTTCTCATTCTTTATAATATTAACTTCACTTAATTGAGCAACATTCGCAATTGTCGGTTGGTGCTCAGCTTTAACAGCTTTTGTCCATTCATTTAACTCTTTAAATCCATCCAATATCTCCACTCCTCGCTGTCTTAACCTTACTCTCCACCTTCAATTTATCTACAAATCTGCCTCACATGCCTTATATTTTGCTGAATAATCTGTTTTATGAAGAGTGAGTCAGGTTCACTGTATTGCTAATATATTGTGAAGATTGGAAAGATTTGAACTTTAACTCTCTACTTGCAGATCCAATAAGAGAATTGTGTCCAAGAAGTTCAGAATGGGATGGAAACTCAGGTAAAAGTTCAATGCTTCACTACATTTTTCTGTTTGTATCAGTTCCCATTGTTTATTTGTTTTGAAGTTTACAAAAAATATGATGGGTCGAGTCAGTTATAAAGTGCTTTGCCATATTTCTTAATCAGAGTGAGCTGTGAAATGCTAAGATTAGAGGTCAAGTCGCTATCTTTATTCTTGATAAACCCCCCAGAAGAAAACATAAGAGATGATCCGGCCAAAAAAGAAGGGTGTTAGCTGAGATGATTAAATAGACAAAGTGGGTCTAGAGAGAGGCCAAGTGGGGTACAAGAAAAGAGAAAAGGCAGAGCCTGAATGTTGGTGCAGAGAGGATTTGAAAGGCTTGGTGATTAGTGCATTTAGAGCTAAGAAGCATGTTCATCTCATATGACTCACATGGGTCTGCCTCTGATGATCATTGAACCAAATTGCTAGTTCTCGAGGACAAGTTTCGTAGGTTAAAGAATTCAATTGAGGCTATGTGTTTCGTTTTTATTATCGTTACATGCTTTCAGTAAAACCCATTTGTTTAACGGCAATCATAGTAACGCTTAACCTTCCTCTAAACTTCTTGAATCAGCTTTCAAAGATTTTACCAGGAAAAAAGAATAAAAAGTGTATCTTTTTGTACTGAGAATCTTGTAACTCATCGGTGGATGGATAAATTGAGAGAGATTAAAGGGATTCTGTTCTGTGCAATTTGGTGTGTATGAGGAGGAGAAAGCAAGGGAGGGTGGGGTCTGTTCAATGGTCCTCAATATCGGCTTTATTGCAGTGGGCACTTGTGGTGGTGTGATGGTTTGGAGAATGTAACTGTCGTTATATCACGTGACTGTGCCTTTCTGTTTCCATCACTTAGGATTCTTTCACTTTTTTGTATTTTTTTTTCCACACTGTTGAAAGATGTAGCAGCAGTAACTTTCTCCCATAGGCTGCCATACCCGTGGCTATATGTACACTGTTATCTCAAAGCTTCTGTTGTTCTATACCCTTTTTGTCTTTTATGGGCTGGTGGTTGTTTAATATTTCGTGTTTGATTGGATTTTTTGATTGATTCAAGAGCAAGAAACAGAGAGGTATTAACCAGAAAAGGAAAATAAAGGTAAACATGTAATTCTTATTTATAACGCAAAATAAGTGCAAGTCCAGCAATTAAAATGAGGGCCCTTCTACATTTATGAAGCTCTATTTGATTAGTTTTATTGTAGTTCAGCCAAATATTTTTAGGATTCAGGTATTTCACTAAAAATTAGGCTTGAGCTGTCAAATAACTTCTGCGGTTTTCATTTTATATTCTTAAAAAAGTTTTCGTGAAAATCTTCGCAAAAATATATGCATTTTCTAAGAGTTTGGTGGGATGTGATGGAGGTATGGATGGCATGTGGACTTATTGGAAAGTGAGTGAATGAGACCTGCATTTTTTTTGTTCTCTATCTTCTCTGTTTGCGCGTTCTATCTTCTCTGTATGCGGGTGAAAGGCAAGGATATGCATGGGTGCCTTGGAATTCATGAGCATATTCTTTTGATTGTGTTCTCAGATTCCATTCTAATTCTATGTTCAGTATAAATGTTTGATTCCTTGCAGATCAACAAGTGTGTTGTTTCAGGAACTTGAAGAAAATTATTGTGAAGATTGAGGCATAGGAACCATGGATCTTGAGCATGGTAAATGTTGGGATACCTCAAAGGTCTGTTCATTTCCTTTAGAGCTTAATAGGCACTGGTTGTTTGAAGTTGTGGACCTTTTATTGTGGCATAACACGTAGAATCAATTCAGTTTGTAGAAACTTAATTATTTGTGGTGCTTGTGCAACTTGGTTGAAACCTTAAGAATAGTGCTTGTCAAATTTCATTTCAGAAAGATTCTTGGAAGACACTGTTGGTTTTGGCTTATCAGAGCCTTGGCGTGGTATATGGGGACCTTAGCACGTCCCCGCTCTACGTTTACAAGAGCACATTTGCAGAAGATATCCAACATTCAGAGTCCAACGAAGAGATTTTTGGTGTTCTGTCATTTGTTTTCTGGACTCTCACTTTGGTCCCCTTGTTCAAGTATGTCTTCGTTGTACTTAGAGCTGATGACAACGGAGAGGGTAAGTGCCTGGACGGCTATGCTGCTTTAACTTTTATGGGTTGTATCATCAAATTGAAAACCTTTTGACTCATTTTGTAGGCGGTACATTTGCATTGTATTCCTTGATATGCCGGCATGCAAAAGTTAGCCTTCTGCCCAATAGACAAGTTGCAGATGAAGCATTATCCACCTACAAAATGGAGCATCCTCCAGAGAAGAATAATAAATCAAAGGTTAAATTGTACCTTGAGAAGCGCAAGGGATTGCATACTGCATTGCTGATATTGGTACTTCTTGGTACATGTATGGTGATTGGAGATGGACTGCTCACTCCAGCAATTTCTGGTGAGTCTCTTTCTAGTAACAGTCCCCCCTGGCTAGTATATGCTGAATTTCTCTCAGTTCTTAACTAACTTATTGTTTCTTTGTTTTTCATATGTAGTTTTTTCTGCAGTGTCTGGCCTTGAGTTATCCATGTCCAAGGAACATCATCAATGTAACTCTTCTTTACTTGCATTTGCCTTATTTCTAATACTTTACTGTTCCTAGAAGGTATAAATTTTAAAAGAAGCTGGTATTTAATGGAATGCCCAATCTTGTTGCATTTATAGATTGATGGTGTGCAAACAAAGCAGCAAAGAATAGCTAGTTAATTACATGGATTAATGCTCAATCTTCTTATTTCTCTATTTAGTTTCATGGTGATCTCTCCAGAGAAGGAAGAGACTAGAACGGGGAGGGGACTAGGGAGAGGCAGGATTAGAGTTTGGCTGGCTGTGAATAAAACTTTTTGAGCTTTGGTTGTGTTATGAGGAAAGTGATGTCCAAAATTGGTGACATGATGCTCCCAAATGTTGACAAAGTCATGCAAATTATTTAAAGGCGTAAGCTGATGTCTTTATTTGGCCATAGGGGAATAATTGGATTCGTTCTTTTGGGAGAGGGGGCTCTACTTTGTCAATCTGATAAGAAAAGACAGTTGGCCTGAAATTTTGGGACCATCAATACTATCGGTGCCATGTTCTTGAGGAGTCATACCCGGACACCTTGTGTCATCCTCATGTGTGATTCTGTTTAGGGAGTATGAGGATAGTGCTGCATAAGTCAGATTGACAAAGAAACAGTTTTTTTATTTTATTTTTTATTTTCTTATTACTACTGCATCTTTTTATTTTTTATTTGAAGTTGATGAAGAGTAAATAATTGGCAGCAATAATGAATGAATCTTCTAGACTTATTTTGATGTCACTAGAGTAAAATTTTCTGGATGCATGAAGTTTTACCATTCTCTTTAGGTCTGCATAGGCAGCCATGAATGGGAGAATAATTGTAAATATTTTGGGCAAGTAATACAGGACTTTGTTTACATATTTAGTTGCTTTTTTCTGGTCAATGTCTTTTTATGACAGTTAAATTAATATAGGACATTTTGTTACACATTTAGTTGCTTTTTGAGACAGATCTTTTTCACTGAAAGGCTTTAGGTCTCTCTGAGTTTCTGTTGTATGTATTTTCATTCTTCAGGTCTTCTGTCATATCCAATTTATATTTTATCATGTTAAACATGTTGGCATAAAGCGCAGTAATTCATGTCACTAGATGTGTTTCATCAGTAGAAATGAAATATTATCATTTTTATGCTGGTTTTATTTTTAGTTATAACTTTACCTTAATACTCTTTGCCCCGTCCTTTTTGCAGATGCTGTAATTCCAATTACTTGCTTCATCTTGGTTTGTCTTTTTGCACTTCAACACTATGGCACGCATCGAGTGGGATTTTTCTTTGCTCCAGTAGTGTTGACGTGGCTACTATGCATCAGTGCCCTTGGCTTGTACAACATAATCTACTGGAATCCACATGTTTATAAAGCTCTTTCCCCATATTACATGTTTAAGTTCTTGAAAAAAACAAGGAAAGGCGGGTGGATGTCTTTGGGGGGAATATTGTTGTGCATAACAGGTACATTTATAACACGTGCATTTGCAGAATTGTTGTGTTGGATGTTCTGTGACTACAAATTTCAAATTCAACCTGAAATGTGTCTGCTATGTATGATGTATCCCTAGACCAATACAATCTACCAGTACAGTTTGCCATCCAGGACTTGGTGTCGATGGATTATATTGCAGGAAACAGCCCTCTGGATCATATTTTATTCAGCTACCTGAGAATGCCAATAATGTGCATGATGTGTATGCAGGTTCAGAGGCAATGTTTGCTGATCTTGGTCATTTCTCTTATGCTGCAATTCAGGTTTGTTGGAATTCCCAAGTTAGTATGATTTTTGGCCATACAAAAATTCAGACATCCTACAACTGATAGTATAATTTTTTTTTTCTCTTTCTTCGGACTTCAGATTGCTTTCACATTTATGGTTTATCCAGCACTTATATTGGCATATATGGGGCAAGCTGCATATCTGTCGCAGCATCATGATGACAATAGTCATATTGGTTTTTATATTTCAGTTCCAGGTAACAACCAACTTCATTCTTTTTAAAGATCACAATGTTCAACCTGTGTTGTATAGAATAGGATGTTACATTATATGCTTTATTAGTACTGACTTCAGGGTTTGTCATCCTAACAATGCTGACTTAACTTTAAAATGTGCCAATCCTAGCAACCGAAGAAAATGCAATGTCTCTATTTGTTGGAGTCTTGGGGATTATTTTATTCAAACCATTGCAACTGTGTACTTTACTAAGATAATGATGACTTTGGATGCAGAAAAATTGAGGCTACCGGTGCTAATAATAGCCATTCTTTCTTCTGTGGTTGGAAGCCAAGCAATCATCAGTGGAACATTCTCTATCATAAACCAGAGCCAGTCTCTTGGCTGCTTCCCAAAAGTGAAAGTTGTTCACACATCTGATAAGATACA
This sequence comes from Manihot esculenta, assembly GCF_001659605.2. NCBI lineage: Eukaryota > Viridiplantae > Streptophyta > Magnoliopsida > Malpighiales > Euphorbiaceae > Manihot > Manihot esculenta. The sequence continues at coordinate 34,154,799 of NC_035167.2, read as the reverse complement.
TGGCCAGATATATATTCCTGAGATCAATTGGATTCTCATGGTTCTCTGCATTGCTGTGACCATTGGATTTAGAGACACAAAACACATGGGGAATGCATCAGGTAAGTTGCATCGTCAGTGTTGGCTCAGATCCTTATTTTTCTAATATATCACCAAATTAGTTTCCCATTTCAACTAAATGTTTAATTATTACATTGGAAGTTCATTTCCCTGTTCATAAGAGCAGTGTCCATTTCTAGGTTTTTACGTTTTTGTGGGTAAGCCTAACGTGCCATTTGCTGAATTGACGTTGTTATATAACTTGCTTCGTCTCAGAATCATGATAAAATTGTTTTAAGCACCTAACTTCTAAGTATTGTAATCTCATTGTTTTCTCTTGCAGGACTAGCAGTGATGACAGTAATGCTAGTGACCACATGCCTTACATCCCTGGTTATCATCCTTTGTTGGAACAAGCCCCCTATCTTAGCGCTTTCATTTCTACTTTTCTTTGGCTCTGTTGAACTGCTCTACTTCTCGGCTTCCCTCACCAAGTTCACTGAGGGTGCCTGGCTTCCCATCCTCTTAGCCCTCTTCCTCATGACCATCATGTTTGTTTGGCATTATGCCACCATTAAGAAATATGAATTTGATCTTCATAACAAGGTTTCACTAGACTGGCTTTTAGCCCTAGGTCCAAGCTTAGGAATTGCTAGAGTTCCTGGCATTGGCTTAGTTTTCACTGATCTCACCTCTGGCATCCCTGCAAACTTTTCACGATTTGTCACCAACCTTCCTGCCTTCCATCGTATCCTTGTATTTGTGTGCATAAAATCAGTGCCTGTTCCTTATGTGCCACCTGCTGAGAGGTACCTTGTGGGCCGTGTTGGCCCTGCATCTCATAGATCTTACAGATGCATTGTTCGTTATGGATACCGTGACGTGCATCAGGATGTTGATTCTTTTGAATCTGAGCTTGTAGCTAGGCTGGCTGATTTCATCAACTATGATTGGCATCGAGCACATGGGACTAACTCATGTACTGAGGATGATGCTTCTCGATCCAATGAATCATCGAGTGAATATAGATTGGCAGTAATTGGAAGCAACTCATTATCTGGCATACCAGCTTATGAGATTGAGGAAACTCTGCAGCCAGCAAGTGTATCTGGCGGATTTTCGACAGTAGAAAGTATGACCGATGTCATCGAAATGGAACCCACAGTTGAAAAAAAAGTAAGGTTTGCCATTGATGATGAGCCACTATCTGATATGCATCTGCAGTTAAAAGAAGAGCTAGAAGATCTGTTTGCAGCTCAACAAGCTGGTACTGCTTTTATACTAGGGCATTCGCATGTTCAAGCAAAACAAGGGTCATCTCTCCTGAAGAGATTAGCCATTAATTATGGGTATAACATCCTTGGAAGGAACTGCAGAGGCCCAGATGTGGCACTCAAAGTTCCACCAGTGTCTCTTCTTGAAGTTGGCATGGTTTATGTTGTGTAATAATTTCATGTAAGTAATTTTCTATGCTTATTTTATATAGAGAAAAAACTGAACTGTAGCTAGAGGAAATTTAAATTAAGGCAAGGTCTGTAGAGGAAGGTCAACTTGTTTGTAGAGAGTCATCTTCTATCAATCATTTCCACATCTTGAAATAGAAAAATGAAATTATAAGAAAAATACTATGATGATTACAGTAAGCTGAAAAGCATCAGCAGCAAGAAGAGGTTTTGATTATGAATTTTGTTAGGCGTAGTGACTCGCTGTGATTGACAAGTTAAATTTTCGCTATTTACTTACTATTTTCCTTTATTTAATTACTTGTGTGTATTTTTTTTTTTTTAATATTGCAATCGGTGAGTGCTTATGCGTTTGTTTCAATATAATGTTATCAAAAAATTAATTGTATTACAATAATTGGGATTATCTACTTATTGTATATATAGTGATTATAATTTGATATTAAGTCTAATAACTATCACAAAAAAAGTTCTGTTTTTGGCATTAAGATGACCATCCTAATCTCTCGCCAGCCATTGAGATATTTCTAATGTATTTGCTCCATGTTCAAAGCAAATTGCTCCTCTCAATTTTATTAGTTAGCCCAAGGACCACGTAGCTTTCCTTTAGCCACCAAGTATTGTGAGTGGCGGCTAAGCTATGTGCAATCACAAATTGCAATAAACTAGTGGTTCTGCTTTGCAGGCCAAGCATAGCCGTACTAACTATATAAAAGGAGCAAATTAGACGAAGTTTCTGAGTAAAAAAATTGACTTTGATACTGCTACACCTCAGGAAACTAGACATGGGACTTAGAACTCTTCCCTTGTCACCTTCTCAAAACTGTTCTTTCCCTCCACAGGTACGAGTTGCACAGAAATACTCGTCCGATCACAGGCTGCATAAGAGCTCTAACTTTAGAATTTTAGCTAAATCAGAGAATGGTAAAGAGGAGCCAAAGAAGAGCAAGCAATCTTTGTTTAGCAGTGTAACTGAAGCTTTAGATTTCTCCCAAGTTCGGTCTGCTAAAGATGCTGAACTTCTTGAGGAGGCTAGAGAAAACACCAGCTCTGGCAACAGAATGACTAGAGAACAGGTATTGCAGACTTCTTGTTTTGATACAAGGACTAATAGTGTTTCTTTTTATTCTTTTTATTGTAGTGGTCTAAGCCATATGTGACTGGAATTTCTCATTTAATGCAGTATGGTGCTCTTAGAAGGAAGATTGGTGGGACATACAAGGATTTCTTCAAATCTTATGTTGAAGGTATGTAATTCATTCTTCTAATTTTGTATTCATTCTGTCGAAATCTTGTTCTTGGTATCCCATCATTTTTCTCTTGGAACAAGTGTAGAAACTATCATATTTCTTGTTGTATCTGCTTTTGAGTACTGGGTTTAGCGAGCTCTAACAGTTTGCTGTATTTGCTTATCTTGAAATCAGTGGATGGCCAATACGTGGAAGAAGGCTGGGTTGATAAAACATGCAAGGTCTGCAGGAAAGAGACAGGAGGAGAGCCAAGGCAAGTTGACAAGTTTGGAAGATATGTTCATGTGGCATGTCTAGAAAAAGCCAATTCAGGGAACTTTTTTACCAGACTTTTCTCCTGATGAAGGGAGTGTTAGCTGCTGAATGAACTTTGCTCTGTATAGGTATTGATATTTGATATAGATTTGGTGCAAGAGAATTGCCTCTGAACTTAGAGGTCATGAGGTTGAGGATGCAGAAGTGGAACTTGAATGATAAATGGTCAAAACTTGTTTAATTTTGTAATGGAATCATGAAGTCGGCCATAATAACATCCTTCTCTGCTAATTTAAAATGGAAATCATACCAATCATACAGCTCAGTCTCGTTGTCAGTAGAAAATTCTTCTGGGCAAGCACATCCAGCAATTTAAATCCATGGAACATGACAACACAGAAAATAGGTTTCAGCATCAATCTGCAATTGAAATAAATTGACATCATATTTCTATTATCAATTCCATCAGACTAAATGGCACTTGATTTGCTTTAACCCACAAACTGCTGCATGATCAAGGATATCCTTGAGAGAATCCACTATTGATCTCCTGTACAAGGATTACAATCATTCATTGTAAACCATTTCCTCGAAAAAATGTGAAAGTTCGATAAACAAATTTAAATTTCACTTCACTTCCAACTATCATCTGGACAATTACTTTTCATAAGTTCCACTTTCTTCCTTCTGCTTCATTTACCTTGTATTCACGGAATAATTCCCACAATTGATAAATCAATCAATCATGCCAAGTTCACGCCGGCCCTGGTTACTTTGCAGGCTGTACTCTCTAGCAAAGACTTGAAGAAATTTGGAAAGCAGAAGATAAAAATGGAAAACAATTTTTCATTGCCAGCATAAGCTAGCTGAAGGTGAAGACGTATAGATCGAACCTGCCATGGTCAATGGCTTATTCATTTCCGAAGTTCAATAATGCCTATTACAAAATTATAATCTTCATGTGAAAACAAGTATTCTATAAATTATATTTTTCATGTTCATTTTAATTTTAATATAATGATGTCGAATTGTCGGTAAAGAAGGGGAATATTTGCGGATGAGATTGGGACAGTGGCTAAATTATAATCTGGAGTCTATAAATATAATCTGAACTCTAAATACGTTCATCCAATCTAAGGAATCAAAAAGGGGAAAAAAGGGAAAGACTTGAGACCAACATCAAACGTCAAACTTAACAATCACATTTGCATAACACTAATAAGCTATTGGTAAGGACTAATAATATGATTGGGATTTTCTATGGACTAAAACACATAGAAGGCTTTGGCTCTGTCTGCAAAGGAATTCGCATCCCAACTATCAGTTTCTTCTCATGCTAAGCAGCATCCATTTGCATTACTGTGCCAACTGCCACACAATCAGGCAATCTCTGTAGTTGAATCCACCATCTATCTCCTGTCCAAGATCATAATATTCTATCAATCAAAACTAATTTGAACCACCGACCAGTTCCAGTAAATACATCAGCAAATGAAAGACCATATAGCCTTATAACACAAACTATTTACTACTGACCACCAAAATGAACCACCAAACATCTCCCAATTTTGGTTTTGAATCAAGTAAGCATATCAATAATATAGTGAAAACATAACACAGTCACACTTAAATTAGTTGTAATAAGACAATAGCGGAAGGGACATCACTATAAAGATTAGTAATCCTAGTTCCACTAAATTATTGCTTATGCTGCAAGAGTGTTGCATATAACAATTAGCTCACTTGTGTCTCTTCCTTTCTTCCCTCCCTCTAAAGCAATGCTATGCAGAACTACAATTCAACTATTGGACAGCAGAGTAGGAGGACAATCCCAGGTTGATTCAAAGATTCTTCAGTTATTTCAGATGATACATGTTTAGTGCGGATTCTGATAGGCTTCTTTGTAGTTTTAACTTTTCTTTCTCTAATGATCTTAAGATATTTAAATAATCGATTAACAACTTATCTCTCACAGTTAGGCACTTCCATTTATTCAGGTTAGTTCAGTTTGTACAGTTTGGAGTTCTTATTAAATAATTTTGCAGTCTCTCCCTATTTCTTCTTATTTTATTTCATTTTTTATATAATACTGACTTTCTTATTCTCAGTTAATATTTTCATCATAAAAGTTTCCTATTGGAATTTCTCTTTGGTGTCCTTGATTGATCCTTTGTGCTAATTTGTCCGTACAAGGAAGAGGAGTAGATGGGAAAAAGTAAGTATTATTTATTCTTCATGACATGAAATTATCACTAAGAGTAAATCCAATTCTATATGTAGTTGTTCTTTAATGAGAATAATGAAATGAATTTGTGATACTATTTCTAATCTTTCACATCTATATTTAAAGTTAACTTCAACTAATCCTGATTAGTGATTAATAATTTTATTGGTAATTATCACTCTCATTCTCATTTTTCAAAATCTGCTCAGGAAATTTCCCATGCTTTGATATAAGTGAACTTGGAAAGTGATGTTAAATTCAACATATGCAGACAAACATTTCTAGCACAAATTAACATAGAAATCTTGTTTTTAAGAGGAAGGATTCCTCCAATATCTTTGAGAATTTGGGTTCAAGGCTATTCTCAAATTTTTCATAAATATTAAAATGGATTCTGATAAAACTTTCATTAGATAAAATTTGATCTTGAATATAATTATATCCATGTTTTTCCTATATTAGCCTCACTGGTATCTTAACAGTTTAAACTACTGATTTATTACTAATTTGTTTTTGCTATTCTTTGGTCAATTATAGTTCTAAAAAGACCAGTTAATTATAAGACAAGTTACATAGTGAAAGCTATGCAGGGCAGACTCTTATTTTCAGTATCTATAGCAGATCAAGGATAACATGCTAGAGTATGCTCCATGCCAAGGCAAATGCCTGTTTCCAGCTAACAAGCAAAAACTTAAACCACAGATAAATTAAATAGAATAACTCAGGCTCTAATGAACTATGCAAACTCCTCCCAGACAAAAGCACATGGAAATAACAGGTAAAAATCGACTAACCTTAGGCGTTTAGCTGTTGGAGCAACCAATCCCCTTTTCTCTAGACTTTTATATCGATCCCTTAGAAGGGTGCAGCAACCCTTTATATGATTGAAGTACAAAGGATAAGAACAACAAACATCAGTTTCTAACTTCTAATAAACATAAATCAGATGACATTTAAGCAACTTCTAAAAATAAAAAGGATCCTAGTGCGCACCTTCAGCTTGCGAAGAGAACCAGTAATTTCTTCTGACAATAGTACCTGTGGAGGTGCAGGCTCAAATCTGTAATAGAAAATTGTCAATTAGTATTCTCCAGGAGTCATGCTTGAAATTATAATGCACAATGTAAGTTTGATTCAAGAAATGAAATCCATTAACAAATTAACTTTGAAAATGGAAAAACCTTGAGAAGTTAAACATGCATAACCAAAACAAACAATATTTCAGCACTGTTTTCTATTTGTTTGGGCCAAAAGGAAAGATGTCAAAAGACAACAGCAACTGCATGCATACTTGTGCTTTCCTAGGCGCGGTGGACGTGCTTTAAGTCTTTCTTCCTTAGCTACTATACGCCTGATATGTCTTTTATGCTTCTCCTCATCTTCTTTAGCTATTTCCTTAATGATATCAGGCAAGCTGCAGCCGGGATGAAGAAACAACAGTAAGAACACATTTCTCACTGAAATAAATCTCATCTGAACAAGAGGTATCATCTTACGAATCAATTTCTTTCGAAAGCTCCTCCTTCTTCTTGGATTCTGCTTCTTTTTTCTGCTGTTCTTTGAGTCTGGCTCTCCTATTCAACTCAACTCTGGTCACCCTTTTTGTTTTAGTGGACCTGCCACATGGCCATTGAAAATTTCAAACAGAAAGAAGTTAGATGATACAACTAGTGGAAAACAGATAGAACTACCAAAACCAAAATAGACTAAAAAATCTGAGACTAAAATGCTTCATTTTGTATTGAAAAGCCAGGACTTAGTGGATAAACATATAAGGGTATAAGTTAAGCAAAAGAAAGAACAGCATTTGAGATAAAAGTCTTTAACAAGTTGATTTGACTCGCATGCACATTTATGCATTAATAGCAACAAATAAAATCTCTATTTTAATCAAGTAAATGATGCTTACCTTTTTTCTTGTTCAGCATCCTCATTATTTGTTAAATTCTCTTCATCATCATCTCCATTATCCGCCTCAAGGAAGTACATCTAAACACAGTACAGATGTTGTAAATTTCTGCTATAGGAAAATAACTTAATGCTATGCTTGAAAACCAACATTTGAAATTGAAGATTTGGATATACTTTAGTATAGATTATTAATCTAGCCGGGATTTCAAATAGCACTATTTTACTTATTAAGAGATTTTTAGAGTGCATTTGAAATAATAATTTTTTTTAAGTATTTCAAAGCCACATTCAAATAAGATACTCTACTAGTTTATGAATCCAATATATATTCATCACTACAATCAATTGAACGAAACATATACTCTTATAAATCTAAATCTCATATTTCAAACTCCCCCAGCCAAACATAAAGGTAAATGTAAGAGTAAAGCAAGAGACTCACATCTTCTTCATCAATCACTTGCTGTTCCCCAGGAACAGTTAAAGGAACAGGTTGAGGTCCCAACTCACTTTGATACACTTTCTGCATTTCCTCTGCAACAGCTTGGGCCAATGAATCCTGGATTGAAGAGTTAAAGTAAAAAAATATAAGCATTCTGATTTGGAAGTAGTAAAAGAAAAGCAAAACCTATCGGTATTTGAAACAGGAAAATACCTGATGAGCTTCAAATGAAGGATTAAACGAGCATCCTGGAGGCTCAACTTCCACTGCCGGAATAGCTGAAGGTTTGGATGCCTGTAAGTGATCAGATAATCATAAAGCCAATGCAACAAACGCTGATTAAATATCTAAAAAGTAAAACGAACTCCACATATGCCATGACAAAAAAAAGGAGTCTTGTGTGACTCTATCAAAATTAAAGAAATATGCTCAGAAATAAGAGCTCAAGTCGAAATTTAGATTTCTAAAGCCAAGCAAGTACCTTTCGAAGTTTGTTGTCAGCTTCACCTGGAACATTGTCGAAGGAAGAAAAAAATAAACATCTTGCCAACTCTAAACAAGCTAAACTAACATAAATTAATAAGTTCGGTATGCCAATGAAAATTCAATACCTTCACTTCCCCACAAGTCCACCATGCTAGAACCCTTGACACAACTATCATTCTGAGACAAAATCCCATGAAATAATCTAAATGCCGAATACTCAAAGTAATTAATGAAAATTCAGAACCTCAACTAAAACTGCTTGCTCACTTACCTTGGAACCATCTTGAGTAGCATCTTTTGGCTCAGCCTCTCTCTGGGATTTCTTAGATTTCTTCTTCTTTTTCTGATTTGAAGATGGCACCGCCTGGACAAAAGGATTCTTCTGCAGTACACTGTCACAGCGGAGAACCTTTTCTCTGTGCTTCTCAATATTGCGCTTCACAGAAAGATCTGAAATTGACCCAATAAAAAGGTAATCAGCTAAAGATAAAGTCAGAAAAAACGCGGAGGAGAAAGAGAGGAGGAGTAACCTTTCGATTTATCGACGAAGAAGAGGGACTCGGTGGGAACATGGGAAAGAGAGCCGCCGGAGAGAGCATCTTTGGTGGATTTCTCAATGAAATCGTCTATGTCTTCGGTGCTTATGTTTGCTCTCCATGCTTTCTTCCCCTTCCTTGAGCTTTTCGCTTTCTTCCCCATCTCTCTCTGACTCTGTTGCCTGCTTCCCAGAGGTAGCTGCCGACTGGCTGCGCAGAAGGTAAGAGAAGGAAAAACCTTGCAAGCCGCTTAGTTTATATATCTTACCCATGCAAAACGGTGCCGCTTCTTCTTTGACAAACGATGTTATATAATATAAAATTTTATTTATTTATTTATAATTTATATTTTAAAATATTAGTTTTTTGAAATATAATATTTACAAAAATTTACTTCAATTAAAATTTTTTAGTTATTTTAAATATTATTTATTTATTTAATATTTATAAATATAAATTTAATACTAATATTTGTTACCCTTACTAAATCAATCACATAAAGCTCTAACTCATTACTAAATTAATTAAATTGATTTATTTTAATTTTGGAATAAAACAAAGTCCAAAATTAATTTATTTAATTATCCAATTAATAGGTAATTATTGTTTAATCTCTTTTAACTAATATTAGAATGATGCTAATATAAAGCTTTCTCATTATTAAATGAACCCAAATTTATTAACAAGGATTGAGACTATTCTACGATTTATGTGAATACAAGTTCTGCTTACGAAGAAGCAGAATAAAGCTGAGAATTGTTCCAACCAGAGAAATGTATCCCCAGATGATGAAACTTCTGCTATAGCATTGCAACCCCAAGCAAATCACATGACTTATTCCTTCGCCTTCCTTCTTATAATTAACAGCAGCCAAACACCCAAAAACAAGAACCCCAAGTGGAACATTGGTCTGAACAATGGTTTGTTTCACTACAAAGTTGTTGCAGCCAAAAGCCTCGTACGTGGTTGATCCACTTATTACATCTAAGGCTCCTGAACAGGTTCCAAGAATTCCTGTACTAATGTATAAACATCTGTTGCTGTCGTTACTTAGCAGGAAAAATGCCACCGGCATTGGAAGTGTTAGAAGCACGGTTAGTGCTGGGTTGGATATGATTGATTTATTTTCCTGGAAACAGTATCTTGTGATTATCCAACATAGAAAATTACAGACACAACTGAGAAGATATCCTGCCAAATAAGCTGAACACAAAGGACATTGCGAATAAGGATAATGCTACACGGCTGCTGCGAGATATGAAGATTTTTTCCAGGTTGAGCAGATAAACAATTCCTGCTGTAGCTCCACGTGCATTCACCAAGTAGAACGGCCAAAAGTCTACATCTATCGGCAGCTCTTTCAAACCATATTCATGTTTTCCACCATTAACTCTTCTTCCATGTCTCGTTCAGCCTCTCCTGCCTTATCTCCTCTGATCTCCAATCTTTGATGACCCTTTTGGATTTTGCTTCAAAAATGTCAGTACAAGGCTAAGGCATTACCTGAGAGTTAAGTGCTGATCCAGCAACTGCTATTTCCTGCAAGGACATTTAGTAATAGCACTTGCCAATAAGACAAATCGGGGATTTTGTGTGCAATGAAAAGATACTGCCCATGCCATAGCCAACTAATCCAAGTATAAGGCCAATTACTAGGATTATAGAAGGAGGAAGATAATCAGCTGCAGCTCCAGGCAAGAGCCCAAATAGCTTTCCAGTTTCTAAAGCAACCATTAGATTGTTGAGCAGCACAAGAGAGTAATGGCAATATTGAAAACGAGTACCACTCATGGCTCGTAGCAAAGTAATGCACCCCAAGACTAGCCAAGGTGATGAGTGTCTAAGGCTTAATTTATTGCTCATTTTTTCTTGATTATTTTGGATGTTAACTGGATATGGAAATTCTTGATTTAGTTTTATCTTGTTGTCTTTATAATCATTAGCAGCTTCGTATCAAAGCAAATAATCACATGAAGGATGGACGTTTTCCCAGAAATCTGTTATGCATAGCTTTCAGATACAGTGTAAATTTCCAGATACCAAAATTTAAAATTAAAAAAAAGAAAATCAAATGTAGGCAAATGGGATGTACTTGAACTTGAGGCTGGAAAGAACAGTTGAACAGCTCTCAAGAAAAGTTTAAGTGTTGATTACTCGGTTTCTTATGTTGCTTTTCTTTTAGTTTCTTTTTCTTTTTACTCAGTTTATAAGGGCACAAAAGAAAAAATAAAAATTAACTTTAATTGCCGAAGAATTAAGATATTATAATTAAGTTTACTCTGTAAATTTATATATAAATCGGTGATTTAATTATAGTGAGATCTAAATGAAATCTCATGATGAAGGACTATAGTAGAATCGTTGTATATATAATAATATAACAGCCCTATATTATAAAATTTTCCCTTCTAAAAGGGACAGTCATGTTTATAAGCTGCTTGTGATTGCAAGTAAAGGATTGATTTTATCTATAGGTCATCCCTAGACTTGGACTCTGACAACATAAGTCCCATATGGAATCTATCTTTTATATGTATTAAACTCCACACTTTCATTTACAATAATTTATTTTTGGCCAATACAAAAAGTAAAGGAAGAAATATATTTAATCAATATAGTTTAGCCAAGGGATTACTAAGTGTAATAATTACGTATGATCCATGCCATTTATCTCGTAAAGGACTACCAAGATTATTGTAAAATTTTCTAATTTAGCTTGCTTTTTTGGCAGAGTAGCAAATGTATTCATTTCTCGAGGAGAAACGAAGTCTTTATCTTGAAGAACCTGAAAACCACAAGAATCATTCAGAACCTTGTATATTCTGAGAAATTAGGTCAACAATGGAGTCCATTGTAGGACAGCTTCAGTCAATTGTGGTTGCAACATGACGATAGTGAAAGAGTTTCATAACTTGCAGAATCACTATATACCATCCACACCAATAGAAGTATTTGTATAATATAAAATGAAATTATTTTACTATCTGAGCTTCTTCTCCTCTTTGTATTTTGAAGCCAATAATTAGATGTCCCCATCAAGAGAAGAATCAATGAAAAACCTTCTTGTAATAATACTATAAAACACATTTAAGGAACTGGGTCTGTATTCTTTTATTTATTTATTAATTCTAAATTGATTAATTGAAATTATTTAATTAATTTACATATGTATGATCTACTGCCTGCCTCTCTTGGGATGGAATGGTTATATGTCTAGTAGAGATACGTATGGCCATAGCAGTAGCTGGCAAGGAAAATGAGAAGTAATTGATGCAGCCAGTGTATCATATCATTTGAATAATTTATTTATTTATTTATTTTTATAGGATATTAAAATACCAACAAATAAAACAGACCCCGTGACTCGACTCAGAATTCTGTGAGGTTCATGCAGCTGGCTTCATCAACCAAAAAGACCACAACAAATTTGGTAAGTATACATGACATGACTACATATATATTGTTTGCTATTCTCTTATAAGTCACCTTCTCTGTCTATTCTACTTGGTTTTTCAATAAAACTATATCATCTTCTTCCAATTTTATCTATATATATTTTTAATAATCAAAATTTTATATCCTTTTCTACAAGTGACCATTAATAAATTCATTAATCAAATACATTTTAGAATAGTTGGATTGAAACTTGTGGTTAAAATTATGAGTAGTGATTTCAACTTAATATATATAATTTTATTTTTTTAAAAAGAAAAAGTATAAAAAGGAGAACAGACAAAATAGAATAGCTGTCACCTTAATTATTAGTTTGATTAATGAGAAATTTATATTTAAATCATCATGAATATAACTCTTTTATTACCAAATAAAAAAACAAAATAATATCTCATACGTATATCTGAAGCACTTATCACAACTTTATACGTAGACTGTAAGTTTGTTCTTATCATGTGAATGTACTTTTCCCGATGTGCAACTCACGTGACTTTCATCCTACCAAGTCACAAGGCTCCTGTAATACTACAAATGCCCATAATCCAGAATATGGTAATAATAATAATATGTTTAATGCATTATGCTGATAAAAAATACCCACAAAAAAAACTATTTAAATTCTCAAAGGAAAAGCCAAAATTTGAATTGCTCTTGAAGAAAAAAGATGTAAATTAATTATTATTCAAATCCCACTATATATTTCATTTAATGAAAACAATTATAAATAAATATAAAAGAAATTAAAAAAATGATTTGAGGGAATGTTGATGATGTTTACAAGCTTTAAAATCCGAGGAAACATGTCTTTAAATTGGTCGTCATGTTATGAGAACAATTTTACTTTTTAAGTAATTTGGAATGTCACGAGACACATTTCTGCTCAACTAAATAATTAATTGCATTATTGGAGCTTAAAATAATATTAATTATTTGGCTATTAGGGTTTTAATTTTGGTTTACATTTTGTTCTATTTTGTCACATGATGATTTTATATTTTATCCAACAGTAAAATAACATAAAATCAGACATAACAGATCAGCTTTGCACCATTGCAAATATATTATTAAAATTGCTAATTAATTCCTTAAAGGGTAGAGTTAAAGAGTTTATTGTTTAGATTTTAAGATTCTTTATATAGTGAAAAAAATGCATGTGAATGATAACAATCACCATCACATTCTAAAACAGTATCTTCTTCTTCTCCAACTTTTTTGCAACTAATCAAATTAAGCCTCTCAATATCACACACATACCAAACCTCCATAGCTATGTCTCATTTACATACTAATTTTTTTTTTCAGTTAATTACATTCATGATATTATAATATTTTGATTCGATGAAATATATAAAACTGTCTTAGATTAAAAATAAGTTAAGACTTCTGTTAGAGGGCTTTTATTGAAATAACATATAAGTAAAACCATTAATTCTCCAGGTTTTTGTGTAATGGGTAGGTGAAATGATTTGGTAATAATATTATTATTATTAATATAATCTCTGGCGTATAAAAGTATTTATAAAAAAAGAAATAGAAGATGAAATGCTACAATTATTGGAGTAATATTATAAATTGTTCAATTATTGGATGGGAAATTGAAAAGGAGTAGGTTGAGGGAAATAGAAATCAATATTCATATGAAGTGTAAAACAGTGGTAGTGATGTGGAAGAAGAAGAAGCAGAAGAAGAAGCAAAATGCTATATAGCTAGCTAATGTGTGTGAAGACAAATACTTGCTTATCTGTTTAAATTTGTTTTTTTCCCACTTTCTCGCAACACCATCATTTCTATAAGCTACCAAAGTCACTCTCTTTTCACTAAATTTTATAATTTTCATATTTAATATTATATTACATTATTCGTGAATCATTCCATTCTCCTTCAACATACATATATGCATGCATGCATGCATAGATGGTTTCAAATGAGTCACTAGACCCAAATTCTTTCATTACTCCAACTAGGGCTCATGCATGGATTAATTCAACGTATACAAGTATAGATGGACCACTCTATATATCATCACTACATGGGATGCATGACACATCAATAGAGTATGTCTCTTAATAAATCTGTTAATATATAAATGATTCTGAAGCAAAGGCAATGGAAGAGACAAGAGGAAGAGGAAGAGGAAGAGGAAGAGGAAGAGCAGAGGAGAGGAGGGGGTATGTATATGGAGAGTATTGTTTTGTTGTAATGATTAATGGGCACACATGTGAATGTGGGAGTACTTCATTTGTCTCTCTGCAAACAAGACAATCTCTTCCTCACTTGTGATTTTCATTTCATTTCCTTGTTGGATAACTTCAATTCTCGTGACCCTCTTCTTCTGCAGATGCTTTAATTTGCCCCATCTCATTTACTTAATTACTGCATTCCATGTCGTTAAGCAAGCTTTAACTCAGTCGTATTCAAGTGATACGTATGAGAGTAGGTATATGGTGAAATAGATCAAAGGGGATGCATGAATGAATAATAGTAGAGAGTGCATGGTGGATAGATAGATAGAGAGTTCAGTTCCCAAGGGAAATGAAATGAAATGAAATGGTGATTAGATGAGTAATATAAAGGCACGTGTAGAGAGAGAGAGAAAGAGCTTATAAGGCCCCGTGAGGAGTGTTTGGATGCATTCCAAATATCACAACTAAACATCTTTTTTGTTGCTTCTCTTTTTCACTTCTTTCGATACTCTTGTTTTTGCACTCTCACTTCATCATTCTCTCTTTCCCAAAACACCCTCTTCCCTAAAATGGCTTTTAAAAAAAACAAAATTCATTGTCTCTTTTTTTTTATATATAATTAATATAAAATTTAAAAACAAATGGAGCATCCATCGTTTCTATTACAAAGCATGCATTTGATATGGCCTTGGAATTGTGCATCTTTAAAAACAAAGTGATGAAAAGGACAAATTATAACTTATTCAACTTTTTCTTAAGAAAAATTAGAGTAAATGATATATATCTTGAAAAATAAAGAAATAAGAAAAAATTATTATGGGATGAGATGATCAAATTCCAACATCTTCGTAATAAGTATTTTAAAATTTTCAAAAAGATGATGCCTAATATATAATTTAGCTATAGGTGGGATCAATTCACAAGTTTCCATGAAAAGGAAAACTAATGTCGTATATACATTCTTATATAATTATACATTTAATATTCAGAAAGAATATTATTTTAAAAAAAAATTATATACATGAAGTATACGTAATAACTTGTTATACTTGCATTATAATTTCATTTGGAAAGGGCATTGAGGTAAGTCCAGCCACCACCCATATTATATTTTTCTGTGAAGAAACTGAGGCAGTCATGTGGGAAGAAAACAGCAGAATCATATAGATTTGAGAGCTTCATCTCCTCTTTAAGCACCCTCACATCTCTGCAGATAGTTGATGTAAGAAGGAGAAAGAAAAAAAAAATTAAGAAGAAGAAGAATAGAGAGGTATAACAAAGAGAAAAGGCTAAGAATTTTTCTTTTTCATCAAAGAATTAACCATGGTTTCTAGGGAGAACAAGAGAGCAGCACTGCATGAGAAGCTTCAACTTCTTCGTTCCATTACTAACTCTCATGCTGTAATTCCTTTTCTTTCATATTGGTTTACTTCCATTTTTCTCTATAATTCATATATATATAAATATTTCTATAATTCAAACAAAACCATACTCATCTTTTCAATACTATGATTGATCTCATCTACCAGGAGTCAAAATTTGCTTTGTCTATCTTATGAAGGAATCAGAAGAAATTAAAGAGAAGATAATTAAGGGTTAGTCTTTATGAACTTGTTCTAACAAAAGTTTGTGCATGTAACAGTTAAACAAATCCTCAATCATCGTGGATGCAACCAGATACATTGAAGAGCTAAAACAGAAGGTAGAGAGACTGAATCAAGATTTAGAAGCTGCACAAACTTCGAGCCAGCAAAATCCATTGCCTGTGGTACGAATTTTTTTTTTCTTTTTATCCTTTCTCTATTATTATTCTTTATTTCATTCCCACATGATAGGACTTTCTTCTTTATTGATTTATTCTTCAATAGTATTCATTTTGTTTTTGTCTTGTGTAAAAACCCAGTTTTTTTATTTTTTATTTTTTGCATTATTATCATTATTGCAGGTAACAGTAGAAACCCTAGATAAGGGCTTTCTTATAAAAGTATTTATAGATAGGAGTTGCCCTGGCTTGCTTGTCTCCATATTGGAATCATTTGAAGAACTGGGTCTTAATGTTCGGGAAGCTAGGGTTTCTTGTACTGATAGTTTCCGATTACAAGCAGTTGGAGGAGAGGTAGGAGATGAACTAAATTTTATTTTATTTTTTATTATTAATATACATATGATTACAAAGCAAGCAATCACAATAAGCTAATAATTAATTATTGGGCAATAATTCGAATGGGAAATTCGTATTACAGTTACTTTTTGCTATTGCTAATAATGGATAAAATTTGGAATCATTATTATAATTTTTTTTTTCCTTTTATATTAAGTTTTTCCATTTAGCTTATTTTTGTTGAGGCTCAGCTCACTCTAGTCAGCCATGTGTTGTTGCTATGGTAGATTTGCTTATTGCTTCTGTATTTTAACAATGGAGTAGTAGTCATGTACTGGCTTCGTACGTACCATTCTTGGCCACCAATTCAAGTGGGGTCTTCTTTTGTTCTTCTTCTAGTCTTGAAACCAAAAAAAAGAATAATCTGATTATCCATATAATATTTAAAGGGTTGATATTTCTGCTATCGAATGTGAAATAGTATGTCATGCTGATGTCAAAAAATATATATATATATATTTTTTGGGTGATTGTATGATTTCGCAGAATGAAGAAGGAGAATGCATTGATGCTCAGATGGTGAAACAAGCAGTGCTGCAGGCTATTAACAACTGGAGTGAGAGTTATGAAGAGGAGTAATATATAACATATATATATAATTATATATCATCAAAGTTTTCCTACTTTTATAAATTAATTATTTTTCAGCTTTGGAGATGGCTCCAATATCAATGAGTTAAAACCCATTGATATATTTTTATTTTTCTTTAATCTGTCATTGAAGCTAGCTAATTTAGATGGAGAATATTGTTAATGAGGGATGATATTAGTTATGCTCCGAATTTAAGTCATAGTTCGGAGAGAGAAGGCAAATTTAGAAATGAAATGCAATTGTAAAATCAAAATGATTGTTAAGAGTACAAGAATTGAAGTGTAAAAGCATGCATTGGCCTTTTGTTTTGTGTTCTTGCAATGAAAATGCAAAATAATTTGAAGTTTTGTTTAGGGTTGGATTGATTCCATTTATGAGAAATGCAATTACTACAAATCAAATAATTAGAAGCTTATCGCAAGTTGAATGGCAAGCAGTTGGGATTTTGTTTTCATGTGAAATTCCAATAGAATCAAAATGATTAATAGTGCACTGTGTGTATCAACAATTTCATTCTTGTAATTCATAATTCCAATAATTGCATGCAATGTCAATTAATATATATTAATTTCTCGGAACAGTTATCTGGTTTGAAATAAAAATATTTAATTTTTTTAAAATTTAAAAATTTTTTAATTTTAAACAAAATGAAATCCTACAGGATTTTATCAATTTAGGATTTTCTCGTATGAATTATTGGTAATTAATTAATTCAGCATCAAGAAATGGTGTCAATTCTCCTCCTGGTTTTGGCATCCATCAAGAAAGATGCACATCAAGATGTGGAATTTTAGATACAAATGTTTCATATTTATCTGAAAAAACAATATCTTCCAATTTCTTAACTAGTTGAGACAAGGGCAGTCTCCTTCAGGGCCGAGCTCGTGGTGAGTAGGCTGAGACTTGTGAGTAACTCAGTCTACTTGATGAGACTAAGTCGAGTCAGGGCTGAAGAAGCTAGATCGGTCCATCAGAGAGGCTACAGATCCGAAATCGGACCGCTACGGCTTAGGATCCAGATCGACTTTAGGTGGTCGGGACCTGTAGCAAAATGTGATATACTCTCTGTGTACTGTAAAATCCCAATACATGACAAACATTTTTCTGTAAAACATAAAACTTTACTCTGTACCAAGGCTTAATCTGTGCAGCACTATCTCTGTACTATAGAACTCTTTATTAGAAGCTTTCATCATTGCTCTAGACAAGTTAAAACTCTAATGAATAAGCCTGAGTTTCATACTCATAAAAACACATTTTATAAACAGAAATGTATACAAACAGGATTACAAAACATAAATGGTCAAGCACACTACTATACCTATACATACTTAAAACAGCTCTTTACAATATTACATGTCCACACTATGCTATTACAAAAACTCTTTACTTCTCATGTACTCGCTGAACTCCTCCTGTACTCTGATCCTGCAAGACTGGGTTTAAGGGAGAGGGTGAGCTATACTAGTCCAGTGAGTATAACAATAAAAACATGTTTAATAAACATGCTCACATGAAATGCATCACAACACAAGTAATCACATACCGAACGGACTGAATCAAAAATCCCTCAGTGCCCGCCCGCGAAGGAGCTCCTCAGGACTTACTGGAGGCTAATGAAATAACTCTATTCCGTGCCGTCAAATACAAGAAATAATGCAATGCACAAATCGTGAATTCTAATGCAATCAATCTTTGCATAATCATGATGCATGAAGCATGCTAAAAGCATTTGATTTGTCGATTAAAAGGATTCAGTTTAGTTCCACTCACCTCTGACTAACTCTGTACTGACTCTGAAAACTCTGAAGCAGCTAACACTACTGATCTCTTAGATTCCTCTGGTTCATTCCTACACAGGTGGACTCAAATGAGGGACCAAACTAACTCAAGAACATTTCTATAAAACTCCCCAAAACCCCCCTAAAACATCCTAAAACAATCAAGGAAAACATGCAAAAGAAGGCTGGACAGGGCCACTTTCGGCGGCCGAAAGTCCCTTCAGAGCCGAAACTCAGGCATTTTCGGCGGTACCTTCTGCTGTCGAAAATCCTTTCCAGAGACGAAAGTCCCCAACCTTCGGCGGCACATTCGGCGGCCGAAACTCCCTCCAGAGCCGAAAATCCAAACTTTCGGGGGCGAGCTTAGGCAGCCGAAACCACCTCCTTAGCATGTTCGGCGGCCGAACCTTCCTTCGGCAGCCGAAACTGGGTTTCTCCAGTAAGGCAGAACCCTGCTCTGCTTCATGCAAAACTTCACCAAACTTCCTCATACATGCAACCAACAACTTAACAACAAACATATACCCAAGTATATGCACAAAGGGGTCCAAAACTACCTTAAAACCCCACCAAACGTCACAACTCAACACATAAACATGCTTTCACCAACAATCAACCAAAAACCCTACTCAACCTAATCATGCATCTCTATCCATAAAACTCCATAAAACCTTCATAAAACATGAAAAGAAGTTAAGGATCTACACTTACCTCTTGAAGATCTAGAGGATAGGTGATCCTAACGTGGAGATATGGAGTAACTCTCTCTCAAAGTCTCCAAGCTTCCAAACTTTGGTTTTTAGCTCAAAAGCTTCAAAAACAACATGAAAACTTATCAAAACTTTGAAAGATTTGGAGAAAACATGAAGATTACCCAAGGAAGATCATGGTCTCACCTCTGTCCGTGAAAATGGAAAGAAAAATCTTATCCATTCACCGACCTATGGCCTTTTATAGGTGGCTGGCCAGACCACCTTCGGCGGCCAAACGTGATTCCAAAACCATGCAATGTTCGGCGGCCGAACCTGGCTTTTCTTCCTTAGTTCTTTTCTTTCAAAAACTCATTTCCTTTATACTTAAAACATTAAAACATAATAAAATCACTTTAGAAACATATCTATTACCCTTCTAGAGGGTTCCGACATCCTAGATTCCACCGGACAGTAGAATTCCGATGTCAGACTCTAGCCGAGTATTACAAGAGAGGCTTCATTGGCCTCGGGTCAATACTGACCTCGCAGATCTGCCCCGTACTGGAATGGTGAAACCCGACAGTCAACAATGTATACACATTCCATGATACTTGATTAAATGACAAAATTGCTCAACATTGGATGATAGTATATTTGCATAAAAGCATAAACATTTGTATAGTTTTCATCCGTTACCAATAAAAAATGAAAAATTAAAATCAGCAAAAATGTTTTGCTATAAATTTGAGTATATATTGATTAGGTTAACCTATAATTTAGCCTGCCTTTATTTTTTTAATAAAAAAGTTATTTTATTTTGAGGAATATTTGTATTAATAGAATTTGTAACTCCACCTTCATTCCTTATTCCTTATTTAGAATATTTCGGCTATAATTAATATCATTTGCTAAACAATTTAGAATATTTGCTTATGGATTAAATTATTTATATAAAAAAATTTAATCCCAATATTGATCATCAATTCAAGACAAGCATCAACTGCAAAAGACAATACAAAGAAAACAATTAGAAGAAGCAACGAAAGAAGAGCTTGCCTTACACGAATTTGGGAAAGAAATGATATATAGAAGTATTGACTTTGTCGCTTCCTTTGTCGTTTTCAAATTTGTTTATCAAAGGGTATTTCAAATTTGTTTATCAAATTTGTTTATCAAATTTGTTTAGCTCCCGCATAGCAAGCTCCACAATAGGGTATTTCTCGGAGGCCTCATAATAGAGGGCATCGAGCTACAAATACATCACTCCATTCTCCTCTTTGTGTTTGTATACCCAGAAGAAACACAAACAAGAAAAAGATGGTAATGGAGAAGAAGAGGATGAGGAGGATAATAAACAATCACCAGAGAATCAGAAAGTTAGGAAGAAGAAATGGACTATCCAACCTAACAACAGGCCAGTATGTGAGAGGCAAGCAAGTTCCATTATTCACTCCCCTAACTTGGAACTCTCCACCAAGTAGTTCTTTTAGGCCAATTTGGCTTGTTAAGCCCAATGTTCGGTAATCACGTTTTGAAGGTAGTTTTAGTATTTTGATATAAATCAAAATACTTTATTTTAGAGGTTGAGGGATTTACTTCTTATAACATTTGCCTAAAAACAGTTAGTAGAGTCAAACAGGGTTTCAGTAACCGATCTTCCTAATCAATTGTATCTGAAAATTCTTCCTAATCAATTGTATCTGAAAATTTTAGTTTATTCCATGATCCATCCATTGGATCAGCTGATAGAAACTTGAAGTTCGATTTTCTTTTAAAATGGAATTCCCAGTAAGCCACTCTTCAGCCCCACGAAGATACTAGGATCTTACCAATCCTGTGATGGAGGGATGATTGCAATTTATGTGTTTTTTTGCTTGGTTTTCGGTACTCTCTTATTCTTTGTCTTTTCTCATTTTTCTTTTAAAACAGAATTTTAAATTTAATAAGAAAAAGTTGATTTCTGTAAACTTTTATGAAATATATTTATAAATCATAATACATTTTCATCAATCACATAACAATGATTCAACAACAACAAAATAAATTCATGGAAACTCCACAAGGAACTAAAAAGCATTGAGCAGATTGCACTAGGGATGCCATTATTTTCTTCCACAGCAAAAGTGGATCAAAAGAACTTACATAGATACTTGGGGAAAAAACAACACTAATCTAAACTTCTTCAGTTTCTGAGCATTCTGACATCTCCTCTAAGCTTTCTCTTAATCACAAAAAGCGTGTATACTTGCGAAAATATTGCTACAAACGTTAATTATCTGAGAATTATCCTATGCTATATCCCGCAGTACAATGGTACCAATTAGAGTAGAGTCTGTGCTTGCTACTTTCTGGTCTGCAACATGCAACAACCCTGTAGTGTTAATGCCAGTTTATTGGTCGGCACACCATTTAATTCCAGCAGATTCAATGCCAAGAGGATGCCAGTAACCCAGATGATATATGCTTAAATTTGACAGCTAAGAAAGCAAATACAACCATAGAGGATCTGCTGATTCAAACCCTTTTAAGAACCTTGTTATAAAAGCCCCATTGTGCATTAGAATTACCCTGCTGGTCATGTTTAATACTCCATAAGCATCAGTCAAGTTGCAGGGGAAGAAAAAATTCCCCCCTTCTTGCAGCTATAATCCTCCCTGAGAGACCATCCAAACATTAAGACTTGAAATTGCAATGCTCAGTGTTTCCAAAATGTGGACCTTCTTCTTGAAGAGATGATTGCTCTAGTATGTGGAGACTGAGGTGCACCCATAATAACTGTAAGCCGAGTGGATAAAGGGAGAAGTTTCTTGGTATCTTGCAACAAAAATCATCTAGCTGTCTGTGGCAATATATGAACCTTCAATGAATTGATTATCAAGCATGCGTGGAGCAAGCTCACTCAAGCATACAGATATCCTCAATCTGCATCTTGCAAATTTGCAGCCGAATTTCAGCCTGCATGAAGTATATAGGGAGATCAGTTAGTTGGAAGCGCACAAACTCACCTTGATGTTTCATGAACTGCCAAATAGCAAATGGGTATTCAGAAATCAAGTGTGCATTGGAATGTGACTAGGGATGGCAACGGATCGGGTATTTTTGGGTACCCGATCCGATCGAACCCTAATAGAATGAATTTGGATAGTTATAATCGGATTTGGGATGGATTCGGGTTTTAAGAATAATACCCGTTGCGGGTTCGGATCGAATTCGGATTTTATGTACAGGATCGTGGATACCCGAATCCGTTTATATAAATAATTAATTTAATATAAAAAATATATTTTACAGTAATATTTATAAATTTTTTTATATATTTATATTTAAAAATTTAAATTTAAATATTCTTTAGAAATATTAAATTTTTTAAATGAAAATTATTAATAAAAAATATTTTTTATATAAATTATTAATTAAAATATATAAGATTAAACGGGTTCGAATTTTATTCGGATAATAATAATCGGATTTGTGACGGATTCGGATAGTTTAAATTAATTTTTAATCGGGTTCGGATATTACTAATATAAATCGGATTCGGATTCGGATTCGGATTCGAATTCGGGTAGTTTAATTTTCGCGGTACCCTACCCGTTTACATCCCTAAATGTGACTCACTGTATCATTTCTCAAGTTTGCAAAGGAAGGCTTTGAACGATCCTCTATTGACCATCAAAAGAAAGAAAATAGAAACGTCCATCTCCGCAGAGCCTAGTAATAGGATAATAGTTCAGGACTTCAGACGTGCCTTCTATTCATTGTAACAGGATAATAGTTCAGGTGTGCCTTCTGGATTGAATCCCATGTCCTGCATTAGGGGTAGCAGTCTATAATCAAGGAAATTATAAATTTCCTCAACTTGGGGATGAGATCTCTCCCCCACAAAAAATACATGGCTCTTGCCTTTTACTTCGATTTGACTAAAACCGGGTTCTTTCTTCACGTTCCTTTCCTTCATCTTCTTCCTTACCAGTGCAAACTCATTCCACTTCCCACATGCTGCATACACATTAGCCAAGAGTGCGTAACTCCCTGAGCTAGTTGGCTCTTGATCTATTAGCTTTTTACCAATCTGGTTTGCCAATCTAACATCCTTGTGCAATCTGCATGCACCCAACAATGCCCCAAGAACAGCACCATCACGCTCATGCTGAGGCATTTCAGAGACTACTTTCATTGCCTTGTTCACTTCTCCTGCACGACCCAGAATGTCTACAAGGCAGGAATAATGTTCAGCCCTTGGTTTTATACCATAAGCACAATCCATTGAATCAAAGAGCTTTTGACCTTTTTGGATAAGACCTGCATGGCTACAAGCTGATAAGAGTCCAACAAATGTAATCTCATCAGGCTTATTTCCAAATCTTAACATACGTGCAAAGATCTGTAAGGCATGATGAACACAACCATGATTTGAATATGCTAATATCATTGAAGTCCATGATACAATGTCCTTGGCTTCGAGTTGATCGAAAACAAACCTCGCTGAGAGGACATCACCATGTCTAGAATACACAGTCACTAGAGCATTGGCAAGCATTGAGTCATGCTCATAACCAAGATGAATCACTAGGCCATGAGCCTGCATAAGCTCCACAATGCTATCACATGCTGTCAATACGCTTGTGATGGTAGTCTCATTCGGCTTAACATTTTGCCGAAGCATGAGGATTAAGTGCTTGAAGGCAAC
This sequence comes from Manihot esculenta, assembly GCF_001659605.2. Lineage (NCBI taxonomy): Eukaryota > Viridiplantae > Streptophyta > Magnoliopsida > Malpighiales > Euphorbiaceae > Manihot > Manihot esculenta. The sequence goes on along the minus strand of NC_035167.2, from coordinate 34,130,641 downwards.
ACCACTAGGCCCATATCTTGCATACCCATAAATCATCGCATTCCAACTTACAATATTCTTTTCTGGCATCAAATTGAAGAGTTCATTAGCTTCAACCATGCTGCCTTGATCAATATATGCTGTGATCATAGCGTTCCATGCTGCCGTGTCCTTTTTAGGCATCTGATCAAAATACTCCCTCGCAGGTTTAATCATTCCATTTCGAGCCAGACCTGTGACCATTGTTGTCCATGAAACTGCATTCCTCTGAGGCATTGAATTAAATAGTTGCATGGATTCATTTAGCCTATTAGAACTTAGGCAACCCGAAAGCAAAATATTCCAAGAATAGAGATTCCGCTGCGGCATCCGATAGAAAAGCTCAAAAGCCTCATCAATTCGATCGTTCTCAACATAAGACTTGATCATAACAGTCCAAGCAACGATGTTTTTCTCTGGCATTTGATCAAAAATAAGACGAGCTTGATCAATGAAACCATTTTGAGCATAACCCGCAACCACAGTTGTCCACGAGACCACGTTCCTGTAAGGCATTTGATGGAAAAGCCGAAGAGCCTCATCAACTTTTCCAATCATGAAATACCCAGAAACCAAACTGGTCCAAGAAAACACATTTCTCTCCACCATATGATCAAAAACGTCACGAGCCTTATCAATCTGGCCAGCCTTGACATAACCACTGATCATTGCAGAATCAGCAACTATATTTCTCTCGGGCATTGTCAAAAAGAGCCTTTCAGCTTGTGAAAAATCATTGTTTTTCAAATAAACAGTAATCATTGAAGCATACGAAACAATGTCACGGTGAGGCATTTCATCAAACAACTTCCTCGCTTGGTTGACATTGCCATGACGACCTAGATTACTTATCTTTACGTTACACTCGTATGCATCGGAAACCATTGACGTCAGCTTCAAACTTCCATTGACGGAAATGGGAATCCGATTCGTGAAGCTTGCTGGGTGCTGTTTCGCGAGAGAAGAAAAGGAATGATTTAACGGGCCAAGACATGTAAATACGGCTCGAAGCTTCAGAAATCGACAACAAAAACGAGAGAAGGATACCATAATCATCATGGTCATCCTATAGACTCAATCCCCATTTTTCAATAATCAAGTTCATAACTGTAGTGATTCTGATTACGTTCTCTCAGGGTCCAGCGGAGGATAGAGAGAAAGGCGCGTGGTGGTTGGTGGTGCCGTCTACAGTGGCAGTCTCGTTAGTAGTTACTGTGTCTCATAAATTAGCTTTTTTTTTTTTTTTTTTTTTTTTAATTAAATGTGAAAAAAATAAATATTTTAAAGTTATTTTAGATAAACTATTATATATTTTTTTAACTATTAATTCATTTTATTAGTTTAGATATATAAATTTTAAATGATGAATTGTTAGAGATAGTATTCTTTATACTAAATTGGGATTGCATATTTATTTATTTGGCAATGTTTTCTGGTAATTACTTTAATATTTATATTGTTTCACCTTAATATAATAATTAAAAATATAAATAAATGTAAAGCAAACTATTATTACATTCTAAAATTTAGCTAGCTATAATTATTATCAAGTCATGTCTTATTTTCTTTTCATGAATTATGAACTGTTTTCGTTAATAAATAATTTTCAAATTCTAGTAGAGAAATTTTTTAGTGAACATAATAAACTGTAGAAATATTTTAATTTGATTCGGAAACAATAAGAATTTAATTAGTAAAACCTCAAAAATAATAATGTATAAAACTATTTAATGGTAATAAAATAAAACCATAATAAGTATATATACATATCCACCATGGAATTGCAAAGTACAAACCTTAATAGTGATTTTATCACCCATCAGGAAAGCAACTCCCAGATTAATATATAGATTTTAGAGAAAAAGACCATGAAGATTAACAAAGAGAGAGAAAACTTGTTATTAATTAGTCATAGAATTGGTAACTCCAGAAGCAGCAGCAGCAGCATTGTCCTCTCCTTGCTTCTCATAGTAATGGTAGATTGCTGCACCTGAGAGCACTGCAAGTGTCAAGGCTTGTGCATGCATCCTGTTTCAAGAGATGCACAAAAATATAACTAAGAAATTACAAGTACTGGAGACCAAATCCTCACAAAAGAAAGATGCTATATACCTGGCATGGATGAGCCTGAGACTTGGCTTTAGAGGAGTTGTTCTACTTGTATAAGCCAGTGATCCTCCAACTGCTGTTGCCCACAATGCTCCTGCAATACCCACCACATTATTATTATTATTATTAGTTATAAATCCTTGCAGTTTTAAATAGTTCATGCATGATAACAGAAACTAACCAATGCTGGTGAGCTTGTGCTTTGAAACCCATGACTGAAAAGCCTCCATCTTCTTGATTGATGAAGTTGTAGCAGACGTGTAGTGTATGGATGAGAAGAAATTGAGAGAGTGGGTGGAAATGGAAAGCAAAGAAGGATTTGTATTTATAGGCAAAGGAATTAGATATTGAAACATGTGCATTTGTTGTCTTTGTGTTGTGGCCCCTTGGTTTAGTGCTTACAATTTTTTGTTGGAACACTGGAACCTTAAACTAGAGGCTCCACTTTCCTGGTTTTCTTGATTTCCTAATCCCATCATTTGGTGTGAGCCGTTGGATTTTGATTTCACCCATATATAAGTAGTTGATACAACAGAGCATTCAATATCTTAATCAGTAGGTGCAGCTATCTATATACTTTTTGAATAAATATTAAGTTATGCCTATAAAATTAGTTATTTTTTTTTAAAAAAAATAATAATGAAAATGTTATATATAGAGAGAGTAAAAATGAAAATAAATATGAAGAGAAGCTTCAAAGTGGTGGGTAGGGTTGTTGTAATTCCATGCCAAATTAATATGGGAAGGAGAGATGAGAGAAACAATGTGGTATTGTATGAAACTAGGGGTGCTACTGCTCCGCTTTAGATTTCACGAAAATGGGAATCGATAAGAGTAGAATCTAAAACCTTTCATAATTAGATTAAAAATGTAAGTGTAAAAAAATTAATTTAAAAATAAAATTAATAATTTTTAAATAAAAAATATACGCCCTGCCTAATATGTATGTATTAGAAATTTTAAATAATTACTATAATTTATTAAACTCTATTATATTTGTATTAAAATTGTAGTTTTTTTAAGTATATAATTTATAAAGTATTAATAAATTTAAAAATTCACACTATATAGATATTTTATTTTAATGTATTAAATATAATTTTAAATAATCTGATTTTTGTCTATTTCCCCAACTTAAAATCTTATTAATTAGAAAAATTGGACTTGAATAAAGGCCCAAATTAATTTATCTGGACCTGTTTGTACGATGAAACCTGTCCGAGTCAGAGTGACCCAACTCAGGCCTCATGGCTTTAGCTTGCATAAGAAGAAGAAGAAGAAAGAAGAAATGTACAGAGAACTAGAATAACAAACAGAGAAGTTTCCCGCCAATGTTGAACTATCTCTACCCGCAATAGAAACAAGTACCAGTCTAATTCTCCTCCGTGATGGGAAACAAGTAAATTACGAGAAGAATGGAAGCTAAAAGCAGAAGAAGAACTAGAAGGCCGCTTTCGGACTGCACTAACTCCATTGATTCTCTAAACACTTCTCAATCTTCTTCAACCTCTACCAAACATTCCTCTTCTATTATCAAACCCAGTAAATTCTTACCCACAACCACTACCAAACCAACAGAAACCCAAAAGCAATCAACCACTGGATGCACCCCTCAAAACGACAACCCCCCATCAAACCCTAGTACCGTTTCTCTTTCCACGCCTCCTCGGGCTGGTAATTTGCTGCTCTCCTCTTTGATTGGAGTTTCATTTGTGGGTTCTCAACTGGGATTTTCTATTGTAGTTGAATTGTTTGTTTGTTTGATCCACATTACTACGAACTTATGGGTTTTGGTAATTTGGCATTATTTGCTTCCCGGAGTCGCGTTTGAGATTTGTTATTTGATGTGTCTGGTGTTAGTATAGATGTAAGCTATCGATAATTGATTTATTGTATGGGCCATTATACGTTTAAACCATTCTAGTTTAATTTATGTTCTTCTGGGATTGCTTAGTAGAAAATTGGATGGTCTGTTTTCAGGGCCTGGATATTTGAGATACAAATGACATTTAAATTGATGCTTGCTTGTTTTAGATGGCCTGTTTCTCGAGTAATTTTGTATTCTTATTGTTCAATTTGCCTTCTCTATATATATGTTTCAATTTTCTCCTCATGAGCATGTTTTGTGACTTGAGGTTAGGTACTGCCAGTCATAAGGTTTCTGAGCCATGTTCAGTTTACACTCGGAGACAATCTGCAGATAAGAGGAAAAGTAAAGGGAAGGAGGTTGCTGTACCCATGAGTTGCTTTCCTGCAGTAAAGACTCGATGTACTAGGTATACATTGCTCACTTTCTTTCTTATGTTCCTTCCCCTCCAAAGAAAAAAAAGAAGAATAAAGGGGCAAATGTAAACCAACTGAAGTAGTAGAAGGATGAATTTTGATATGAAACTGGAATCACTGATCATGTCATACTAGTGATTATCAAATTTATGATTTATGGTAAATTTGTTTCAGGATGATGAGAATAGTATCTTTCATATCCAATTTATAAATTCTAGTGGGATGCTCAATTTTAAGAAGACAAGTAATCTCACTTCGTGAAAGGGGTCTTTGGCTTATTTACCTTTTGGGATGTTGATGAGCAGTGGCTTTGTCCAACTTGTTATGAATTGTATATTGACAGATTAAAACATTCTAACTACTGATGAACTAGACTTTAACAGTAGTATTAGTATATTAGAGATGTTTTTTAGTTTCTGCACTCTACTAACTCGAATGGGTTTTGGTCTCCTTTCGATATTGGGAAGTACAATCTAAAGGAGTAAAAGTGGTCAAAAGCTGAAACAAGGGTTATCTTTCAATTCGTTTATTACAGAATAATGCCGTTTAATTTAACTACATACAACAATGTGTTGCTTTGTCTTTACTTCGCTATGTATTTCCTTGCTAGTTCTATTCCTAGAGATTTTCAAGATTGATGAATGAAACCATATATTCTGGTCTTGCCTTGTAGGGGTGAAGGGAATGAAGGTGGAGTTACAAAGCTATCCAAATCCTGTACATTGCCTTCCAAAAAGGTTTGGAGAATTTTGCTTGCTGTCTGTAATCTATACTCTCACACTATTTTTATTATTGCCCATTTTATCTCTGGATCTCGATGTGTTTTTAGTTTTTACCATTATTAATCAAATTGATACAAACTTCTTATATATAAAATTTTGTGAGGAAAATTTGTTGCGCATCCCAGTTTATTTTGAATGATTTCTGTTCTTAATGGACCTGTAAAGAGTGATATCTATTGGCATGACTACTTGCTTATTGATTTCAGCGTCTCAAATTTGGTCTATACTTTTACGAACTAGTGTTAATTCATTAAATAGAGTAGTCCTCATTTAATACTTCAATTTATGGTTTGGACATTCAAATGTCTAGCTATAATGTATTTAAAAGTTTCAAATATTTAAGTGGTTTATCCTTTGGCCTATAAATTTGAAAGTAATGTTATTACATTATTATTTATATTAATACTTTAGAATGAATTATTATTGTATAATAAATTACATACACGCACACAGGCATTTTCTTTCTAGTAAGTTAGCCCCCTCAAAGTTTATGATCTAGCTTTGCCACTGCCAACAGCAAGCTGATGTTGAGACTGCTATGTTTCTTCTTCTCTGGGTATAATCATGTTTCATCCTGCTTTGGTGGTGAGCTTTTGTATCACTCACTCTACTTTGCAATATGGCTTCAGCTTAAAAGAATCGGTCTCTGTTCTTTCTGAAACTGACACAGTTGTTAATAAATTAATAAATTAAGTGTTGATTTTAGATTTTAGTGTTCTGTTCCATGTTGCATCCATTTTGCCATATAGTGATACTGTTTTAAATTAACTTCCTAGATGCTTTTAATAAAGGGTCCATATTAGCATATGTTTATATTAATTTTCAACGTCTCTATTATTTTGTTGCAGAAGCGACGCCAGACTAAGGAAGATGGTGCCAGTCATGCCTTGCCACAGGATTTTATCGAGCAGCAAAGAGCTTACTTTGCAGAAATTGATGCTTTTGAGCTGCCAGAGGAGGAAGTTACTTCAGTTGATGACTTGGACTGAATAAATGTTATATCAAGTATATAATTCTGGGTGAGCCAACGACACTTCATAAACGTGGAATTTTGACTGTATAGTTGAGAATAGTTTAGTTGATCTTGATACGTTCTAGTGTAATGACCATCTAACAAACTATATGATATAAGTGCTTTCTACTCGCAGTTGTAGTCTAATATGCATTGAGAATGATATTTCTAGAGTAGAAAAGAGACGAGCCTTTTTCTCTCTAGACTATAGTCATTATGCAATGGAGAATAAATTCTTCATAACACTATTGCAGTTGCAACTTTTGGTTCCCAAATTTCATACATGGCAGAGAAATTCCCAACTAAAGGGCTTTTTATTACATGCTTAAAATATTGTTTATTGATACTAATCATACTTGTGATCCCCAATTGCCAGCTGTGGAACATTCAATTGACTTTTCTGCAATTTTTTCTTACCTCTCCCTGGCTTCCTGTGAGGGGCTTAATGTTGCCCATCTTAACCATAGCTCTGGCAAAGTCCTTGAAAAAGGCAGAAGGGTTACTTGCATATTTTCTAACTAGGGAATCAGCAGAATTGCCATTGAAGAGTTCTTGGTCTGAGTGGAGAAGACCCTTCCGTTCCAACAAGTTCTTGTAGTACAGATTATCAAAACAGGTTGGTGTTTGGAGATCAAGGGGTGCAAGAACACTATCTTTCCCACTTCTTGGGCATATCTGCTGCAATGACTTGGCGAAGCAAGGATCAATATCAGAATCGTTGTATATGTGCCCTCGAAATGTTGTGCACCTGGCTAAGCCTACGGTGTGTGAACCTGCCATCCAAATGAGTAATTTATAAAGGTGTTTGTTGAAATTTCAGGATCATAATTTAGGTATTAGCTTAAAAAGTGAAGTGATGGTCTTGGCTCAAAACCTGAAGTCAACTTTTAATTAATTCTCGCCTAAGTTTCATCTTGAAATGAGCATTTCATCTTGAAATGAGCATTTCATCTATATGCTTCTTGAAGAGAATTAGTAATGTGAGTTCACGGAAGGCTAAACAAAACCTCACCTGAAAGAGCCACCAAGTCTTTCAAAGAGAGGCCCTGAGCAGCGTAGCTTTTTATCTGATCACTCAGATTAGAAGTAGGTGCAGGGATGGAAGTATTTGCGAGTGCCCTGCTTGCAGTGAGAGAATCTCTTCTTCCCAACTCAACCTCCCAAAATGGACCACCCAACTGCACTTGCCAAAAAAACATCAACCCATTTCAAGTATCTATTCTGACAAAGTAACCACATGAAAAACGCTGAAACTTTGACACTTTTATGAGCTTAATATGCAATAACTTACATAAACAGTCGAGTCTCGAGCTGCCAGGGCGACAATATCAGCACAGGACACAACGCCAGGACAAGCTTTTTCTACCTTAGCTTTAATGTCATCAATAACATCAAATCCTCTAATTGAGTTATTGTTAGGAACAGCAGTTTTCTCCCCTATGAAGGTGGCATTATCATCTAACAGGACGGAACCGTCGCAGCCCTACAAATGAAGTGAATATTAGTCCATAAAAACACCAATATACAAGCAAAACCATATGTATAAACAAACATGTGCTCACATTCACAAAACAGTCATGAAAATGCAATCTGAGCAAAGATGCTCCCATTCTTGTTTCCTTCTTTATTGCTGCTACAACTCCTTTCTGAACAATAGACGACGCTTTCGGGCACATAGACGAGTAATAATCCGGGGATAGCTTGCCATTAGCGACAGCAAATGCACAAGCAGCAACCAGAAAGAACAACAGAAGGTTGTAAGAAGCCATGAAAATATCTGTTGCCTAACAATTATCTATGCTAATATTGTAGGAATGATTTATAACCTCAAGAGAACCAGATATTAAGTCTAACCCAGTTACTAAGATTAAAAGGAGTCGATAAATATCATATGGTTGCACATAATTAATCTGGCCAATTCCCTTAACTCAAAATAACAATAAGAAAGTAGATATTAAAAGTTAAGCTGCATTGATTTGATTAGTCATTATTTATTGTGTCTTGATAAAGTTTAAACGTCGTTTTCTGATCTAAGTGTCCTCCATTATTTTTGCTTGGCTTTTCTTGAATGTATTATATAGTGCACGTACTAACGTTGTATAATTTTAAGCCTCATCTTGCATGAAGAAGGGCCCATGCAGTGTCCTCTATAGTCTATAGGGAACCTATCTATAGCCTCGACCTTGTCTCTCAAATCATATTCTGGTGATCTCTGTAATAAGATCTACCAATAGATGAGCAGTTCACCATTGCTTTATAAATAATTGACAACCTTTACTTTTTTTCACATGAAATTGCTTGTCTGAATATGCTACATATGGATATGAAATTTTGGTGTTTTAACTTTTGTTAGTAATGCGCTTTTGGTCCTCTAAGGAAAATTTTCTTTTGTGAGATAATTTGTTTTAGTTTACATCTATTTTTAGACATACATTGCCCCTTAAAGATAAAATGCGAGACTAAAAATTAAGATAGATTTGGTTATATATTGAAAATAGAGAAGCAAGTTTTCATATACCAAGATGTAATGATTACGAGAAATCTTTACATACATTCGAGTGCATATACACTCAGTCAATAAATAAAATAAAATTATAATAATTTTTTTACTTAATTATAATTTATTGGTTGAATTGGATTATGCATATAAAAGAAATTTCAAATAATTATTAATACATGGAGGGTGAGGAGGAAAGAGGAAGATAAAAAGCATATAAAAGATTTTTAATTTTTAAATATTAAAATGAAATTGATATTAAATAGAATTAAATGGAGAAAAAATTAGTTAAAAAATATTTTAAAAGAATTTCTTTTGGATTTAAAAGTATTTATTTTTATTTTTACAAATCTAACAAAAATAAAAGGAAATTTTATATTTTAAGAGCATAGTTGCGAGTGCGTTATGCATATGGACAACTTACTCGTAAGCAAAGCTTTTGCTCACTTTGAAAATGGTTGGATCATTCCCTAAATTAAGTAAGTAATTTTCACCACATATGTATATATATGCACACAAATACGTGTAGAGAAAATATTTGTTAAGAATTTTTTTATTTAAAATACTTAAAAAATTAATTAATAAAAAATATTTTTTAAAATAAAAAAATTATATTTCGAAAATCTTATTAGTACCATTTATGTAGATTTATTAGTATTTTTATTTTTTTAAATTAAGAGTGAAAAATGAAAAATAAGTGAAAGGATATTTTTCATAAAAATATTTTTATGTGAAATAATTTTGTTTTTTTAAATTGCAGGTTGGAATATTAATATTTAGGTAATAATTTTGGATTGTTTGCTGATTAATTATAATGCTTCTAAGAGAGAAACACCGGTCTTTTCACCGACAAAGCAATAGAGAAATAACGTACGTTTACTGTTTTTAGTCAAAAAGAATCGCACCAAACAAAATCACATCTCAATAAATTTAATTACAGATTAATTGAAAATCAATTGCTCATAATTTGATTAACCTTTTTTGTTTTGTTTTTTTCTTGTCAAAGCTTGATGTGTACTCAAAATTTTATTAGACTCAACATCATATGTCACAAACATTTACAAGTCAAGAACTAAACACCCAAGCTACAATAACAAATTTCTTGCTTAAAAAGCTAAACAAACTAAAATAAAAATCTTATTTTTTTTTTATAATCATGCCTAGAGGAGGAGGAAACACCTGTTTTTTGAGCAAAGAAAGAATTAGCCATCCCCTGCCCAGATAGGGCAGAGGACATCCGCACAGGGGTGACAAATGAAGCTGCAGGAAAATTGAAGAGAGAGCTTCTCTCTCTACCTCAAAACTAGAGAAACAACTCAACCTTTTTTTATATGTATTATTAAAAAAAATCACTATTATATAACAAAAATAAATTGTGGTTTTGTAATTTATATAATATTTGTAATTTTCCTTCTAATCAGTGAGATTTAAATTTAATTGAATATTTAGGTTAATTATTTAATGGTTTTTGAGATTAAATAAAATTAGGAATGTATTTTTAAAATTATTAAGAGATGAGATTTAATTTTGATAATCTTGAGAGCTACTTGGGCTGGGGCACCTCAATTTGTCTGAAGCTGGGTTTAGGCTCTCTTTGTGAAGTCAATTGGGGGCAGAGGCCCAAATTTGTCTCTATCACAAAGTCCTTAACCCTAAGGATATGGGCTTGCAGGGCTCTTCCAATTTGGTTGGAATTACAATATTCTTGTGGGCTTTTATTAAATGACTATTCTTCTATTTATTGTTCTTTCCACTACTAAAATTAAGGACTATTTTGAAATTTTTATTTTCATTGGTGAAATTAAGATTTATTCTTTAACTTGTTATCACATAAGATAAGAAACTGTGACAAAATTCACACAATAAGAGGTTCAGATTTATTCTTCAACTTTAGATTATATAGTTAAAAATATAATAAAATATAAATCAATAGATAAATTCAAAAAGACAGATAGCATATTATTCACCGACACCTACCAAACATAACTCCACGAAGAGCCAATCATATGCGAGAATTTTAAAATTCTTGTCATGATTAATTTTTGCAACTCAATGTAGTGCACCTACTGCAGCAAATGTTCTGTGCACAGTTAACCTCATATACATTCTTTGACCACCATTGTTGGTTAATAAGCATTAGGGGATAAGGATTTAAGATCATTGGTATATATCATATGCGTTTATAAATTGAATTCTCCAAATTAGGGTTTTTTTTTTCTTTCCTTTTTCCGGTTTTGAGCATATACGGAAAGAAACGTAGTTGATATTGCGTGTGATTTTATAATACAGAAAGCTAATTAAATAGTTTTAATTCAGTGATACTAAAGTCTATGATTTTTAATACAGCATGATACAACCTATATATATATATTAGTTCCTATTCATAGTCGCTGTTCTTGCAAGTTGCAAGAATGAAACCAACTTGGCAACTCATTGTCACCCACAATTGATTGTTCAATGGCAAAGCTACGGTGAATATGGAGTGAGTTATCTTCTTTGTTTTTCCATTCAAATGAAAAAAAGGCATCTTGTGGCCATTCCAGTTTATGATTTTCCTTACATAAGCAAGAATTTAGGTACAAGAGAAAGCTTAATATTTAACCTACATGTCCAATTTTGAAGGTATAAAAAAATATTCAATTTACTCCTTAAACTTTTAACCGATCACTATTAGAATAATTACCGACCCAAATCGATGTAGATCATTTTCTTCTGGACTAGTAGTGATAATTTGCAATGCAACAGTGAGTGTATAGTTTTACATAGCATGGCAACCAATAGATTGTAAGTCTCAATTGAATTTGATTCCTTTTTGGACTTTGTGATTCATTTCATTGAGTGATAGGACCTCTTCTAATAATTTGTCCCTCATTGGACAGCACCTTTGAAAAAGAGCCTTATCATAATCTTGAACTTGTGGGGCTTTTCTGAGGGCCATTGTCAAAAGAGTTTGTCTCACACTTATCAAATGGCCACATCAAAACCCTAATGGTTAATTTTGAGTCTCTTTCTAAATGAGCACAATGGAGAGGGCATCCACACCTCCTTCCCAAAATAACTACTGGGTAACCTTATAACTGGCTTGAGTTTTAGGATGCTGTTGATATGTAGGGCATGCAATATATGCATGCCCTCAATGCCATGCAACAACTTTGCATTTGCAAACCCTAGCTCTGAAAATATTGGAGCATGTTCTTGATAATACAAAGCTATTTAGTTTGTTTTAATGGCAATTGCAACCCATGAATGAGATGTATCATTGGCATTATAAAAAAGAGTTGGTCCAAGAAACTATCATCATTTGTACTAAAAACAAGAAAATTATAGCTTACCTCTATTCATTTAATGGCATTCTTCAATTTCTTCCAATTCATCAAAACAAGAAGATCAATATAGTAGAATGAAGACAAGACCATCCTTTCAAAAGAAGTCCAATTTGATGTTATCATATGATCAGACATTGCTATTGATGATGGGATTGATCTTTCTCTCTTTATACATTATATTGCTATGCTGGATGCTTCTGATTGGTCTAAAGGAACCACAAAATATAACTCATACTGATTGGAGGAATTCATAATCAAAATTAATTTAAAAAAAGTAAATAGAGATTAAAGTTATTTGTCAATTTATGTATATTACTTATCTTTATTTTTTTTGGTGTCAACCCATTTAGAATCTATAATTTTCTGTATTTATATAAGTATCTCAAAACTTCATTCGAAAATATTCATTTTATAAGAAAATTATTTAAATAATTATGCATGATTTATATTTTTTTTTTAAAGTAATTCTTTGAAGTTATAAAAGAATTGGATTCTTTATTCTAAATAAAAGAATTGACAAAAAAAATTTAATTAAATTAAATTTTTACAAAATTTTTAATTCCAATAGAATTTATAATATATATCATTTGTCTTATTTAAATTTATAATGATTTACACATTTAAGAAATTGGATTATATATATAAATATCTTATATTTCTTATCATCATAAGATCAGGAATGAGTGTCGACTTCATAGTATAAGAAGCCTTATCCTCTTTAAAAATTTCTGAAATATCAAAAAGCCAATAGCTAATGGAAAGATTACTTTCTTGCTAGATTTTGGTGTTTCAAATTTTTTTTTAAAAAAAAGAAAAATTTTAAAATTGACATATTAAAATCTGTAAAATATAAAGAGTAAGAACATATGAATTCATGAATTAGTAGTGTGAAAATATATAGACAAGACACAGAAACCTCCAACTTGAATAGAAATGGAGGGCAACTGGGTGCTAGAATAGCATCTAGCTAGGTAGCTGCTTGGCTAGTGAAATAATGTTGGGATATTGCATTGACCAAGTGGTGATTCTTTGTCATTCTATAGATTCGAAAAAGATCAGCATCTTACATTAAAAATGGAGGGTGATTGGTCGGTGTGTATCCTTTAACAGGCAACCAGCAAGACGTTGTGGTCCCTTTTGCCTTGTTTTACACATTTATTAACATATGCTCTCCATAATTTGTTCTTTTGAGTTGGAATGATGTTGCACTTCATAACCACACATATTGCAACAACACCTATGTTAGCGGTGAAAATGAAATCAACTCAAATGTTTGAAGTTTGATTCGTTAAAATTTAAAATTCTTTTATCGAGTTTTAAATAATTTAATTTCAGAATCCTTATTTCTATTTATTTAAATTAACTTAATGATGGAATGGGATTTATTTAATTTTTAATTTGATTTCAATTTAAATGTATAAAACTCTAAAATCGAGTTAAACCAAATTATAGCCGAATCTATTTTAGGGGTGTACTCAATTCAAGTGATTGAGTAAGGTGACTAGTTAAGAATGTTGGATGAGTGATGACACATATTTCCAATTCCAGTGGCTACAATACACCAATGAGTACTAATGGCAAGTAGCTAGCTCCCAACTGGAGCTACTTCTACTCAGGAATATTGGCTTTTAGGTTCTGTTGTACAAGGCAGGCACCAACTGCTTTAAGATTCTTTCCCCACAACTGTTGCACCAAGATTCATATTATACAAATAAACGCACAATATTATACATATAAATGAAAATGAAATGAAAATAATTTTGAATGAAAAAGAAAAAGAAATTTGATTAGACAATAAATGGGCATGCTACAGTTTGAGAGGACCATCTAGCTTAGGTATATGTACTATATAAGCATAACCACAGCCACAAACTGCAAGTCAAATGAACATAGACAATCTTCATTATCACAATGCATTCCATTTCAACTATGTTCAGACAAATTGTACAAGAGAATCAATGATCCTACACCAAATGAGACACACAAAAATTATGTAATATTTTCTTAAAAAAAAAAGCAGCAAATATCTTACCTCTCAAATAATTTATATTTGAATCACTCACGTGTGTATTTCAAAACTTACAAAAAGGATAAATATTTAATTAAAATTATACTTTTATTATAATAAGTTTTAATTTAATGGCATTACAATCATCATATTAAAAAATGATAACCCAAATTGATGATGTCTATAATTTAAATCCAAATTGAAATTAAATAAATAAAAAACTTTTGCCCAATTAGTACCCAAATGCCAAAACGTGTGGGGGTGCCTTTGGCATTATCGAGGTGATAAATAGCAACAATAAGAAGGGAAAGTCTGTGAGTGAGGGCCTAGTTGAATTACAAGGTCGGTGCAAGTGGCTGCTCTGCATGATTTTTCTCGTCATTTTTTTAACTATATTGCCTTAAAATCTTATTCATTTATTGGTATTTAGTAAACCTACCAAATTAAATAACGAAATATATATGAAATGTAATTTAAAGCTTTAAATGGAATGTAATATTAAGCTTCTATTGCTAAAGAATAATAAAAAAATTCCTGTGTTTTGGCTATATATGAGAATCTCTAACATTTTGGAGTACATTTCCTTTTTTTTATTAGTATAATATAATATTGTCTCCCCATGCATATCCATCCTGGCTACAAGATTCAAGCAATGGACAAAATTCTATATTCTTTCCCCCTTTTCAAAGGTCCTTTGCAATTAATGAAACAAAACAATTCTCATAATTTCATGATAATTCCAATACAACTTTCATCAATAATACATTTAATTAGATTCACATCCATCAATTATTATTCATATTATATAAAAGGATTCACCAAATAAAATTAATTAAATTTACCTCTCTTTATAATTGTTTGATTATTAAATAACTAAATATGTATTTTGATTGTTTTATTTAATTTAGAGATGAAACGTAAAGCTTTTTTCTCCGAGTTGGCTGTAAGTGAACGTGATTTTTGTTTTGATTTGTAATATATAAAATACTTGGTAGACATTCCAACAAAAAAAAGAGAGTGATGATTAGTGGAAATTAATTCAGAAAAATGTAATGATTAATGGGTAGTTATAGCAGCCCATAAATGAAATTAATGGTGTGATTGAAAAGGTAAATAGGAAGAAATAATTAAGAAAATGATATTTTAAGTAGAAATGATGGTGGATTATGTGTTGGCCTCCCAAAGCAATTATCATTAGAAGATTAGTGGTGGTGATTTGCTTTTGATTTGTGACTTCCCCAACATAAAATAGCCAATCTCCAGCTCTACAAACTTATACATAGGGGACCAATTCGCCTCACCCAATATTCATGTGATGCGGCGCTGAGTATGCTACTACGCTTAAGCCAATGCTCTTTGCTCTGAGTCACCAATTCTATTCTAACGGTGGGCTAAGACTCAGAGATATCTATATATATCAACACAACCCAATCATTACTGATGTTATTGTATTTCAGATTAAAGATTATGGGATTTTTGCTAATATTTTTGGGGATGATTCTTCTAATTCTATAATATTAATGGTATTTGACATAAGAAAAAAAAATGAAAAAGAAACTCGCTCACTGCACAAGAACTTTTGCATAAAGCAATTGCCTAATTGGTCCCAACATATGTAGGAAACGTTGACTATGTAATAGGGCTTATTGTTTTGTTAAGCAAAATCAAAATCTCTCTTTTTAATACAAATTTTTTTATAAATAATTAAAGGGAAAATTCATAGTGGCTATAAAATACAAGCCTTGTTATGTTGGCCTATTTATATATAGCTGAGGTTTCCACCTCCACCATCCTCAGCTCAGTGCTCTCCTTCTTCCTTATTTCTCGCTTGCTACTTCCTCTCACTCAAAACCTTCATTTAATCTCTAATGGAGTCCAAAGGCTATACCCAAGATGGCACTGTTGATCTTCGTGGCCGTCCTGTTCTTGCTTCCAAAACTGGCAAATGGAAAGCTTGTGCCTTTCTAGTTGGTAAATAATCAAACATCTTTTCTTCTCTTGTCAATCTTGAAGTTTGCATTCATTTTCTAATTATCTTCTTTCTTGCAAGCTAAACTTTCTGTTCTTTTTTTTTTTTTCTGGGTACTTAAGTCCTCATTAATTGGTTATGTTTCATGAGAGAATCTCTCTTTAATCACAATGATTAATTATTCTACAGAATATATACTGAGTAGATGTTTTCAAGATTGAACCTAAGCTTCAGTATCTTCTCTTTGAATTTCTTCCCCAATTCTCCCCTTATCTTTTTTGCTTTTACTGCTCTCTGTGTATAAAAAAACTACAAGTGTGTCTGCATGATGATGTAAATTTAAGCTGAAGACTAGAGCAAATCTGGAAGAAAGTTGTTAGCTTTTAACAATATATTCTTTCAAGTGATCGGATCAAAATAATGGTATATTTTATGTAATCAAGAACTTGAAAAAGAAGTCTACGTTTGTTTAGTTGCTTATATAAAAGTAAAATTGAACAGGGTATGAAGCATTTGAGAGGATGGCTTTCTATGGAATAGCTTCAAATTTAGTTAATTACTTGACAACCCAACTTCATGAAGACACAGTTGCATCAGTGAGGAATGTGAACAACTGGTCAGGATCTGTGTGGATCACGCCAATTCTTGGTGCTTACATAGCAGATACTTACTTGGGTCGATATTGGACTTTCACTGTATCTTCTCTTTTATATGTCATGGTAAATTATCATTGCCTCCTCCACTAAGCTCTTTTATATATATATTTTTAATTATTTTTGTCTTCTAAAAGGTCTAATCTAGAAGCCCATTACTTGTGGAGGAAAAAGTTCAAATTTTCTCTTGAAATGAATCTTTCTGTCCTATCATGAGGTTCATATTCAAAATCTCTATCTTAATAGACAGCTTACACTTGTTTGGACCATGTATTGGATTACCTACTTCAAGGTGGTCAATTGGTTTCTTTATTTTTGGTTGTGGGACCCTCCAGGAATTGCTAGTTTCATTTATTGGCCATCAGCTTGAATCAATATAATTTATTTGCTGCAAAAATTTGTTCTCCACAAGCTTAAGATTCACATTAGGCCCACAAGACCAATAGCTTTCCTGCATCATTTTGCACTATTCTTAGGGAACTTAAGCCATTGTAGCGGTTCAATTAGTTGAAAATGAGTTGCAACTGATTGAAGTGGACTCTTATTTTTTTGCACTAATCATCAATAATAACAACAAATCATGGTTAATATATAGATACCATATATTTCCTTTTTTCTTTTTTTTTCTGTTTTTTTCCTTTGTCTTCCAAACCCATATGTCCTTGAATCATCATCAACAACAACTGGGTTACTTTAATATGCTTATTCAAAAAGAAAACAACAAACGGGTCACAATTTAATAGGATGATTTTCTTTCCACATGATGGAAAAAGTACATATTGGGTTTGAATTTTTTTATGCTATTCTTCTTTCTACTAAAAGCAAAGATTAATTAACATGGAATTTTCTCTGCAGGGAATGATGCTATTAACAATGACTGTTTCACTAAAGTTCATGAAGCCAACATGCATAAATGGAGTATGCAACAAGGCTTCTTCTTCACAAATTGCATTCTTCTACTCAGCTCTCTATGCTATAGCGATAGGAGCAGGAGGGACAAAGCCTAACATATCAACTTTTGGTGCAGACCAGTTTGATGATTTTGACCCCCAAGAAAAAAAGCTTAAAGTCTCATTCTTCAACTGGTGGATGTTTAGCTCCTTTCTGGGTGCTCTATTTGCCACTATTTGTCTCGTTTACATCCAAGAGAACTTGGGATGGGGTTTAGGGTATGGTATCCCTACAGTTGGCCTGCTACTATCCCTATTTATATTCTATTTAGGGACTCCACTTTACAGGCACAAAGTTAGAAAGACTAAGAGCCCTGCAAGGGATCTAATTCAAGTCCCTATTGCTGCCTTTAGAAATAGGAAGCTTCCGCTCCCTAATGATCCCTCAGAGCTTCATGAGTTTGAACAACAACATTATATTGATAGTGGAAAACGGCAAGTCCATCACACTCTAGTATTCAGGTTTGTCATCCTACTATTAAACTACCAAGCTTGCTTAATTAGAAGAAAATGCATGAACAATCTAAGAATTTGACTATTAATTTGCAAGGATTCTAATCCGGCAAGAATCTGCATGTGAGCTTACAATCATTTGATAAGTATGTTCACTTCAGTAAGATAGTTATAAATTCATGTGTTTTAATGCAAATGAGCTTTGCTAAATCATTTTCGTATGAGAAAAGATATTTTGCTATTGAAATAGACAAAATATATACCCTTTTCATTCCTACAAATAATTGTGGCATGGAATCTGAAAACATGGTCAATATTAGACCTCAAAATGGATTCCAAGTCTTTAAATGTCATTGTGAAGGAGCAGGTGGAGAGGGACCTCCCAAATTCATGTGCATTACTAGGAAATCTACTCTGCCTAGAAGCAAAGTGTGGGGCTTCTCTTTAAGATTGGATAGCCATATTGGTTTGAATAATTTTTTCCATGTGCATGGGTGCATACAGTACTGTGTTGGTCATCTTTAATGAATTGTGACCCATCTCTGTCAAGTTGTTTATGAAGATAGTAAGTGTCACAGTGCAGTGGTGCGCCTTCCTTACCCCACCATTGCTTCATATCCAAACAACTCGTAGGTGAATTTAATGGTGGAATCCTCCACTACATAGCATTAGTTGCAGGATATACAAAGTCTTCCTCTAAAGTGAAGCTTTAAAATACTTCTTGGAGTCTTCACCCATAATAAACAAGTGTTTTTTGTTCTCAGGTGCTTGGACAAAGCTGCAATAAAAAATATAAACACAAGTGCTTCAAGTCCACCCTGCACAGTGACTCAAGTGGAAGGAACCAAGCTTGTCCTTGGGATGATAATGATATGGCTAGTGACCTTAATTCCAAGCACCATATGGGCTCAAATCAACACCCTTTTTGTCAAACAAGGCACCACCTTGGACCGTAGCCTTGGGTCCAACTTTAAGATCCCAGCTGCTTCACTAGGGAGCTTTGTGACACTCTCCATGCTTCTCTCTGTTCCAATGTATGACCGTTGGTTTGTTCCTTTCATGCGAAAGAAAACTGGGAACCCAAGAGGAATCACACTTCTTCAAAGGCTTGGAATTGGATTTGTGATCCAAGTTACTGCCATTGCAATCGCTTATGCAGTTGAAGTTAGAAGAATGCATGTGATAAGGCTACACCACAGCATGGGGCCAAAAGAAATTGTCCCCATGAGCATATTTTGGCTATTGCCTCAATATGTTCTAATAGGAATTGCAGATGTGTTTAATGCAATTGGGTTGCTAGAATTCTTCTATGATCAATCTCCTGAAGACATGCAAAGCCTTGGAACCACTTTCTTCACTAGTGGGATTGGAGTTGGGAACTTCTTGAACAGCTTCTTAGTGACAATGGTTGATAAGATCACAGGAAGAGGAGGAGGCAAGAGTTGGATTGGTAACAACTTGAATGATTGCCACTTAGATTACTATTATGGATTCCTTTTGATTGTATCAACTCTGAACTTGGGAGCCTTTGTGTGGGCATCAAGTAGATTCATATACAAGAAGGAAATCATAAAGGTGAATGAAGGTGAAGAGAAGACCTTGGACACATCCCCTCTAGGTTTACAAGTATAATTAAGAGACTAAAACATAATTAATTGATTAGCATCATAGTCCTTGTAAGATATGAGTATTAATTTTAGGTTCTTGTTTTGCTGTTTTAGTTCCTCTTGTAATTAGGATCCTATGAATAAATGTGTATGTTCTAATTGCTATTTTTCCCATTCTTTATAATGGGAAATTTTATGATAACTTTATGTTTTAGAAAGTAAATGTTAATGTATGACTACAATTATATGAATTGATAAAATTTCGGTGAAATGTACAAAGTGATTTTGAATATCCGATCCACTATGAATTGAAAATATAAAAATATAAATTTTTTATATAAAAATTAAATAAGATTTGAGTTTATGGTTGCAGAATCTAAGTAAGTTTTTCCATTATAATTTTAATATCACCATTATATAATTTGTATATGTCTAAAACTTGTTTAGCTGTACAGAACCAACTGGACCCTGGTGGTCATAGTTCTTGTCATAGCCCAAATAGAGTCCAGACTAATGGGCTTAGGCCTAATCTGTCAAGACAAGTAGTAACTTTGAAGTTTTCAAGTCTCAATTTGGCAATTTTCCTATTGCAAGCAACAAAAATATTTAGGAAAATTATAAAATATAGCTGAAGCACTAAAATTAGCTGGTGGTTTTTACATTTGTATAAAAAAAAAATCAATTATTTTTTGATAACCGAAAGATCCTCAAGAGAGTAGATTTAGATATGTGGTTAGATTAAGGGTTAAGGATAGTAAATATATGGAATATGCATAGTAAATGAGGGAGTAATGGTTTTGAATTTTAAGTATTTGAAGGTTTTAAGATTGAAAAGCTGAAAGAGTTTTGAGGTTGAAGAAAAACAAAATAGAAATTGTGTTTTCAATAAAATTATGAGTATTTATATATTTATTCGTTCAGGATATGTCTAATACATATCTTTTCAGAATAAGTCTTATTGTTTTGATATGAATTTTTCAGCGGCTTATTGATAATGGACAGTTGACTCATTTAATATTTAATCAGTTTAGATCATATTTTTTTTCATATACGTTAAGTCAAAATTGATGAAACATACTCATTTAAAATCTTATATGGCTATCTCAAAATTAAATATTCGGATGATAGAAATTAAAAAGATAAAGTTCTAGAGAGTTCGGTCTATTTTGACTCCTTCCAAGCTCTTTAGGATGAAGATCTTAATTCTAATCTTAATTCTCTAATCTTTTTTACGACTGCTAAAACATAATTGGCTCAAACCCTATACAATATACTAAGTGTTACAAATTATACGTGATATATTTTACACATTACTATCTTTTAAAAAATATATATTATATAAGTGAAAATAGATGTGTATTAAAAATATTTGAATAATTTAGATGTTTTCGACACTATCATTAAATCATATATATATATGTGAATTATAAGATAATAATATAATTATTTTATAATAAAGTATGAAACTATAGAAACTCATTGGATAAAAATATAAGAAAATTAATTAATTGGTTTTCTACTAAAGTTTGACTCTATCAAAAGCAAGGTTGGTTATAATATACATAAATAGACCTAGTCATAAAGCAAAATAAATATTTCCCCTCTTTTTTTGTTAATAAATTCAACATCCAAAAGGCCTAAACAATATTAATTAAGTTGTTGAATGGTGACCCAAAGTCAAGTTTTGCATGCAATCCCTAAATTTCAATTTGTTCAATGTTCATGTGATGTGGCTAACTAATTATTTAATTTTACCATTTCAAAAGTCATCCATGCCTTGTTCAAAAAGAGCTGCAGTAGTTTACCAACCAAATTTATTGCAGAATTACGACCATTTCTTTCTTTTAGAACTTAAATATATAATATGGATTTTTTTAAATTAATTGTCTAATGCAAAATCATAATGATTTGAATGTTAAAAAAAAAAAAAAAAACTCACTCGTTATCCATAAGTAAAACTATAAAATAATGAACGATGATATTAGCTTGTATATACCCGTTATCTTAATTTTAAATTTTTTTTAAATAATAGCGTATATCGACCATTCCGTTTTAATATTTACTCTTATTTTGTACTTACAAATTTCATCTTATAAGTGCATTTAAATAAATATGTGAAATTTTAAATTTTATTCACCAATTTCCAATTATCTGTTTAAAAGAAAAAAATCTACTCCTATTTTACTTTACTGGCAGCACCTCGCCATTAAAGAATCTCCCTAAGGCTCAATGCCTCGGTAATTACTGGGTTGGGTTGTACGCGACAGGAGCAAATCTTGTGAAGCTAGAAATAAAGGACTCTTCATGGGCTCAAATTCAAATGAGCATGAATTTTACAACTATTTTGATTAATTATTCATATAATTTATTATATACATTTTAATTAATGGTTATTAAAATTTTATATTATTTTATTTTATTGGAATTAATATTTGATTTATAGATAGTCAAACTTGAAATAATGAATAAATATCAATATCCATGACAACCTACTAGTTTTGTATTAATTTCTGTGTTGTTGATGGTGACCTCTTCCCTTTCCCTAAACAAAAATAGAAGAAAAATATGTAAATTAAAAGAATGAGTATACAAAGCAAAATTAAAGAAAGATAGAGTAAAAATTGAGATTAGTTATTCAACCACTTTTACTTTTACAAAATTGTCTTATTCAACTTATTGTATTAAATTTTGAAAAATAAATAAAAGCCTTCTTTTTACTCAAAAATTCGATATTTTTCTTAAAACCTACACAAGCTGATGTAAATTGAAATGATTGAGTTAGGAAATTTCTTCCGCAGTTACTTACAGACAAAGAAAATAAACGAGATGAGAGAGTTAAATAATTATATTTTATAAATTTAAGGGTTAAATAATAATTTAAAAATTTTAGGTATTAAATAGTTATATTCTTAAAAAAAAGGAGTTAAAAATTAATAATGAAAAAGTTAGGGTACTAATAAGAAATCAAAATATATATTTGGTTAAATTTTAAATTTTATATCTTGATTTAAAATTAATGAGATTATAATTAAAAAAATAAATTTAGAATTAAAATATTTATATAAAAATACATAAATACTAAACCTTGAATTATTCATTTATTAGCTTTTTGAATATAGAAATATATAAAATTTATATTAAAAAGAGAAATAGATTTAAATGGGTATGAATTAAAAAGAAAAGTCGATATAGTTAATTTTCTAGATTGCTAGAATACTTTGGTTTTACTTTAAGGAAAAAATGATTACTAATTGAATATCTTTTAAGCCAATCCAATTAAGATGGTTTGATTCTTTTCACATATGGTAGAGAATTCTTAAGCAACTTTGTATGGTTAAGCATACATATGATTAAGACATAGTGAGCTATGATTCCAACTAATTCCCATTAATGCTAAGTTTAGCAAAATTCAACTCATTTGATTTATATATATAATTGTGTTTGATTTTTTCTTATCATTTTGCAATTTGCTAATCTCTCTCTCTCTCTCTCTCTAGGTATTATGCATAAATTTCCTTACTTATGGAATTAAGTATATATGATTAATTATTCAGAAGAGATTAATTTAATTCTATTTACTTCATTCAATTTCATCATTAGTGAAACTTGAAGTGGGTTGTTATATGTCTTCCAAAACTTAGAAGCTTCTGTGGATAGGCAATGCTGGTGCACAACGCAAACAAAAGAAACCGCGTTAACTTTCACCAAACTTCACCAAAAAACGCCATGTCATTGTCATCCTTCTCTTACTTTCCTTTTTTAATTTTTTTTTTATCTTAATAATTAATCAATAGATTTGACATTTACGATAATCTTTTTTTTTATTATTATTATCAAAGTCGATACTTTTCTTTTTTCTTTTCTACATTTTTAAAAATAAAAAAAATAACAATTTAGCAATTATATATATTGGAGAATTTTATTCATCTCTTTGTTGCTAATTTATTTTAAAATTTATAATATGATATTCAAAATTTGAAACATAAAAAAAAAAAAAAATTTGTAAATCCAGCCTACAAAATTTCAATTTCAAATTTTCATTTTAAATTGATACTACAATTGCACGTTTGAATTAACAATAAAATTTTTTTCCCAGTTGGCCTTAACCAATTCATAGAAATTGATTGTTTTTCTTTTGGGAGATCTTAGAGTTTGTCAAAAATCGTTACCAAGAAAATAAACCTATTATAGCTAGAATCTTTGACAAATAATCTCCACATACAAGTCCTTGTAGCATGTCATTTCTAAAATACGTGTTCTTACTCAAAAGTCTTTAATCTTCCTCAGTTTTCTCTTATTAATCAATAATCAATGTCATCTCAATTTTTTAACGTAGATAAAGCCATGCACACACATAAGAGTCTACGTGTTAGGTTACCTGTCCTTTGTCGACCATAACAACCTTGAGCAACTGTCGCCTATATAAATCCACACTTCCTTGCATTTCTTTCAACAACACACACAAACCCAATTTCACTGTTTCATCCATGGCTTTTTCTTCTTTTTTCAAGCCTATTATGTCTTCTTGTCTCCTTGTTTTGCTTTTGGCTTCCATGGGAATCACCACTACCAATGCTCAACTCTCAACAAACTTCTACTCCAAATCTTGCCCTAACCTCTTTTCTACTGTGAAACCTGTTGTTCAATCTGCCATTAATAAAGAGAAACGAATGGGTGCTTCCCTCGTTCGTTTGTTCTTCCATGATTGCTTTGTTAATGTAATTTTCATTCTCTTCATCATTTTTACATTAGTCAAGTTTTTCTTACTTAAACTCGGTCTATCAAAGATATTCATTTCTTACGTTTATAACGAATCCAACATATTCAAGGCCGTAATTCCATTGTGATAGGACCTCCCCTTTTTAACTATTTATATCAATATGATCATTTAATTTAAATTTCATGGCAGGGATGTGATGGCTCACTTCTACTTGACGACACTTCTTCCTTCACCGGAGAAAAGACTGCAAATCCAAATCGGAATTCAGCAAGAGGATTTGATGTGATAGACAATATAAAATCCGCAGTTGAGAAAGCTTGTCCTGGAGTAGTCTCATGTGCTGATATCCTTGCCATCGCTGCTAGAGACTCTACTGCTATCGTAAGTGATTTTTTTTTTTACACGTATGTAGCCTAATTCATGCATCATTTATTGAACTAATCATGGGTTTTTTTCTTCTGTTAATAATTAATTAGCTTGGAGGTCCAAGTTGGGATGTTAAACTTGGAAGAAGAGATGCTAGAACTGCAAGCCTTTCTGCTGCAAATAATGGTATTCCTCCTCCAACTTCTAACCTCAACCAACTCATCTCAAGATTCAACGCTCTCGGCCTTTCAACCAGAGACCTAGTTGCATTAGCGGGTTAGTTTTATTTACATACATGCAATAAACGCGTAGTAAATATATGGAATTTCATGCAGCGCTACTATCATTTTATATTACGGGTGTATAAAACTCGAACTAACTTCGGAGACTAAATTGTCATACATAAGCCAGCAGAGTTGCTGATGACTAAATCAAAAGCTGTAAATCTTACAGGATCGCACACAATTGGACAAGCAAGGTGCACATCGTTTAGGGCAAGAATATACAATGAGACCAACATAGATAGTTCCTTTGCTCAGACAAGGAGATCAAACTGCCCAAGAACCAGTGGGACAGGGGACAACAACTTGGCACCACTTGATTTGCTGACTCCTACATCTTTTGATAACAACTACTTCAAGAACTTGGTTAATCAGAAGGGCCTCCTGCATTCCGATCAGCAATTGTTCAATGGTGGATCCACTGATTCAATAGTTCGCACCTACAGCAATGGCCAAAGCACCTTTTTCTCTGATTTTGTGGCTGGCATGATCAAGATGGGAGATATCAGTCCACTCACTGGATCACGAGGAGAGATCAGAAAAAATTGTAGGAGGGTGAACTAAGTGAGAATTATGGGTCTTGATTGCTATCTTTGGATTATACAAGACTTTTAAAAATAAATTAGATTGTCTGCAACTTTTGATTGGGTGCATTTGAGAATTTAGGTTATGATTGTGAAAATGTCCAACAGGTGTTCCTATCTTTCAAGGACACTTGTGTTGTCTGTATGCATTTTCTTTTTAATTATAGATATTTAATAGTGAATTTTGAATAGAATAATGAGATTTGCTTTATTGAAAACTATTGTAATACTTTAAAATACATTGATAATAATGAAATTTATATTTCTTAAAAGAAATAAAAGAAAAAGAACAAACATAACCATACAAATTTGACCAACTTTTAAAAAGGACAACAAGTACAATAATACTAAGTTAACTAACTTAGATTGCTAATGCGTAGTACAAAATTTTCTTGCATAGTAACATTAAGAAAGCATTTAGGTAATCAAACCAATTTTGTTCTATAAAATTTGATTTATTTTGATTTAATTTATTTTTTAAATTAATCACACTAAATCTAATTTGTAAACTTATTTAGTGAATGAATTAAAATAAACTTGTTAAATTGTTTATGAACTCATTTATTTAATAAGTCTTAATCTAACCGTTTAAAATTATTTATTTTAAAAAATTTTATCTTAAATCTAAAATTATGATTATAAATGAATTGGGTTGGTGCTAGTAAGCTATTTGGACGGAGTAATCAAGTTTGATTGAAAAAAAAAATTAACAAATCAAATCTCAACTTTTGAAAGTTATGCTCAGATATGTTGTTTTGCACTCCTGGAAAGCATCAATTTGCTAGCATAACCCCACAGATAATCTGGCTCGGGCCACCAGATTCTTGTGCCGAGCCAGCGTGTGGCCTGAGCTCATTCCCTGGCTAGTGGGTCACCTACTGGGTGCTAGCTTAGTGAGTATTTTCCAGGCCTCAGCATTTCAAGGTTTCTTGAAGTCCAAATACTTAGATGGGCCTAGCAACATCTAAATTTTCTCGGAGGAATCATAGATTTATTCTTAAAAATTTTCTTGGAGGCATCTAGCTTGATGAAGGAACTTTTGTGTTTGGTCCTCATCTCACACTTAGATGCTCTATTGTTATAAGTCAGCTTTGAATTAAATCATACCACTGTGAGACAATACATTCCTCGCGTTCAAATATGAATATCTAAAATATAAAGTATGCAGGTATTTACGTCTGTGGGTAATCCAACATTGAAGTAAGAATATACTCTAATACTATATAGATAACATAGATCAGATTTAATTTCAGTTTATAATTTTATAGATATATATGAAGAGGTTATTATATGAAATTATATGTTAAAAGAATGATTATCATATTACCCTAAAATAATTCTATTTGCATAGCATATAGAAGATGATGGATTAAATTTACCTATAATTTTTTATTATGACATTTGATAATGAGATTTAAATAAACATATTAAGATTAGCGATACACCCAGAAAATAGAGTTTTGTTAAGATTGGTTAAATCTATAAAAAAGAGAACGTGAGGTAGCACCCACTCCAACGCTCAATTCAGTAAGCCTGAAAAGAAAGGTGAGAGAACAGAATTGCTTAGAACTTGAATAGTGTAAGAATAGCGTACATTTATCTCTATGATCTTTTTCTTTTTATACTGTGGAGATAAATATAATATTTCTTGATAATCCGGCGAATATGTGGCCGACTGCTTGATAAGGGATATCGCAAGTGGATAAATCGGTGATCCCGCAATTGTAGGCGTAATGGGATACACTGCACTGTGCCTGGTAACGGTAACTTTGTGCCAAGACTTGTCCTATCTAAGGAAGGGCGAGTCTTTATAATAAACCAAGTGTTAAGGCGTCTGGATGGGACCATGTTAGAGTCTTGTCACGTGACCCTATCTTATGGTGACAGCTCAGCTTATTTTGGGCAATCGTTATGTAACATCAGAGGTCTCACTCCTGGTCTTTGATTATTCAGATTTGAAAGTGACAGTTGTTTTCACAATCTGGGACACGTGGCTTATGGATATTGATTTTTTCTTGGCTCACGCCACTTTATGCACCAAGCTTTTCAATGATAGCTGTCCCGTTTCTCAAACTACATTTAAAGCTTGCCGTCAAAACTGTCTCATAAGAACTCTTTTTCTTTTTCAAATTTCACTTTTGCTCTCAACTGTAATCTTTGCTTTCAGAAATACTTGATCGCTGCTTCTTTTCCGATTATACTCTCCTTACTTTCATAGTAATTTATGTTTTCTTTTTCCTCCTAAAATGAATAGGAATACTTCCTCTTCTCTTACCCTCAGTGGAGGTTTCGCCTCAAGCTCCTCCTCTGACGGTCTCATCCATGCCCCAGGCCTTATCATTCCATTGAGGGAGGCTCCAGAAAGTGAAGGTAGCTCGATTAGTGGCATCTCGTCCATCCTATCGGAGCAAGATATAGATCACCTCTATGATATATACTAAATTTTTTGAGAGATTTTTCGTATTTTTACCCCTTCTCCAAAGGTCCACGTAAATGACCTGATTCCTATAGAGGACACTGTTATAGTCTTCGAGGAGCAGCTCAAGGCAGGTCTCCAGTTCCCTTTGGACTTGTTTGTCTCAACAACAACATCGAACTACTGTAGCCCTCTTCTCTCAACTATACCAGCTGGGTACCCATAAAAATGAAGAATTCTGATTTTTTAGCAGGCAGAAATGTCAGACGATGTTTGACTGGATCCCTTCTTCATTAAAGAGGTAGAAAAATAAATTTTTTATGACTTGACCATCTAAATTGGCTAGACTATAAGTGAGTAAACTTCAAAATCCTGAATAGTCTCTAATTTTTGATAAGCGGTTGTCGAAGCCGTCAAAAATAACCTATTATCAATCAACAAATAAATTTGCAGATAGTGGCAATAGGGTCGAACCACAGGGAATTGACACCAAGTATCTTCCTAATAATGACTAAGGCAAGTAATAACAAATAAGTAAAAGAGGGGGGTTTGTTTTGATGAGTTAAAAGCTAAAAGCAAAAGAGAAGAATAATTTAAATAAGTGAGAATATCAATGGGAAAGAGATTCTAGCTGAAGTGTGAGCCTAATTCAGTTTGTTCAGAATTGATCATTGATTATTAAAGACTCCTATTTGATTTCAATAAATCAGTTTTGGTTGTGGAAGACGCTTCTCACAATCCAAATTCCTCCTTAGTTCTAGTTCTATTAGGAAACGTTCGCTAATCAAACACTGATCAACAAGTTGCCAAGGAACGTCCTTGGGGCATTTAGTATCGAACAACCGTTGATCGCATTAAGACTTAGAGAAACCCAATTCTATCCTTGCCAACCGCGTGGTCAAGGCTAGGTTATGCAACTGATTATATTTATGTTCAAACAATTTAAGCAATTACGGACCTAAATCATTCAAACAATTTATCACTTAAGCAATTTAAAAGCAATGGGCCCTTATTGATTCTAAAAGCAAAGTAATAATTATGGAAAGGATCAGATTGCATAAATATTGAAACAAGCAAGAGTTCAACAATGGAGTATTAAACCTCCCAATTCATCACAAATCTGAATATTCTCAACTTCAACTAGAAAACGATGAATTTAGCCACTCATGGTGACTAAAATACAAAAATAAAGAAGAAAAGAAAGAAAGAAAGTTTCTGCTGTGTTGCTGGAGAATTTCCGAGGATGGCAGATGCTGAAAGAGATGATGAGATGCCTTTGATGCTGCCCTTTTATAGCTGGAGAGTCCCAAGTCCAATTTGATTAGGGTTTTGTAATCTCAATTTAATTTGGTCTTCTTTGTAGTCTTTGATTCCTCTTTGAATTTTGTGTTTGATTGAGAATGGAACTCTCTAAATGAGGGGCGTGGCTCTTGGGATTGATCTTGTAGTGTTTGAAGTGGGTTTGGACTTCTTTCCTTTGAATTTGGATTTTCTGCTCTTTTCCCGCCTCTGCTGTATTTTCTGCTATCAAAGTGATTTGGGCAGATTCTGCGAGTGATTTGGGCAAATCACTTGCTCAATTTGCCCCAATCGCTTCCTGGGGTTCAGTCCAGTTTCTGTCTTTGTCTCTGCGAGTGATTTGGCCAGTTTCTGCGAGTGATTTGGGCAAATCACTTTGACCCAATCACTTTTCCAGCTTTTTCTGCACTTTTTCTCTAACTTTTCAATTTCTTCCTTTTCTGTAAAAACATATAAAAAACACAAATTAAGCTAGAAAAATGTGTAAATAAACAGTAATAAATATAATAAAAATGTGGCTAAATTATGCTTGATCAAATACCCCCACACCTAGCTTTTTGCTTGTCCTCAAGCAATAAATAACTTAGTAAATCAAGCCCCTTTTTCTTTTGAGCCTAAGTACCACTTAATCAGCCCCCCTAGACTCCTAAATTGAAACACTACAGTGTAGGATGCATGTACTAAGGTTGTCCCCTTCTTTCCTTGTTTCCTATCGCTCACCATGGCCAAGGAAAAGTTTTTGATTTGATCATGCTTATTCTTTTATATTAGGTTTAATGCAATCCCTTAAGAGTGACTTGCCCTATTTTAAGCATTTTTAATTACCAGCACTTTTTATCCTTGCCTGAAAAAATCACCAACCTTTTTACGCGATGGTGCATATGGGTGATACACCCCCGGTTACTCAGTTGGTCACTTGTCCAAGTGGCTACTAGCTCTGTTCATAATCTTAGACCATCGAAACTTTATTTTTATGCTTGAAAAGTCACCAACCTTTTTACGCGACGGTGCACATGGGTAATACACCTCCGGTTACTCAGTTGGTCACTTGTCCAAGTGACTATTAGCTCAGTTCATAGCCTTAGATCATAGGAACAGGTTGTGCTTTTTGATTTGCTGAGTTTTTCTTTTTCTTTTTCCTTTTTATATCAATTTGGGCAAATCAACTCAAAGAGGATTACACTAACTTTTATTTCATGTATTTTATTTTCCTTTCCTATTGGCCACAGCAGTTTCAAGAACTCAATTCAAGAAGAAAAACTTCCTAAGTAAAGGCTACACACTGTGCATGGTTCAATTTAGGTTTAAAGGGTTGGATAATCAATGGGGTCATGAGATAGGAAGCTCTTTTAACCTTGTTATCTATGCTGAGTAGAGCAAAAGTTAAGTCAAAATTATGTGTGTGTGTGTGAAAAAAAAATGTGTGAAAAAAGAAAAAATTTTGGTGTGTGTTTATGGGGCAAAAAGATGCAAAATGAAACAAAAAAGAAAGCAAAAATATAATGTAATCAACACAAAAATATAACCTAGCAGTAAATACCCCCACACCTGTCCCAAACATTGTCCTCAATGTTTAAACATAAATATGAAAAAATTAATAAGAAGAAGGAAAGGGACTGCCTGGGATGTGGGTGATTAGGCCAAGTGATTTGGGCAAATCACTGGTCAAATCACTGTCGTGGCTGGTCTGTGGGCAAAAAATGTTGAACCAGCAGCTGCAACATGCTTTCCATATGCTGCATCCTGTCTTGAGCCTCCACC
Source organism: Manihot esculenta (assembly GCF_001659605.2). Lineage (NCBI taxonomy): Eukaryota > Viridiplantae > Streptophyta > Magnoliopsida > Malpighiales > Euphorbiaceae > Manihot > Manihot esculenta. Next base: position 34,099,547 of record NC_035167.2, on the reverse strand, counting down.
GAATGGTCTTGAGGTGCCTTTTATGTCCTCCAAGGTCCACCCAATGGCTTTTTTGTGCTTCCTCAACACATCAAGGAGCTTTTCCTCTTCTTCTTGGCTGAGCTGGTTAGAAATAATTACTGGAAGTGTATTTCCAGCTCCCAAGTAGGCATATTTGAGGTGGCTAGGCAAGGTTTTCAGTTCTGGTGTAACTGCTGTATGCTCTGATTTCTGCTGTTTGCTGTCTGATTTGGCCAGTGATTTGGGCAAATCACCCGGTGATCTGGGCAAATCTCCTTCTGTCATTTCTGTCTGTTCACTGATTTGGGCAGATTGCCTTGGTGATTTGGGCAAATCACCTTCTGTCATTTCTGTCTGTTCACTGATTTGGGCAGATTGCCTGGGTGATTTGGGCAAATCACCTTATGTTATTTCTATCTGTTCACTGATTTGGGCAGATTGCCTGGGTGATTTGGGCAAATCACTCGCAGAATCTGCCCACATCACTATCTGGTCTGTCTCTGAGCAGTTTCTGTCCATCTCTTCATATCTGCACAAATCAGCATGGAGTGTTTCCTCTAGATCAAAATCAAAGACTTCTTGGCTCAAGTCATCAATGACATCAAGGCCATAAACAGGAGAAACATCTTTAGGGAATTTCATAGCTTCATAAACATTGAATTTGATAATCTCCCCTTCAAACTCCATGGTTAATGTGCCATCATGCACATCAATTTTGGTTCTTGCTGTGCTCAAGAATGGCCTTCCAAGTAGGATGTCAGAGGTGGTATTGCTCTTGTCTTCCTCCATGTCAATGATGTAAAAATCAGCTGGGAAGACTAGTTGGTCCACTTGCACCAACACATCTTCAAGCACTCCCTTGGGATAGACAATCGATCGGTCAGCCAATTGAATTACAATGCTGGTGCTTTTTAGTGAACCTGCATTCAATAAATTAAAAATAGAGAGAGGCATGACATTGATTGAAGCTCCAAGGTCACACATGGCTTTCTTTATCCCCACGTTGCCTATCTTGCATGAAACAGCGAACATCCCTCTATCCTTGCATTTGACTGGAATTTTTCTTTGAATAACAGCTGAGACACACTCCCCCACACTCACCTTTTCATGTTCAGCAAGTTTCCTTCGGTTGGTGCATAGCTCTTTGAGGAACTTAGCATACCTTGGAATTTGCTTTACAGCATCAAGTAGGGGAATGTTGATTTCCACCTTGCGAAAGGTCTCAAGTATTTCTTTCTCCTCTTTTTCTTTTTGAGACCTTGCAAATCTTTTGGGGAAGGGAGGAGGTACCTTGAATTTCTCTGCTGGCTGCTGTTTCTGCCCTTGACTGGGTTCTACCTGATCTGGTGATTTGGGCAAATCGTTTGGTGATTTGGGCAAATCACTTTCTGTCAAGTCTGCCTGCTCACTGATTTGGGCAGATCGTCTGGGTGATTTGGGCAAATCACTGCCCTGATCACTTTCTGGCAGATTTTCTTCCATGGCCTGTTTCTTCAATTTCTCAACCTTGTTGTCTTGCAGCTCTTTTCCACTCCTCAATGTGATGGCACTAGCATTTTGCCTTGGATTTATCTCAGTTTGGGAAGGTAGCTTTCCTTGTGATTCAAGCTTACTCAAGGATGAAGCCATTTGTCCCACTTGTTGCTTCTTTGCTGGCTGTTCAGCAGCTGTTTGAGTGGTGTATGTTGCTGGTTCAGCGAGTGCAACAACTTCTGGTTCAGTGGTGTCAATTTCTGAGGTTGCTGGTGTTTGGACAGCAACAAGGGATGTAATGGTGGCAGATTCAGCACTTGCTGATTTTTGGACAGCAGGTGCAACAATTGCTGATGTAATTGTGGAATTTTCAGCAGGTGGACAGCAACTGCTGTCTCTATTTACAGTAGGTTGGACAGCAGCAAAGTCTAAATTTTTTACAGTAGTTGCTATCTCTTGGATGACAGAAGCTTCAACAAGTGTTGTTTGGGCAGTAGCTGGTTCAGATTCAAGTGTAGTGGTAATTTGTGCAGCAGACTCAACAGCTCGGTCTGTTTCTTGAGAACCTTCGTCATCGTCCCATAGATCTTGAAGCTCTTCCTCTCTTCTTAATATGTATGCATCCACTGAGTTGACCGCTTGATCCACTTGCTGTTGGAGAATTTTCCCAGAAATTTCCAATTTCCTCACCATCTCTTCAAGTTCCATATTGGAGTTTTGAGGTGTTGCTTGGGCTTGATAGTTTTGGTAGTAGTCAGCCCTTGCATAGCCATAATTTGGATTGTCCCCCCAACATGGATTGTATTGCAGATCTCTTTGGTAGTTATGGTAGTGGTCTGTCCTTGTATAGCCATAGCTCAGATTGTCTCCCCAACCTGTATTGTATGTGTCAAGGTAGGGATTATGTCTTGGCTGTCCATAGAATCCTTCAAATGCATGTGCTTGTTGAAGTTGTTGGGCTTGACCTATACCATAATTTCTCACCATAGAGGTTAGTTCAGAAATTTGAGAAGAGAGAAAAGACATACTTACCGTAGCCATGCTTGTAAGGTCTTAGCAGTGCGTTCAATTTCTGGATCGTAAAGAATAGCTTCTTTACGATCAGCCCTGGTCATAAAAGGAAAATATGTTAGTTTAAATCAATTCCCCGGCAACGGCGCCAATTTTTGATAAGCGGTTGTCGAAGCCGTAAAAAATAACCTATTATCAATCAACAAATAAATTTGCAGATAGTGGCAATAGGGTCGAACCACAGGGAATTGACACTAAGTATCTTCCTAATAATGACTAAGGCAAGTAATAACAAATAAGTAAAAGAGGGGGGTTTGTTTTGATGAGTTAAAAGCTAAAAGCAAAAGAGAAGAATAATTTAAATAAGTGAGAATATCAATGGGAAAGAGATTCTAGCTGAAGTGTGAGCCTAATTCAGTTTGTTCAGAATTGATCATTGATTATTAAAGACTCCTATTTGATTTCAATAAATCAGTTTTGGTTGTGGAAGACGCTTCTCACAATCCAAATTCCTCCTTAGTTCTAGTTCTATTAGGAAACGTTCGCTAATCAAACACTGATCAACAAGTTGCCAAGGAACGTCCTTGGGGCATTTAGCATCGAACAACCGTTGATCGCATTAAGACTTAGAGAAACCCAATTCTATCCTTGCCAACCGCGTGGTCAAGGCTAGGTTATGCAACTGATTATATTTATGTTCAAACAATTTAAGCAATTACGGACCTAAATCATTCAAACAATTTATCACTTAAGCAATTTAAAAGCAATGGGCCCTTATTGATTCTAAAAGCAAAGTAATAATTATGGAAAGGATCAGATTGCATAAATATTGAAACAAGCAAGAGTTCAACAATGGAGTATTAAACCTCCCAATTCATCACAAATCTGAATATTCTCAACTTCAACTAGAAAACGATGAATTTAGCCACTCATGGTGACTAAAATACAAAAATAAAGAAGAAAAGAAAGAAAGAAAGTTTCTGCTGTGTTGCTGGAGAATTTCCGAGGATGGCAGATGCTGAAAGAGATGATGAGATGCCTTTGATGCTGCCCTTTTATAGCTGGAGAGTCCCAAGTCCAATTTGATTAGGGTTTTGTAATCTCAATTTGATTTGGTCTTCTTTGTAGTCTTTGATTCCTCTTTGAATTTTGTGTTTGATTGAGAATGGAACTCTCTAAATGAGGGGCGTGGCTCTTGGGATTGATCTTGTAGTGTTTGAAGTGGGTTTGGACTTCTTTCCTTTGAATTTGGATTTTCTGCTCTTTTCCCGCCTCTGCTGTATTTTCTGCTATCAAAGTGATTTGGGCAGATTCTGCGAGTGATTTGGGCAAATCACTTGCTCAATTTGCCCCAATCGCTTCCTGGGGTTCAGTCCAGTTTCTGTCTTTGTCTCTGCGAGTGATTTGGCCAGTTTCTGCGAGTGATTTGGGCAAATCACTTTGACCCAATCACTTTTCCAGCTTTTTCTTCACTTTTTCTCTAACTTTCCAATTTCTTCCTTTTCTGTAAAAACATATAAAAAACACAAATTAAGCTAGAAAAATGTGTAAATAAACAGTAATAAATATAATAAAAATGTGGCTAAATTATGCTTGATCAGTCTCTCTTGGTTTTCGCCGAGCTTCCTAAACTGGCTGTTATATCCATGGTTTGCTTACTTCTCTTGATCATCATTAGATCCTTCCATAATTATAAGAAAAATCCCTACAAGTTGCCGGTTAGGGGTGATTTCCGGAGTTGTTGCTTCAGATTCAGATCTCCTCTCTTCCCTACCTTTCTTGGTGAATTTTCGAAGAGTGTCGTCCCTTATCAGCCTTTCAATCACATCTTTTAGTTGTCGACACTCCTCCATCGTATGACTATGATCTTCATGAAAATGGAAGTATTTGATCCTGTCTTGTCTCTCTGATTTCTCGGGATTGAGTTGGGACGACCATCTGACTTCCTTGTTATTTTTCTTGATCCATTTTAGAATATGTATGCATGAGTCATCCAGTGGAGTATAATTCTTATACTTACTTTGGTCATCCCTCCTTCGGGAGACAGGGTAACTCCTGTAGTCTCCTTCACATCCTTGCCTCTCTAACTTTTGATTTTGCTTTTGGTTCGCCCACTTGTCCTCCCTTAATGCTTGGATTTCTTATGATTTAATTCTTCCACCTGTATAGTCTCGGCATTGAACCGTAAGATAAAGCTCCTTAGAGACTCGCCTTCTCCTTAGCGGATCTTCTATAAGTCAGAGGAGAGTTTTTTGAGAGGTATACAAGCAATAAATCGATATTTAAATAATGTCGCGAACTCCATAAAATTTTGAATTAAATCTAGACTTAGATATTGGTACCATTTCTAAGCCAAACCTGTGAGTGTTGACCAGAGTACTCAGCACAACATAAAGTCCATGAACAACTAAAAGCTGCATGGTTGTCCTGAAAATAGTCAGGTGGCTTCGAGGATCTGTTGTTCCATCATATTTGTCCAAGTTAAGCAGCTTGAACTTAGTCAGAAAGGTTTCTTCCAAAATTTCTTCTGAAAGAGGCGAGGCATCATCTATGTTAAAGTCCTCCTCTTGTTTCCTCTGGTACCTTTGAACAGCCTGTATTAGCTTCTAGTCTACACCTTTCGGAGTATTGTTTACTTCATTTTCTTCGATCTCGGTCTTCCCTTTGGATCGTCTTTTAGTTGCCTCTGTATGGGTCTGGGGGTGTCGACGGGGGGCTTCTTCCCTTTCCCTACGAGCTGTGATTGATGCCTCTCCCCGAGCCTTGTACTGTTGGATGAATTGGAACATCTGCTCGTTGGTCAAATTAATGAGATCTGCTTCATTGATCATTGAGGGCGTGTTTTGCCCACTGTCAGGGGCGGAAGAGATAATAACATCCTCATTATTAGCAACCTTAGCAGCAGTTCATCAATTACCGACCATTTCAAGAGAAGAGAGAGAAACGTATTCCTTTTTATGAGAAAAAAGGTAGGAGACCGGTTGTAATCCAAATGAATAAAGAGGATTCAATGGACTTTCTAGCAATGGAACGAAATGATACAGCCAGAAAATAAAATTATGTTGTGATTGGTTAAACCTACAAGAAAGAGAACGTGAGATGGTGGGCGCCCATGGCTAGGGGTGAGCATTCGGTCGGTTCGGTTCAAAACCGAACCGAACCGAATAAACCGAAAACTGAAATTTTAGTGTTTATGAAAACCGAACCGAACTGATTTTGGTCAGAAATAGAATCGAACCGAACCGGTCTGATTCAGTTCGGTTCGGTTTAATCGGTTTCTATTTTTAATAATTTTTTTTATTTTTTACACTTTATTTTTAATATTTTAAAATTTAATTAAAATATTTTAATCTTAATATGATTTAATTTCTCTATATTATTGAAAAAATATATTATTATCACTAATCGGTTCGGTTCGATTTTTTCGGTTTTTTTCTGATCAAAACCGAACTGAACCGAAATAATCGAAATTTCTGAAATTAAAAACCGAACTGAAATATATAAAAAACCGAACCAAATTTTCAAATCGGTTCGGTTCGATCGGTTTTTTCGGTTTGAACCAAATACTGCTCACCCCTACCCATGGCAGCCATTCTGACATTCAAATCAGTAAACCTAAAGAGAAAGGTGAGAGAAAGGAATTGCTTAAAACTTGAATAGCGTAAGAATAGTGTACATTTATCTCTATGATTCTTCTTATTTTATATTGTAAGAAGATAGAGATAAATGTAGCATTTTTTGATAGTCTAGTGATGATATGGTTGACTGCTTGATGAGGGATATCGTCAGCCGATAGGTCGGTGATTTCGTTATTATAGGTATAATAGGGATATACTAGACTGTGCCTGGTAATGGTAACTTTGTGCCGAGACTCGTTCTATCTAGGAGAGAGCGAGTCTCAGTAATAAACAAGGTGTTGAGGCGTTTGAGTATTCTTTTTTTGAGTGAAACTGCATTAGAGTTTTGTCATATGACCCTATTTTATAGTGACAATTTGAAACAGTCTGGTCCAAACTGACTCAAATAACTTTTAAACCCACTTTTCACTTGGTCCAAAATGGTTAAGTTAAGTTATTTAGTAGTTTCGTGCTAGCTATTATATATAATATGGAATTACCGTATTCCACCGATCCACAAGCAGGCAGGTAGATGTTACACTCTCTCTTACTAAATTTGTAACATCCTCGTCGCAACTGAATCAGATACAATTGCTAAACCAGGACCAGACCCTTGGGTATCGTGGTTCGCTAATAACTCGAGCGGCTCCACCTCGTCTCACATGGGTAGCCCTTTCCTCGCAGATCTACTAGTTCTGCACAATTTGTTTGATCCAGAGGGGCTCTAATGCTAATTGAAACAGTCCGGTCCAAACTGACTCAAATAATTTTTAGATTCACTTTTCACTTAATCCATAATATATAGTTAATTCAAGTTATTTAATCGTATTTCACGTGCAAACAGGTAATGATGATTATGTTGTTTATAAATTTAATAAATTATAGTCGAATCATATAAATTTTATTTTTAATTAGTAAGCATCATTTCCATTCCCTAGAACATTTTTTTTTTTTTTTTTCTGAAAAAAAGAGAAGCTAGCTGGTGTGGTGTAAGTTTGCGGGACCCTTGTGAATGTGGTCTAATAAACATTTGTATAGCGTTTCACATTTACAATAAATATTAATTAATTTCTCTGTAATCAATTTCATCACTTTCTATACTTTTTAATTTAAAATTTTTATAGTTTCATATATGTCGAGATTTGAGAGTGTGCATGTGCTGCTTCTCATATAAACATTGTACATACACATTAATCATAATAAATACTGAGAGATTCTTCAATCCAAATTAAGGCTCTAATTGTTTCCAAGGAAGTATTTTCTGTCATAAAATAGATGTAGAAAAATTATATTAAAAAATTGTTTATTTTATTTGTTTAGAGAAGGGGATTACATAAGAAGAGTTGAGGAAGAAGAAGGTAACCAGTATGTGAAGCAACCCTGACATGAGACCACATTGGGTCGCATCCATCTTCAGGGATTTCTGGAGCCTCGCTCATCCAAGTTTGACATGACTGCTCCATATCATTCTTTAGTTTAAAAAATTTAATTATTTTTATAAATGGAATGATTAGCAAAAAAATATTTAAGATGTTCATTATTTTTTTTTCATTGGGTTGCGTTGCAGGATCCTTGGATGGGTAGTTCATCCTTTGATGCAGCAGGATATATAACTTGTGAAGGGACAGCTTTATTACTTTGTTCTTTTGTTTTTTAAGAAAAAAAAACTTTGAATTCCAATAATAGTACTCAAGTTGAAATCCACACGCCAAGGAAACCAACTTACCGAGAATATAATTAATTAATAGAGAGATGGGAAATTCAATTTGACCAGTTTGTGAAATGTTTTCAACACAAGTTAGAGCATACAATGCCTAACTCTTCCCTAATTTTTCAAATCAACAGAAATAATTCTCTATAAACATTAGCCTTTTTTAAATAATAATTAATATAAGTAATAATAAAAGGCTCTAAGGGATGATAACGAAAAAGAAACTCATCAATGAAAAATTCCCTCTTGTATTGTAAACATTAGAGAAAGAAAGAATGCAAGTGCATGCCTCATAAAATAATAGAATTGAAGAATCTCAAAACACTAGTAGTTTCCCAACTATGCATTGATACAAGGGTACTAGTGTAATATATAATTAACAAATGTAATAATAATTAAATAATAAAAGCTTATTTCTCTTAAATGTTTTTTCATTTTGTAACCAAATTCTTGAGAAGTTTCTAACCTCTTTCTGGGGATTATCACAACCATACCTTTTGTCTCCCATCACTTGAAGCAACTTTCAGATTCTTCATCAATGGCACACACTAACATGATCCAGCTACCATATAGATGCAGCGAGATCAACACATTCATCCCAAGATCAGAAAGAACTCAATGGAGTAATTGCACCATTGATGGACCTTGAATCTATTATCAGTTAAAATATTCTTCAAGTTATGGCATTTGCTTTGTTGTCATCCTAATGGAGGCATTGAAGTAAGATAGATGGGATGGCTCAAAAAACACATGATCCAAGAGAAGTGAAAAACAAGAAATTCAGTATAAAGAAAAAGAAAGAAAGAAACATATCAACCAACAATGTCTAAAGACATATTTAGACCTCAATCAAGGATTTTAATTAACAGTAATATCCAAAACTAATTAAACAACTCCCCCACCCAATCAAATCATCTCTTCCTCATTTTTATTGCTCTTAGACTAGCTAGAAATTTTAGTTAACCAAAGAAGGAGACATTTTCATTTGAAATGGTGCTAAAGTCGGTGACACTGGTTGGCTGGTGGGTATAAATAGAAGAAGAAGAGGAAGTAGGAGGAGGCGGAGGTGTTGGTGGAGGTAAGGATGAAGATGGTGTAGCAACAGAAACAGCCCCAGAAGAAAGTAAAGCTACATGAGAAGAAGGTAGAATGTTTGCTTCTCTATATTTGTATTTGAGAATTTCAGCCCTAACTGCATTAAGTTCAGCTTGTAAAGATTGAACTTGTTGTTGCAAAGCTGAAATTGCACCCATGCAACCATAAACTGGATCTCTCAGCCTTACATTAGCTTCATATACAAGACTATTAGCTGCATCAGCTCTTTGGCTCTCAGGAACCTCCTGAAATATATATACATATTTTAAACCATCAAGAACAATAATTTGATAATAGAAATTTGATTAGAAAGGTGAATAATTTGATTACCATAAGCATCTTTGAGACATTGCTGGCACCAAAAACTTTGTGAACAGATGCAAACTTCTGGGGTTCATGTGGGGAGAAATATGGAGAAAAAGGGCATTCTTGTGCACACCTTCTCCTCAAGAGCTTGCAGGCAGCACAAGGAGTAATTGTATTTAGGGTTCCAGGAGGACCCAGCATGTGTCTTCTTCCCATTTGAGATGAGGCATCTGTTTCTCTCTTGATCTTTTTGCCTATCTCCTCAAATCTCTCCCTACACAAAAGGAAGAAAATTCAATGCTAAATCGTATATAGCCACATATAAATAGAAGTAAAAATAATAATATATAATTGATTGAAAAACATTGAAGTGATTAGAGTTGTTAGTGTTAGTTATAGAGCACTCATCAGCATGGTCAAAAAGGAAACTTACAAGCTAAAAACTAGATAAAGAAAAAAAAAACTAGGGTTATAGACATATCTTGCATCTAGAGAGAGAGAGAGAGAGAGATTTGTACTTGTTACCTTTCTCTGGACATTCAGGCATGCTCTCTTTAGGTATGGAGGTGGAGATTTTGAGAGAGATTGAAGAGAGGAACAAATAAGAAACAAGAAGAGGAAAGAAGAGAGTGCTTAAAAGGCAAGATAAAAAAGAGAAAGTGTACAAAATAGAGCTTATCTTAATAAAAGAAAGAATAGAGAGAAAGGATTTATAAATATAAATATAAAGCCATATGAAAAGCTAGCTAGCAAATTTCAGCAACTATAGCTTGAAAGCTCAATCTGTGGGAGATTAATGGTGAACTTCAATGGCAGCTTCAGCTAGTAACAGTTGCTATAGCTTATGTATTATAAAATGCCAGCTTTGATCTCTGCTTCCTCACGTGTGACTTCTTAAATGTGTTTTGACTTTTCTTCAATCAATTTATATTAGATTGCTTAATTCTTTCCACAGCCTACATGTGGGTCTTTGCTTCCTTCTCAGGAGAGTCCTTTATTATAACATTATCTAATTAAATACTTAATTATTAACTTGTTAGTTTTCTGTTAATGCACCTTAAACAATCCATTAAAAGGCTTGAAGTGAACTTTAAGATCATGATGATCATCATCACCATCTGTACTTTGTTTAATCATATAGGCTATATCTAGCTAAGCTAGGCATGTTAGTTTCTTGTCAATATCAAGAACCCACCTCCATTAAAATGATCATATCTGGGATCCCAAAGAAAAATTAAAATTAATATCAGCATCACCGTGTAAAAACCGCAATCTACACCTCTTTTAAGATGGCTGTAACCTATTAACACCAACACCAGTTCATCCAGCAACATTTTGTACTATAATTGAAATTCCCCCATTAAAATCTGTGGCCGTCCTTTCTAATAATTGAATCTGAATTCTCCTCTTGAAAGAGCATATTTTTATGAGTGATATAATCATATTTAAAATTATAAATTCTGATGAAAACGAAATGAATCGAATGCTTTATAGAATTATAATTAGGGGTATTTTTTTCTCAATCAAGTGGCATAAATTTGCTTCAATGCTTAATTTGCAGACACCTGTAAGGAGAAATGCTATCTCCTGAAATAATAATGGTAATTGACATACTTGGAAAAAGATTGTACACCTTCAAGATAAGTTGATTTATATTTTGTGTAGACAGTTTATAATATGGATTGATGATAGATTGATGCATGTGCTGAATGCTGATATATAGAAGACATCCCACCTATAATTTTCATAATTGGAAAGCATTAGAATTCAAGAATCTGACAATTTTTTTATCCATATTGTGAACTACCTCGTTTATTTACTTTCCCTCTTCCTAATTTATATTTATTAAGAAGTGTTGTCTGTCTCTTAATCTTGATCTTTCTTTATATTTAATGACCGCTGGATTCCTCCATCCCATTACGAGGCCGGGCCGACAGTAGCAGCCCACAATCAGGAGGCTCCTGAGCCCCCGAATAAACCAGGCCCAACCCGTCCATCCTGTTGATCGGACTCCTATTTAAGTCACTCAATCAGACCGGCTCAGCCCATTTCAGCCTTAAAGCCAGCCCTTTCCTAGGTTCCGGTTCTTTTCCATTAAATCCAGTCACAAGAAGAAAAGACTGCGGGTCCAGTCATTTCGCAGCCATGTCCACTCGCACGCCGAAAGGAATTAAATGTTTGCCTAACACAGGGATAGTCCTGGAGTTATCCGTACGTACGGACCTGCACCAAGGGGTAGGTGGTCCTATAGCAAAAAGGCCATCTCGCGTGACAGAGAAGGGAGAGGATAAAAGGGAGGAAACACTCTTCTCTAGAGAAAAAAGTTTTTCTAAGTTCACAAAATCATTGTAAAACCCTATTTTATAAATCTCAGATCATCAATATTGATAGTTTTAAAGTTCTTTTTGAAAGAAATTAGTAGATGACTTTAGAAGTAAAAGGGTGAATTCAAGTAGAAAATTATTACATGATCATAGCCAAGAACACAAACAATTAAAGCAAAAAAGATTTGAAATCCTAGATGGAATATTTTGATAGAATATATGTTACAAGAAGATGGGTAGCTTTTCTTTTCTTTTGGTTGCTTGGGTGTGATTTTTGGAGGAGTGAATGTCAAAGTGGGTGGTGAAAGAGAGGGAGTGATATATTTTGGAGGGGAAGGATTTGAATAAATTAAAAAAGAAGAGAGAGAGAGATAGATTTGCTTAGATTGTAAGTAAATGGCACCATCCAATTCTTGTTTGACCCGTATTTTGAGGCTAATAAATCGCCATTGTTCTCTCTTTGCCAACCTAACTTTCCCAAACCTCTTATTGCACCAAAACCCAGAAGAGAAAAAAAGAAGAACTCACCCACATGCTCATGCATGCACTGGTCAAACCCTCTCTTCTTCGTCTCTAAAACCCTTTAAAAAAAAATAAAAATAAAAAAATAAAGACCACCTAACGAAGTCTTGGATCCAAGACTTTCGAACCATTTATGTATTAACCATCTCTTTTTCAAACTTTCTTACCAAACAAACATTCGTTTCAAATTTCTATGGTCAAAATCCAGTAGAGAAATATTATATTATTTATGTTTTTGGTGCTTGAAGGGTGAGTAGAGTCTACTGTAGATGATCTTCTTCATTAAAAGTGTTTGAATCTTTTCATTTTACTGCTTAGGTTTTGTTTTTTTATTGGAGCTTTATAGGTGGTGTGATGGTGAGAGATGAGGTAGGTCAAAAAATGGTTGCCATCCAATTCAAGAATTGGGTTTTGTAATATTTTGCTACCCACACAATTAATTGTAGTATTTGATTTCCCATGAAGTCTACTCTGTGGGGAATTGGTGAATGATGCCTCCATGGGCCTAACTTGCTATTTCTCCACCCATGTATATTTCCAATCTCCAACCATATTGGGATTTCTTTTTTCCTACTGCTCCCTCTGTTTTTAGAATTTTTCTTTTTTAATTATTTCTAAATAAATAAGTATAAAAAATAAAAATATATGTTAGAAAATAAAAATAAAAATAGTAGTGTATTCATCATAGGAATTAGGAAGAGGAGGTAGTTAATTGTCCATATCATCAATGGTATGCATTTTGTTGTGATATTTTTTTCCCTTTTCTTTAATTGGAACAATGTTAGGTTAATAATAATAATAATATTTAAGTTGAAGGGCACATTGCATTATGCAAATTCTGACAGTACAATGTACATTGAAGGAATCCCTAATTAATTAAAAATAGCAATAATTTCAGTAGCCAACCATTTTATGCTCTATGAATTCAAATTCATGTGTTTGTTATATAAATATTAAAGATTATCTGAAAAAAAGTACTGAATTTGGTTAATGATCCTTCAAAAGTTCAATTTCTTTTGGCTCCATTTTGGATTCAGCTGTGCAATTAAACAAGTGGTTTTTTAAAAAGAAATCAAATTTTTATGATCAAAATATGCTTTCTAATTTACTTATAAGTTTTTTTCAGTAACAATTTTAACAACAATGATAAAGAATTTAAAATTCAAAATCGAAAGAAGAGATTTTTTAGAAAAAAAAGTTTAAATATTGTTAAAAATATTTATAAAAAAAAGTTATTTTGTTATTTTAAATTGTCATAATTAAATATATCTAATTTACTTTTAACATTTTTATTTAATGTATTTAAATTTTATGTACAATTTCCCCACTTAAATAAAAGATATGTTTTTTGGGACAGGGAGAGTATTTTTCCGTGTAGAAAAATAAAATAAAAAACGTGAGAGGAAAACAGCGTAGCAGTTTTATTAATGATAGCACGTGGATTATTAATGCCCTCTGAAAGCTTGTCCTCCTCTAATTATATAATCCCAATTTATTATCATAATTAATTATTAAAAAAATAAGCATAAAATGATAGCGAAACTCTTATAAAATTACATTATTTATATTATAAATTCATATAATTTTAATTTAAATAATAATTACTTTAATTATATACAAAATAGAAATATATATTTGCACAAGTCCACTATAATTATTATTGATTTGATCCACGTGAAGCAAGGTAAAATATTTTGTAATCATAATCTAACATTTAGAAAAAACATATATATGGAGAATATATAATCTTGGAACAATGCTTTGACATTGAACGAGATGTTCACACAGAAGATTTTCATACTTAATTACCAAAAAAAAAGAATACAACACTGAACAGAAACAAGATTCTACTTGAAATACAGACTAATTATTCACACCATATCTAATAATTAATTAAGAATTAATGTTTTAATCTTCTTCTTCTTTCTCCATAGATATAGCAATCTCTAAACACAATCAAAGCTTTACCTTTATCAACCATAGCACAATGTTGGAGTAGGCGGTTTAATTCTATACTCATTATAGTCGCCATCATCTTCTTCATCATCAATTGTATGAATAGGAGACGTTAAACACAGAAAAAATGGCTGATTTCGCGATTTTGAGTTCTTAAAATTTGATGGGGACAAAAAAGATGGCGTTGAAGTAGAAGACATCGAAGATGAAGGCAAAACATGAGACTTTTTACTATTTTGCGAGATAAGCTTAGAGAAAATAAAGCTCAAGGGATTTTGCTTTGCCGATCTCTTGTACGTAGATTTTGATTTAGAAGTTGAGTAGTATGAAGGAGGAGGCGTCAATGGAGGAACAGAGTTATCAGCAAAATTGTGCTTAGGAGTACCTGGTGTTGACTCCCACATGAAAGGAACTGCGCCTGAAGCTCCACCATAGTAAATCCTGCAAGAAGAATTAGCCATGGAGGTTTCTTTAGACATGATTCTAGTGAAGAACTTGTCGTCTTGCTTGATTTGTAAAGATATTGCAGCTTCATGTCTTTTACTTAGCATCTTGAAGTTGGAGCGTGAGTTTCCAAATTTAAGGCAATTGAAGCTGTTCAGTAATAGGATATCTCTCTAGTCTGTGGGTATATGAGTTTGTCCATCGGCTAAGCAATTTAAGGTTGTGGCAGTGGAGACATTTATGGCATATGTAAAAAAAACACAAAGAATAAAGCAACCATAATTCATTAATTACTATTTAATGACCCACCCAATAGGCAATTACTTTCTTTCCTCTCATTCCATCCAATCAAACTTAAATATCCCTCTCCCACCCTCCAATTTTCTTACAATTAATCAAACCAATCAGTAATGGAGTGTTTCTGCAATTTCCTCTCTGAGTTTCATATAATTCAAATATAATCTCATAGTCATAAAAGAGAGTTAAATACTATTTAAATATTCATTTTTAGTAGGTGAGATGAAATCTATATATCTAACTAGAAATTGATAGAGCAGAGAGATATTTTAGTATTTAAAAAATATTTAATTATTGGAATAATAATAATAATGATGCAGCCATTGATAACGTGGACAAATTTTGGAGTCTCCGTTATTAATGAAACAGTTGAGAAGAAAAGGAAATAAAGGCAGAGATGGGGATGGCAAAATAAATGAGAACCTCTTGTGGTCTATCACTCCATTGAAACCAAGCTTTCTTTTAATGGAGATCAGAGCCTGCAGAGGAGAGGAAATTACTAATTTTTCATATCCTAATGAATAAATCATTTATATTTCTTTTAACATTAATATTTTAAATTTAAAAAAATTAAATTCTTATATTTTAAATCCAACCAACCATGGAAAATATCAATGGAATAAATCAATTATTTTATTAGTGAAAATAGCCCATGATGATGAAATGGGTGTCAGGCATGGCGCGATCATTGAAGCCAACGATGCAGCCTCGTTGAGTGGCAAAACAGAAATATAGAGAGATATCAAGGCTTCCCAATAAATGAGCATTGAATTTGTTTTTTTAATTGGATGCAATAATTGATTTTCTTTATAATTAATGTGTGTTAATAAAGAGTTTTAAATTTGTGATTTTAATTTTTTTTAAAATAGAGATATAATTAGAACTTAATAAAATTATTTTAATTTTAATAATTAAGAATATGTCAATATCAACTTAATATTAATTTAATAATTTATAATTAATGAATTTAAAATTTTATCTTCTCAATAACAATTCAAAATAATAGTATTAAATAGACACTAATTATTATAATTCTGTATCCAAAAACTCATCTCATTTATGTTTCTTCTATTTCTAGTAATAATCACTAAATTATTTGTGAATTGAAATTTAATAAACAATAGTTTTGAAATTTAAAATGAAAATTCAATAATTCTAAATCCATTATTTGGAAAAAAAAACATACTAAGAATATAATAAATATCAAATTGAATGAAAAATCTCAAGAAAATAAAACAATACATGATAAATTGTATAATAAGTTAAATTATTCTTATTAATTAAAATTTATTTTTCATGATTTTAGATTCGAATCCATCTCCATGAAGTTGTAACAATTGTAATATGTTTTAGTTAAAAATGATATCTTTGGTTAATTTACCTCATAATACAACGATCATATTTTAGAAAAAAAAAAGAAATCTAATCTAAAAATCTTCATTTTCTATAATTTAAAAAAATATATATATTTGAAAGAGATGAATCAAATTAGATATGATTAACTAATAATTAAATTTATTATCAGAGAACAACACGCTCTATACAACATGTAAATTTACCAAGTGAATTGTGATTTCTTACTAGGTAGAATAGGTCACACTCTATAATTTCAGCTGAGGGTCGGGGACAGAGGATAAAGCTATACTGACAGACAGCGTGAGCTTTATGCTTGCACAAACCTACTTTTCGGACCAAAATTCAATCATAGCTTCACCCTCCTCCTTCCAACTTTTTCCAAATCCGCAAATCGCGGTCAAAATAACCACTATTAATTACCCACATGTGCCTGATTTCACCTACACTCACTTAATATCCCCGAATCACAAGAGAACCAACTTTGACCTTCTACGTCACTCTCCTATCACATGTCGCCACGTCATTAAAACAATTTCTTCTTTCACCATGGAATCATTTCGCTACCCAAAACGTGGAAAAGCTCTGCGTTGGTTACTCACTGAGTGGAGTGTGGACCAGGGTTGTCTCGGTCTTTTTGTGATACGACTTGGTACTCGGACCACAAACGCCATCATCACACTACAAACCTGAAATTGCATTGACATCAGGGCTTTCTCTTTTGACCCTTTAAATCTCCTCTCACTTTGCACCCTACACTTACTCAACCTTCAACTCTGCATGTTTCCGCAATGGCGGATGCTTCGGATTCTGTCGCTGAACCGGTACCCGGAACTCCAGGAATCCGGGAAGTTAACTCCGATATGGGGCCCGAGAGTTTCGGGCTTTGCTCCCAAGAGAATGGTGCTAACAACGGGACGACGAGGAAGGTGGGTATGAGAGCAGAGATTGACACGTCGCCGCCGTTCGGCTCAGTCAAGGAGGCTGTGACCCGGTTTGGAGGAAGCGGGTCCTGGATTCCTTATTACAAGGTCAGATATAGCTTCATTACAAATGCTGATATGTTTAGAATTACAACTGCTATGAATTGTCTTTTAGATGTTTGCTACTTCAAAACAGAACCTATTCATGCATAAGTTAATGTCTGCAATGCAAAGTAATGACAATGTGGATGTTTGGAGCTGGTTCTGATGAGTATTGAATTGATAATTTGTTATAAATCTTCCTTTTTCTTTATGATTTGAAAGAAGATTGCCATGCATAGCAGGGCTTTGAGGAGATGGACATAAAGAAAATTGAGGAACAGGCAGCAGCATTGGAGAAGGATCTTATTAGGAAAGAATTGGAAACGCTTGATGTTCTTGAAGAACTTGGAACAACAAAAAGAATTGTTGAAGAGTTAAAGCTGCAGCTGCAGAAAGAAGCATTGAAATGTTTGACAATCCCAGATGAGCATATGTCAAGTCCTGCTATCAAAGAAATGAACAAGGAAAATTATAGCTTCCATGTCGACTACCGAGACCCAAGAATGGGAAGTTTGAGCTCTTGCACAACATCATCCCCTGAATTGATCTTAATGGAATTGAAGCAAGCGAAACTGAACCTTGGTAAAACTATTAATGACCTTGGAGTGATTCAAACTTCGGTTGAATCTTTGAATAAGAAAATGAGGAAAGAGAAGACTTTTCTTCAGAAAACCCGCAAGAGGATAACGTCAAAATTTGCAGGTGTGTTGTCTTTGGAAGAGGAGCTAAAACAAGCAAGAGAGAAGCCACATGTTGCAGACAATGTGATAACTGATTCCAAGTCAGAGCCGTTGAAGAAAATGGCTGAAGCTGAAAAATCAGAAGTTTCAAGAGCAATTTTAGCAAATGAACAAACCAAGACAAATTTAAGGACTGCTGAATTGAAGTTGCTTGCTGCCAGAAAAATGGAGGAAGCAGCAAGGGCAGCAGAAGCTGTTGCCTTAGCCGAAATCAAGGCTTTATCAAGCAATGAGACCCCGTCAGGATTTGTACTGCCAGAGCCTGAGAAAATAGCCTTATTTGAGGTACGGTCACCCCTGATTACTAAAACTCAAAAAGCAGAGGGGCTTGCCAAGAAAGTAGACATTGCCAAGCTCCAAAAGCGTGAAGCTAATATCCATAAATCATCTGTTCTAAAGAAATTGAGGGAGGCAACAGAAGAAGTTAAACGAAGTAAACAAGCCTTAGAAGAAGCTTTAACCAAAGTAGAAATGTCAAATAGAAAGCAATTTGCTATTGAAGAAGCTATTCGCAAATGGATGCCAGAGAATGATCAAGAGAGACAGGCAGCATATTATGCAACTACGCTTGGTAATTTTCATTTGCATCAACCTGAGAACCTTCAAGATTCCCCACTAAATGCAGTGAGGGCTTCAAATCTAGCTAATGATGATCCAAAGCCTGTTTTAAGATCAACGATTTCAATGCGGGATGCGCTCAGCAGGAAGCAGGTTATTCCTGAAGAATATGCAATGGCAAGGCCTATAGAAGGCTGCGAAGAAAGGCATAAAGTGGCTTTGAGTCAAATGCTTCATGAACTGAGAGAGGATCTAGCATTTCATCCAAGAGCTGAGAAAGATGGAGGTGATCAAAAGCAGTTGTTGGCACAAAGGAGAAAGTTCGGGTTCATTCACATATCATTGCCAATGACAAAACCAAGTAAGAAAAAGACACAAGATTTCCACAATGTGATGCATTAGACAGAAGAATGTTTTGTAGTTGTTGCAGTGAATTTTCTTTCCTTTATTGGCTTGTATTGGTCTTGAGTTATGATTATAGCCAGCTTATGTTGTTTGTGGCCTTCAGGTTTTGTTTAGATATTCTTTGCTTGTAAAACTCAGACCCAGAGGCCAAGGCTTGAGCTTGTGTTTCACTGTTTGTATACGTCATCATTGTGTTTGGATAAGAGAAATTGAAATATAAGATATTGAGTTTTGAGTTTGATAAAATATATATTTATTTTAATTCAGAGTGACGAATAAATATTAAATTTTATAAACATGAACAGTATCATATTATTTCTTGTTTTTAGAGCTGTTTATATAATTATGAGATTTTGAGTTTAAAAGGTTGATGAAGCTAATTGTTAAAAAGAAAAATATTATTTTAAATATAAAAAATTTTAATTTCTAATGATCTATTTATATATGCGCGTGTCGGGTTAAAAAGGTATTTTTGGTGATCGCGGGAAAATTTTTTACTTATTAATTTTGTCCTGCTGAACCAGTGGACGCACGTTAGCAACGGGTGAAATTCACTCTTATTTTTTTTATGTAAACTTTAATTTTGGTTTTATTTTTTAAGGAAGAATTATGGAATTTTAATTATGTGTGAATTTAATAATTTTTTTTGAAATTATTAAAAAAGCACTATAAATTATATATACCTTGTATTTGTATATTGAGCTGTATGGCGGGAACTTATTTATTTAGACAAATTACCCTCCAGCGCATTTTAGCAAGACCCACATAAACAAGCGCCTTTCACTTTTCTTTCCCATATTTTCCGCTTCCTATTGGCGTAAAAAACAGATAAAAAAAGAAAAAGTTTTTTTCGCTTCCTATCGATAGTGGAGCATAAAATGACATAAAGAGTTGCAGAGCTTGAAAAGATCCTTCAATGGCGAATCCTCCGAGAACCCGCAAAAGGGTTCATGCAGTTCGTCGTGCTCCTGACGGAAGCGCTTTCGAGAAGTGGTAATCTAGATGTACATTTTTGTGCACACTCATTTCTCTTTCTCTATTGGGTTATAAATTTTGATCTTGTTCCGGATTTTTTTAATGCATGTTATAGCGAAAATTGTGGTGTTTTGGCGGCAATTGCTTTGGCTGATATGCACGAATGCGAAGCTGAACCCAAAAAGGCTGTGAAGAGATTCAAAGGTCTCAATGGGAAGCAAAACATTGTGGAAGGCTGCAATAGTGACCAACCCAGATCGCCGTTTCGATTCTTTATGTTCGTTTCTCAACTCTCAACCTCCTATGTAAAAATGACTACAATCATTCTTATATATTCTTTTATTTGCTCTTAAAATTGCATGGTTTTTACTATCTGTTTTGAATTAGTATAAAAGCTTAAAATTTATTTGAATTGTAAGTGATGCAAAATGAAGAAAATGCTTGAAATTTAATGTCTCAGCAACCAAACACTATTAGATAATTTAAGGCTTATGACAAATTTGAACCAGGTGAGTTGTTTCCCCTCTTTTTCTCGAGGATAGTATAATTGATATGCTGGGGATTTTACAGGGAAGATTTTATGAACACATGCAAGAAGGGGAAACTGATTGAGATTGATCAAAAAGGGTTTGAGATTTGGAAGAACATGTCTAAGGAGGTAATGATCATAAAGGGTTTTTGTAAGTACCCTCTTATATATATGCCAATATTGATTTTTATTAATGAATTTTCTTTTTGTTTCTAGGAGAGGCAGCCATATGTCAACAAAGCTCAAAAGGTGAACTCAGCTTATGTTAAGAGTTTGATTCAAGAGGTTGACTATTCATCAGAGGTAATTAGGCCATGTCAGTCCTTCCTTTTGTGAATTATTGTAATTGCATATTGTTGCTGCCCATTTATTCTAATGGATAGTCTTGTGTAGAATAAAGATGATGATCATACAATTAAAATTTTCAAAAACTAAGTTTTCATTTGACAGATGGGTTTGTGTCCCATAAATTGTGCTATAGAATATGAACTTGAGTTTTCATTTGGTTACTGGGGAGTCTTATAATCAACTCTAATCCTCGAAAATCAAAATTTCTTTTCTCATTCTTGTCTCCCCAAAGATTAAATATTCTAGGTTCTCATCCTACAGCATTGTAGCACAATCGTGAAAATTATTATTTTCAGACATTTGTAATCCAGGTTTAATGAATACTTTGGCTTATATTTACTAGTTTCTCTGATTATTATTCTTAAATTTTGGTCACATCTTTGTCTCCCGCATAGAACTTAATTTCAACTACATGCTAAGCATGATATTCTTTTAAAGATACCATCTTCAATAAGGAAGCCTTTCCCTTCTTTCACATTTGAGGTTTCGTAGATTCAGAAAAAGAGTGAAATTGTTTGCAGGTGGATGAAGAGGTAGATTCAGCAACTGTGGGGAAGTTTGATCCGGTCTGTCTACTTCTGAGGCTCACAAAACCTTCAACAAATCGAATTTTGTATATAATCAGAACTATTACGTTTATTTATTTACTTAATTTTAATGTTTTGGCCATTTGCTAGCTCTATGAAGTCGATGGATGCAATGACTACTCTGATAGTTTTGATGGTTTGAGAAGTTTCAACACCTGGGAATTGTAACTTTCTATCTCCTAAATTTACTTTTAGCACAATTTGCTTATTGTTCATTGCATCAGTATTAGTCTGAACTGTCTGATGACACAGGGAAATGGTGAAACCATGGATTACTGGAAAATGGAGTTCTCGGTCTCTCTGAGATCAAAGATTTTGGCTTAAAGGTTACCTGGAATTGGACCTAAATAGGCAATGGTGCTCGGAGAAAAAAAAAGGGCAATGGTGAAAGATGACATCACGTGTGGAGATTTTTTGCTATAATCCAAACTCTCAAAAATGGCAGTCTTTTGGCTATTGTAAGGTAACAATAGGACTCTTCTTCCTTTCTGGAGTTAAAAAGGTTTGGCATTTTGGTGTCTGCTCTATGATTTTTTAACTGGGCATAGAGGGTGAACGAACTTGAACTTGAAAGGAAGCTTTTGGTCCATAATTTTGTTTCCGATTGTTACCTTCCACCTCATTCAACGAAAAGAATGATAAGGATTTTGAGCATTAATATAAGTTTGTCCTTAATTCTTGGCCTTCTTTGATTCAAATGCATTAATTTTCCCCCAATGGAAAGATGACTGATTTCTTAGGAAGATAATAAAAAATGGCAATTAAACAAATAAAATTTTATTATTGTCTTAGAATTTGAGTTATTCCAATAAAACAAGGCTTTATATCTCAATTGTATAAATGTCACTAGTTATTAGTACGTTATATGGGGAATTTGACAACACACTTACTGATGTTTGGCTTAATTTATGAAAATTACCATATTTATAAACTCAACAAATGTTATAAACAAATAAATTATTTAATTTTAGAGTTTAAAAAATTAATTTGACCGATTTATAAGTTTAAAAAAATATTTTTTATTAATTAAATTGCCTATACAATCATATGTAGAATACATTTGGATAGATGATATTCTTGATCACATCATGAATCTTGGATGTTTGATTAATAATATTATTAATAATTTATCAAAAATAAAATCAAAGCAAAATGCAAGCTAATAACTCGACTGTATGTCATATTGGATTATCACTGGAAATAAAAGCTTTCAAATTTTTTTTATATAATTTCAAATATTTAATGCATTAAAACACATCCTTAATATTTTGATATTTTCGCTTCAAACATGAAACTTTTTCTTTTCTTCTTCTGCCGAACCGCACGTGACTGGCTGGAAAGCGGGGGAAGACGTTCCACGTGACACCTACCTCATATTATTAAAACCATAAAACTATTTTCCCTTTTTTTCAACAAAATAATTATAATTTAAAAAATTAAAAAGGCAAAAATGATACACGGGTCCTCTTTATCCGAGACTCTAGTTCTAGTAGTTGCTCTTTCTCCTGGATTTAACACCCAACAAGGCTAGATATGGAGTGCAGTTGCACCAATTTTAGGAGCTCTTCTTCTTTGCTACTATCGCATTCTACACCTACTTCTCGTCTTCCTCACTCTCTCTTCCCTTCCAAGCTCAGATTACCGGTCTGCCTTCTACCAGCTCTTCCTTTTTTATTTAAAAAAAAAATGTGTTTTTGTCCTTCTAATTTATGTTGTTTTTGTTGTGTTTCTTCGTGATTAAACAGAAACTAAAGGTTCGGAATCATTTAGTGATAAAAAACGCTTGTGGGTTCGACGAAAATGGCTCCGTTAATGGATTTCCCATCACACCCGACAAGCTTTTTGTGCAAGAGGTAACATTTGTTCCTTTTTTTTAAAAATAAAACTGTTGATATATATTGTATTGGGTATGTTTTTTAAAGGCCTATTTATTTATTCCTGCTGTTCCTCTCTACGTTTATTTTGATTTTGATATTTTGCTGTTTGTTTATTAGGCAATTGGAGCTGAATATGGAGAAGGTTTTGAGACATTTAGACTAGATGGGCCTTTGAAGGTTGATGTGGTGAGCAATTTGAATTGAATTTGCTGTTTCATATGGTTTCTGGTATTGAGAAAGCATATAGGATATGTATGACTTACGGAAATTTTTGGTTTTTGCAAATAGGATTTTTTGAATGATAGACTGCAAGAAGGTTTTCTTCAACGAATACGCTATGCCATGAAACCAGATGAAGCTTATGGCCTTATTTTCTCATGGGATAATGTTGTGGTAATCTCCCAAAACTCTGCCATTGTGTTTCAAATTTCAAAAGAGTTCACAAATTGCTAAAAGAAAAAAGAAAAAAAGAAAAACCGTACACTTCTGGTTAGATTTTGCTTTGCCTCTTGATTCTGTGGGACCAAATACACTCGAGTCATTAGTGTTGCAAAATCTTAATGGAATGCAGAGTAAATGTCTAAATTAAATTTCATTAATTGTTCCCTTTCAAGTCCATAACATGGTTTTATTGTAAAGTGCTTCGGCTGTGTGTGTTTTTGAGTCTTGTCTTTGGGTGACAAGGGTAGTGCCTTAAGATGTCCCTTTGATGATCAACCATTAAAGTACAAGAATTTTATAAGGATTCCGTGCACTTTGCATAAAGGTGGGGTTTAAAAGTGAAAGATTCTGATGCTTTTTGTTAACCCTCCTTTAAACAATTGTTATGGTAGTGGTAGTAGGATATTTCTTCTTGCTGCTTTTGTTGTCATTGTTTTATTTGCTTATTTGTTTTAATCAATTGAGTTGAAGTTCTAATGTACTAAAATAATAAGAAACAGCAAGATCATAAGTGCATGAATTTCTAATGTAGTAAATTTAATTAAGGACAGCTCTAATTATTAAGGGAATTTGGAGGCTATTTTGTGAAGAAAAAAAGAAACTTGTCTCTCTCTTTTTCTCTAATTGTAAAAGAAGTAAGTTTAATGTTATTTTCCTCCCTTTTTTTGCCCTTTTTTCCCAAACAGGAAAGTTTTCTGCTTACCTTCTGAAATCTTTTAAAACAGGAGTGACACTGTCATTATGGCATTAAAACGGAAGAAAATGCCCAATTATCTGCACGCTAAGGGGCTTATTCCAATGCTATTCCTCTTTAATTTTATGTATGGTGTGTTTCAGGCAGATACTCGGGCTATGAAACTGAATATATGGAAGCAGCTTGCATCCGAAGAGGGTATGTAACTAAAAATGTCTTACCCTTAACTTGCTGAAATTGGAAACTCTTTGAGTTCATGTGAACTTGTATTTTTACCTTTAATTTAAAGTATTGGTAGAGTCAATGATAGAATCAGGAGCATAGTTATCAACCCCCTTGAGAACCATGTTTTGGTTACTGCAAACCGATTTTGCATTTCAAATCATTGGGAGACGTGGTCTTAGTCATCAAAATAGAGGTTCCAATAAGAAATGAAGGATGCAAGGAAAGAAAAAGAAGATAGATAAATAAATATGCATGTGTGCAATAGCATGTGAGTACAAGGATAAGAAGAAGAGGAGGAAGAAGAAAGGCTATGACAAAAGAAAAATAAAAAGAAGAAAATACATTTTAAAACACTTTAAATGAGGCAATAGATTTAAATATTAGTGGAATAGGTGGCAGTGTTAACTTAAAGAGTATAAATTATTTGTTTATTAGTAAAACTTTAAGATATTTTTAGAAAATATAAATATTATCAATTATTTGTCATATATTTAATTATATAAATATTATATTATATGCTTAAACATAATTTACATGCCTTAAATTAAATTAGTGCACCAACTAAATGTACTGCTAGTTAAATTAGCGTACCTATTAAGCCTACTCCCTATGTATCCTGTATTTCATTAATTGGTGTACTATGTTCTACATACCTGTACATGACTGAAGAGTACCACGATCCAGGTAAGTATGATTTGGAGAACTTTCTATGATATTTTTTAACTTTTTGGAAGAGACCTGCTGTTTTTGCAAAGATGTTTTGTCATGGTCTGTATATAAGTTCATTTAAATGTTGAAACAGCAGCAAGTTTTTTCGCGACCTTTTGTTTTCTCCATCATTTTTAGAGATGCAAGGGTTGCACTGGAACATCTTGTTGTCTCTGGGAGTCTTGTTGGATTTATATGGAGGCAATGTTCGTTGTTTTTTCTTTTAATTGTCAATGGGCCTTTTTTTTTACACTGTACACTCATTTGGATTATTGTATAGGAAAGGAAATTCCTGATGATGGATATGCACAAAGGTTGATGCTATATGCAGGTGCTGATCATGTATTTGAGAAGGTTTGAGAAATATCGGGTTCTCACTTTCATATGAAACCTTTTTTTTAGTTAATGACACAATTGAATGTTGGCTAAAAAAATGCTTTTCTTGTTTGATAAGAGATAGTGATCCATGTTTTGTTTAGGCAGAATGAATGTTTTCACTACTGTGTGTGAAGAAGAATAAAATTTAAAGATTTCCAGTTGTGTGGGCTTGCTGAAATTTACCTTAAATTTGATATAAGGGTTGTTTTCCTCTTAGTTCTTGGCACCAAGGTAATTCTAGTTAAGAAAGAGAGGTGGAGAATGTAAAAGCAAAATGTTTTGTGCATTTGGGATATAACATTTGACATACCATTGCATTGCTCAAATTTCAAGCTTTTTAAAGGATAGTCACTCCAAGATTGGGAGGTATTCTTGATTGACCAGCAGTTGGAGTTTGGCTTCATTTGTTTGGTGGGGATTTGGAGTCAATTTCCACTGTAGTTACTTTCAAGAATCTGCTAGCTTACCTGAGCTTTCACTTAATTATTTCAGGTATTACGCTGGGCGACAGTAGAAAGTGAAGTGGATAGATTGAAATTGAGGCTATCACAGCTGTATTATGATCATCTACTCAGAGTAAGGTCCTTTCTACTGACTGGCTGGTATGTTTGTCTCTTGAATTTAAAATTAAATTGCTGTCAATATTCTTCACTCAGCTCAGGGAACCCATTGAGGGGCTGAAAGAGTGGCTGGATGCTGTAGCAAGAGCTGGCATTCCTTGTGCTGTTGTTTCAAGTCTAGATCGGATAAACATGGTTGGGGCCCTGGAGAGGATGGGGCTGAAGAAGTATTTTCAGGTTGTTGACTTTCCTGCATATTGTGAAGAGAGAACCAATGGTCAAGACTCTTGTAAAGATGAAAAGATGTGTGGAATTATGAACAGCTTTTGCCCATTTCATCTAGTTATTTTCTCATATTGATTTGCTGATGGTGTTCAATGATTGATGTAAACTTGTTTTACAGCCATCACCCTGCTTCAACACACCCCACCCACCCCCCAAAAAAACCCACAAATATGCTGTGTTTTTCTAGTTACCATTTTCCCAATAGCCACTGGCTATATATGCTATGTTCGATAGTTCTGTGAGGTGATGGCAACCAAATCAGGTTGGGTGAATTTGAGTTTGTTAATTTTGGGTTGGTAGCTTGGATCAGGTTTTGGGAATTCATTTTAGGTTATTTGGGTTATTGGGATCAGTTTTGTTACACTTTAAAGTTGTGACTATATATTTGCTCCTTTTTCCATAATTTTTTTAAAATTTGAAAAATGAATAATTTTGCGCCATTCTGGTTTTCTATGCTCAAACCTAAAATATTTTAGCTAATTGAAATTTTATTTTGGGTTCAAGTTGGATTGGCACCACTGCTTTCACTTGTCAAATATATTTTCATTTTTGACGATTAAATTTTATCTTTTGGATGACATCCATCAAGAAATGAGTGTATTTTATAATCTAATGTGATGGTCTTAGAGATCATTGAATAATACTACATAGTAATTCTTTGAAGTTGCTAGACTTCTCAATAGTAGTTTGGATTTCACTGTTCATCCAAATTATGGTGGCTGCATCTAATGGTCATCTCTGTATTATTTCAGGCGACAGTGTCTGAGGAAGATGGTATGGAGTCAATAGCTCATAGATTTCTTTCTGCAGCGATAAAGGTATTGAAGCTTATTTTTGTTTTAAGATCATTTATGTCACGGCATTTTCCTTATTGGAGCATATCTTCTACACTTCTTTTTAATGTACTTCTTTTGAAGAAATCTTTTGCTTAGTTCAATTTTATTAGCTATGGATTCTTCGT
Organism: Manihot esculenta; assembly: GCF_001659605.2. Taxonomy (NCBI): domain Eukaryota; kingdom Viridiplantae; phylum Streptophyta; class Magnoliopsida; order Malpighiales; family Euphorbiaceae; genus Manihot; species Manihot esculenta. Next base: position 34,072,142 of record NC_035167.2, on the reverse strand, counting down.
ATCTGCTTAGGATGGCCAATATACCTGTTATGAAGTTCTGTTTAGCTTGATTTGTTGATCTGTACATTTTGACCATGAAAAGGCTTTCTATGCAGTGATAATGGTCAATAATTGAAACTAAAACTGTAAATGCAGTAATATGATCCCTTGCTTTATTTTTTGGCTTGAAAAGTTGGCTTGATGAAAATTTTAGATAGAAAAAGGGTGCAATAATTTGCATATTATAGAGAACTGGTGCAAATTTTTCTACAAGATGGAGAATAATGTGACTGGTAAGACACATTCATAGGCCATATCTCCTGGCTGATTCAGTCCTGCTAGTATGATTTGGAAGAGATTTAAGAAGAGAGAGAAAAGAGAGTGAGGGGGGGGGGGGGGGGGGCTATAGTGATGAATAAGAGAAGTAAGCGCCGTGGCAACTTAGCGACTATGGTAATAGAAGTTCAGAGACAAGTGGGTGAGTGATCAAAAAGCTGATTTCCTTCAAGGGAAAAGGAAAGAAGAATAAAGCAATCACATATGCATATGCATGTACATCCATCATGAAGAATGAGCCAAATAGATTTCATACCTTAGTTGATTCTGTTCACTCACAAAGTAGTTTGATGTCCTTTGATAAATTTCTTGCAGCTGGATAGGAAACCATCCAAATGTGTTGTGTTTGAGGATGATCCCAGAGGCATAACTGCCGCTCACAACTGCACCATGATGGCTGTTGCATTGATTGGTGCTCATCCTGCGTATGTACTGCCAATTTACTTTTAAGAATTTTTAGTTCTGGCGTCTGATTCCTACACTTGCATGATCTAAACTCTGCTTGAAGCAAGACTAACTACGAATACTGCTGGCTTTTCACTGACAATAAATTTTTCTGTTCCTACGAGTTTTTTTTTTTTTCCGAAATTGCAAAATTATCTGTTTTCTGAAAAGAATTCCTGAATCATATTGAGAATTCATACAGCCGGGTTTCTCACTGGCATAGTCGATTGAATTCATGTTGGGTTTGAATGTAGTTTGATATCATTGCATCATCTGTACAGATTTTGACAAATGCAGAAAAATGCAGGTATGATCTGGTGCAGGCTGATCTTGCAGTTGGTAGCTTCAATGAGCTTTCAGTGATAAATCTTCGGAGATTATTTGCTAACAAGGGTTCTGGATTTATGGACAGGCAAAAGCAGATTATAGAGAAATCTCCCTCAAAAAGAAAGCTATCTATTGATACCATTTTCTGATTAGTTGTCATCTTTACCTATCTTTTCCTTTATTTCTCCCTGTAATTTAACCATCATAGCCCCATTCTAGGTACCGGTTTAAGAAGAGAGTTAGGGATTTGAGATTCAATTGGACTTGAATCCGAAAACTATTTATCTTGAATACTTTTGATAAATATTAAATTTATGTTATGTAATTAATAATTTTTTTAATAAATTGATTTTTTTTTTATACAATGCAAACACTAGTTTCATTAAAAGCTTAATAATGGGCAAAAAGTACAAGATCACACAGATTGTTTACTGAGCCTAAATTAAAAGCTCACTCAGCCTAGTCCAATTCTTTTCATGCTTTTGGCATGTATTGCTTTGGGAATTTGCTTTCATCAATTGCACTAAGAATATTGACTAACTTATCAACTATTCATTGTTGTGTTTGTTAGATTTTCATTTAAATCCTTCAATCATTGGTGTTTCAGCTTCTCTAAGTGTAAGGTGTTATAGGAGGTGAGTTTATCAAATCTTTGGATTCCATATCTACTTGTGCGTGTGGGTTTGAGGTCTGTGCCATAGGGTTCCGCGTCAACAACTCTCATATAGATCCCATATCAACATATTTTAACCCTTTCAAAGCTAGCATCTTCATTCCCTTCTCGCTCATGTGTCCAAGCCTATTGTGTCAGAAACCTGAGCTCGATGTACTATCAACTGCAGTAATCATGTTTGAATACCCTATAGTAGTGTATTAAGTTCTAGATTTTGTCCCGTACTATCACCATAACTCATTTCACAATTTTCTAGAAACTCTCCCCAAACACCGTTCTGTAGCCTGTACTGTCTAGCTAGTCAACAGAGATCAGATTTTTCTTCAAGTCAAGAATATATCTGATATCCTGTAGTTTTTGCTTACCCCCACTTGAGGTTTGGATACATACATCCCCCTATCCAGCAATCTCCAAGGCATTATTAGCAGCAATATACTCTTTCCCATAATTTTCAGACTTGAAATTATGGACTAACTGTCTGCTTGGAGAAGAATGAAATGATGCATCCAAATCAAATATCCATGAGTTAATCGGACTGTCCACACTAAGAATTAAAGCATCACCAATGTCATCGGCAGAATATACGAAATCATCATCTTTATAAAACTTGTTCTTTTGGCTTTTCTTCTTTTTAAGTTTAAGGTAATCTTTTTTAAAATGTCCCTTTTCACCAAAGTCCCAACAAATAACCTCGTTTTGCTAAGAGATTTCCCCTGCCCCTTTGACTTCGATCGACCATATTTACTATGGCCTCCCTTTAACTTGCTCCTACCCCTACCCTCGACACTGAGTGCGTTACCAGATGAATTTTGGATTTTCCTTTTGCGAATGCTCTCGCTCATGACAATATCCCAGACTTAATCAAACTTTAACTTTTCATGCCTATGTGAACTGCTAATTGCGGAAACAACAGTATCCCACGACTCAGGTAGAGAGGATAAAAAAATTAGAGCTCTTATCTCATCATCAAAATTAACGTTGACTGATGATCATATTAAATTCGCTAATATGATCCGTGACAGATTCACTTTCAGATATCTCCAAATTAAATAAACAACGCATCAGATATACCTTTAACTTTTGCGAATGCTCTCGCTCATGACAACATCCCAGACTTAATCAAACTTTACCTTTTCAGGACCATGTAAACTGCTGATTGCGGAAACAACAGTATCCCACGACTTAGGTAGAGAGGATAAAAAAATTAGAACTCTTATCTCATCATCAAAATTAATCTTGATAGAGCTTAATTGACTGATGATCATATTAAATTTGTTAATATGATCCGTGACAGATTCACTTTCAGATATCTTCAAATTAAGTAAACAACGCATCATATATACCTTGTTAATGGCCGACAGTTTCTCATACATGTTCACCAGAGCTGCCAGTAATTCTGCAGTCGTTGTCTCCTTAACGATATTAAAGGTAATGTTTCTTGCCAACGTCATACTGATCAACTCTAGTGCCTTCCGATCCTTCAAAATCCAAACCTCCTTTCATAGTTTCTGGCTTCTCCCCTGACAGGGATTCATGGAGGTTATTCTGATACAGATAGTCTTCAATCTGCATCTTTCATAAACCAAAATAAGTTCCATCGAACGTCTCAATTCGAACTTTCGAACTTTCCATTGTCTTTTCAGATTGTTGTGATACGAACCAAAAGCTCTGGTACCAGTTGTTAAGAATCGAACAATCACCCAATCCAAAAATAAGCACGAAAAGAAATCAACACATAGATTTAATATAGTTCACTAATTTAGCTACGTCCATGATGGCTAGAATTTTCTTATTTCTCTGTGAGTTTTCGAATAGAATATATTAGGTGAATATTATATACTTATATGTTTAGAAAAAATACAAAAAGACAAAATACTCCTAAAAAAGAGCTCCCGATTCCCACCTTTGGATGGGCGCTTCTGCTCCTGGCCAACTCAGCGCGGAGTTGGATCCATGACCGTGGAGTATGGTGCACATTCCATATATATATTATACTCCATATCTTAACACGCACAGTTGCCGTGATTGCGCTTTTCTTTCAATTTCCACTTTGAAGATCATATTATATTCATTTTGTTCAGTCATTTTCTTCGTAGAGTTAGCCCGCCTTCCCATCCTCTAGTTAGTCACCAGCTACATGGTGTTGTTTATTTATGTGATGGATGCATTTGAATTTCCAAGGAAGCAGCAAATAAAAGACCAAAGATTGAAAAAAGTGTTTTTATCTTTTTGATCCATGTATGCTTGCAGTATCATCAAACTAACGCCTATGATATTTTGTGAAACTTGGAATCATAGAACTGAATGCAAACCACCTTGCATGTGGCCATTCTGAATGTTTCTTCTGTTGTAATTGAGATTGCTTGAACATATTCATATGCTCACCATACAAAAAAATTGGTTTCAGTGCGTGATCTAATTTTAATTTCTAGATAATCAATGCATTTGTTTAACACATTATCCAAAAGATTTGGCGTATTTTTACTCTACGTCGCACAAAAAAGGATCTTTTTCGTATGAAATCTAATGAAAATATTGCAATAAAATATTGAGTAATTTCACACTTATCATCTTTTCTTCAGGTAGATAATAAGGCTGCAGTGCTTGGTTTTGTTGGGGCTCCTTTTACCCTGGCAGCACATGTTGTTGAAGGCGGCTCATCAAAGCACTTTTCGAAAATAAAAGGATTGGCTTTCTCTGAGCCCAAGGTACTTCTGTAGTAACATCTATCTGATTTTCTTGTACTAGAACATTCACCTGCTAATCTTTTCTTGCAGGCCATATAATAATGAAATCAAATTTTCATGACCCTCCTACAGGTACTTCATGCTTTGCTTAAAAAATTTGCTACATCAATGGCAAAATATATTCAATATCAAGCTGATAATGGGGCTCAAGCTGTTCAAATCTTTGACTCATGGGCCACAGAACTTAGCCCCGTGGATTTCGAGGAGTTCAGTCTTCCATACTTGAAGCAGATTGTGGATACCTTGAGAAAAACACATCCAGATCTCCCCCTAATCCTCTATGCAAGTGGATCTGGTAGCTTGCTTGAGAGGCTAGCTTTGACAGGTGTGGATGTAGTTAGCTTGGATTGGACAGTGGATATGGCTGAAGGTAGGAGGCGATTGGGACCCGATATGGCGGTTCAGGGAAATGTGGATCCTGGTGTTCTTTTTGGCTCAAATGAGTTTATCGCTAATCGGATAAACGATGTTGTGAGAAGAGCCGGAAGAGGGAAACATATATTGGATCTTGGTCATGGAATTGTAGTAGGCACACCAGAGGAGAATGTTGCTCATTTTTTTGAGGTTGCTAAAGGAATTAGATACTAGATGTCTTAGTTTTTATGTTCTGATTATTAAGGTTTATATATTCTTAGCTTCCTTTCTCTTTTCTCAATTGAAATTGATTCTGTTCCACAACATTCGTTACCATTTCATTACTGATCCAATTCCAGAGCATCACGTGGTTAAGAAAACTTGATATATCCATTGGTTTTAGTCAATTTTTCCAATCCAGTGACACAAGTTTGAAAGGTGTTCATGCAGGTTCAGTTACTCTTGGAGAATGTGGAAAAGAATCCACATCAGTTGGGAAGAAAGAAAAAAAAGGGAATGTAAGTGTGGGCAAGGTATATTGGATACATGGTATTGGTAACCCATTATAAAGCCCAGCAATATTTCGGTCCATAATTCCTACAACTTGGACCGAATCCGTCAGCAATTTCAAAACACAGGTAATTGAGACTTCTGTACAGAAAATGTTTGGTAAGCTTTGCTTTTCTCCAATCTTCTACCTTTATTGGCCACGCTAGAGAGCTAAGGGCATGGATGCTGGCACTTGCAGTCCTCTTTGAAGACATGTGCAATAACTCTGATATCTTTTTTTTTTCTTAATTAATTTGTAGTCCATGGAATAGGCACTTGTTTAACATGAAAAAAGGATTATGGTTCCATTAAAAAACAAAATAAGACATGAACATGTCTGGAAAAGATGAATCACCTTATCCTTTGTTATTTAAGTTTGCCCCTCTTCTAAGGGCATGCTTCCTCTGTAGGACCCTGTCGATCCATTGTTTCCAGCTGTGGCCTTAGTTAAAGATGGTCCATGCAAATTTCTAAGAAGTGGGTCTAAAAGCTTCAGCAGCTTTCAATCTACAGCATTACCTGACCTGGACCATAGGATTTAAGATGTCTTATATCTAGACAACAACATGGGCAAATGCAGCAAACCCACCACATGCCTCTTTGTGGTCAATAATGATCTCCATTTGTGGCCTATATGTCACCAAATAGGGTGCCTCAGCAGGTTTTATTTTTTTATTTTTTTCTCATTTTAAAAGGTTGAACTTTTCTAAACCCTCTAATTCTTTTTTCACAACTTTTTTTTTGTAAAAAAAAAAAGTATTAATTGAGGAAAATGGGCATTAAGATTTTAAAAGTGTTGCAGCCTCATATTATATTATGGGGGGAAATCAACCATAGAATTATTAATCCAATTATTTAAAAAAGAAATTAAACTAATAAAATCTCAATATGCAACTAATATAATTTGAGATTGCTTCCCTACTATGTTTAACCTTAATGATACTTTTTAATCTCAAGCCTTTAAAAAAAATTAAATTAATTTTATTTAATTACTTTCCTCTTTGCAATTTTAATTTGTAATATTTACAAATAATTTGTAATATTTAGAAGCCGTACCAAATCTACAGGTAAAGTTAGGTTGCACATTCCCATTATTAGAACATAAGTTAGGTGATCAAAATATTGAGAAAATTAAAATTTATCTGTATTCACAAATTATTATAATATTATTAAAATATTTAACTTTAGACATTTTGATTAGCATTTTCTCATTAATACTAAAAAAAATTTACATTTTATCATAATATAATATTTCTATGATTAAGTAAAAATATAACTAAGAAAGGTTAAAAATAATATATATATATATATTTTTTTTATATCAAACAAATAAGAAAATTTTGATAACTTACATGAAACAAAGCAAAGATTCAAAATTTTGAACTAACTCGAAAAGCTTGGCTTTTTTTGTGGGTTTTAGCTGGCCTTGGCCAACTGCAATTCTTTATGTTTCTTCCAAGCAAAAAGAAGGCATCTTCTACCTCTGATCTCATTTTCATGTCATCCCCTATTAATATACACAGCCTAGCAAAAGCGCAAAAAAAAAAATTCCTTCAATATGCAGAAGCTGATAGTCACATCTGATTTGGTTATCCTTCATTGAATCCCTCTCTTCACATAGGCTCTCTCCTTTTTAAAGGTATTGCTTCTTTTCAGAGCTTTATTTCTCGTTTTGTTTCACATTTTCTGTGAATTTGCCCAAATGGTTGATTTTCTGTTATGTTCTTGATATTGGGATCTGTAGTTTGTGATCTTAATTTTTTTAAAAAATATGGTGGGTTTGAAGTTGTTTTTCAAATGACAGAACCATCATGGATTAATATGTTGCTGCATTTTGTGAAGCTGGGAAGTTTCAAATATCAGATTCTTTTGCGTTTATGTTATTCAATTTTTCTTCTATAAAAATTATTTCTTGATCTATGCATTGATGTATGAATCTAAAATCAAGGAGAAGATTTAAACTCGTGATTTCTTTGTTGTAGAGTAATTGGTTGCATTTTAGCATTTAAACTCACGAAGCAAACAAAAGAGCTCTGTTTGTTTTTGCTGAAAATATTATCAGAGAAAATTTTATATATTATCTTGCAGTTGGAACCCTCATAAAAATATTTCAATGAAAAGTGTCTTAATTTTATTTTCAGTCTCCACTATCGTCAGCAATAGAGATCATTATGTCCAGTAAATTAACTAAATCCCTTATGTCATATCCTTCTATTGTATTCAGCATTATGAGAAATCATCAATAATCCATTTCAAAAACATGTCTTGCAATGTAGTAATGGTGAGATTTTTGCCTAAATGGTATTGCCCTATTGCCTGCTATTGCTATCGGTTGGATTTGGCATGTTACTAGATTTATTATTGTTATTTTGTTAGAATGAATCCTGTATGAATACTTTTTTTCTGTGATTTATTTGTTCACCAGATTCATTTCTAGTATTTGCTTGGCTGCTTGGTGTTTCATCTCCTCATATAGCATCGAAAAACACTAGGGAATGCTGAAAAATGTGCTTGAATTCTGGTAATTCTTCCTATGCGGTCCAAACCCGATTCGAATTTCAATTTCAGCTTCCAGTATCTATCCTTCATGAGGTTGGATATTCAGCATACAACAGATTCACACTTGAGGTCCAAATGGACAAGGAAATCACAACCAGGATTCCTATTGTGCTAAAGCACAATATTAGTGAAGACGGTTGAGTTCTTGAGTTCAAAATACTTCTTTCCTACAAATTATATATAATATTTCTAGGCCTTCTAGCTAGAGGACATATTAGTCTATCAGGCTTTGATATTTACAATGGAGCATAAAGGCAATGTATTGATGCAGAGGTATGACTTTGGGCGATTGTTAGGCCAAGGAAATTTTGCTAAGGTTTACTATGCAAGGAACCTTCAAACTGGTCAGAGTGTAGCTATTAAGGTTATTGACAAGGAGAAGATTCTGAAAGTGGGGCTGATTAATCAGATCAAGAGGGAGATATCCGTTATGAAACTCGTTAAACATCCAAATGTTTTACAACTTTATGAGGTCATGGCCTCCAAAAGCAAGATTTACTTTGCCATAGAATATGCTAAAGGTGGTGAGCTCTTTAAGAAGGTAGCAAAAGGAAGGCTCAAAGAAGATGTTGCAAGGAACTATTTTCAACAGTTAATCAGTGCAGTTGATTTTTGTCACAGCAGAGGTGTCTATCACCGGGATTTGAAACCAGAGAACTTACTACTGGATGAAAATGGAGTTTTAAAGGTATCAGATTTTGGATTAAGTGCACTTGTCGAGTCCAAGAGCCAAGATGGTTTGCTCCACACAACTTGTGGAACTCCTGCATACGTTGCTCCTGAAGTTATCAAGAGTAAAGGCTATGATGGGGCCAAGGCTGACATTTGGTCTTGTGGTGTAATCTTATATGTATTGCTGGCTGGTTATCTCCCATTCCATGATGCAAATTTGATTTCTTTGTACAGGAAAATAACCAAGGCAGAATATAAATGCCCCAACTGGTTTCTGCCTGAAGTGCGCAAGCTGGTCTCGAAAATGCTCGACCCTAATCCAAGTACTAGAATTTCCATTGAAAAAATAATGGAAAATCCCTGGTTTAGAAAAGGGTTCAACCCGAAAGCTGCTGAAACTAAAATTGATGTTAAGAAATTGGATCCTTTGGTGGCTGATACAACTTTGGATCCTTATGAGAATGCTTTCATTTTTGCTGAAGATAAGAAAGAGTTGAACAGACCTATAAGCCTGAATGCTTTTGATATCATCTCTCTTTCAAATGGGCTTGACTTGTCTGGTTTTTTCACCAAAAGTCAGCAGGAGAAAGAAACAAAATTCACATCAATGCACTCTGCCTCAACTATCATATCTAAATTAGAAGACACAGCTAAGCATCTGCATTTGGAAGTAAAGAAAAAGGATAGAGGGCTGTTGAAGTTGAAGGGATCTGAAGAAGGTAGAAAGGGGGCATTGTCCATTGATGCAGAAATATTTGAGTTTACTCCATCTTTTCATATGGTAGAGGTGAAAAAATCAGCTGGTGATACATTGGAATACACACAGATATTGGAACAAGGTTTAAGGCCAGCTCTCAAGGACATTGTCTGGGTATGGCAAGGGGAACAGCAGCAGAAACAACAACAGGCGCATTCGTCATAGTCCGTTTCGCTTAGGTGCTGTGCTGTTGTGTGCTATTGTTGTCTTTGAAATTTTAGAGTTCATTTCATTAATGTATACTTGACTGCTTATGTTTGCAAGAGACATATGATTTTGTGTGCTTGAGCCAACCATATCTGGTAAGACTTCATTTCATATGTTTGCAAGAGACATATGAAATAAGCTTGTTTCTGAATTACTATTTCTTGGAAAATTTTATCTCAGATTTGTTGAAATATCCGTGTTGAGTGCAAAAGTTGATGTAGAAGGTAATGCTTAGGGCATCATTGGGAGAAAAGAAGGAAAATGTTCTGTGCATGTATTGATCTGGCATTGAAATTTTTGGTTCTTAACCATTTTCTTCGGTTGTGAGCTTGGAAGCTTGACCTTGTTGCTAAGTGGGAACTCTTTGATCATTATTTATATCAAACAGCTATTCATCACCACTCACCAGTGTTGAATACAGCACAACATAGACATAATGTCCACCATATTTTAGTTCAATTGCCTGCCACATTTTCCTCACCAAATCTGATACTGTAAATCTATTTTTAAATATTGGTTTAATCTGAAAAAAGACATCCAACCCATTTGCAAAATTACAATTTAATCCAATTATTTCAATTTTAACAATTTTAACCGAAAAATTTAATGGGTTTTAGCTTATTGGTATTTGAGTTTAAACCCAAGAAAAAACCATTTCGACCAAATTGCATAGCTAGTGATTTTATCCAATTGGGAAACTGAGCTTTCAAAGAGCAAAATTAAACCTACAAGTATCAAACTCTTTCCCCCACCACAATTTTGGAGATATTTGGTTGGCTGAAATTGAAAGCCTAATTTTGATCAATCAGATAAAATACAATTTGTTCTTTGAATTTCTTCTATTCTAAGCATGACGGATAATTTATAACAAAATTTATTTAAATCCTATAACCTTTCATCTTGTCAAGAAAGGTAGGAATTTAGATATAGAAGTAAGTGCAGGAAATTAATAAATGATGAACCCACATGTCCATTTAATGTTTTTTCTGCACAATAATAAACACAAAAGAACTGATCTCTTGTGTCCTATTCAAAGCAAAGAAAAGAAGACAAAAGCAAAGTGAAACTGAAATTCACATCCTGAATTGTCTCCAACCCAGAAATGTTTCCACTTGCTAAAGCATAATTCATTGAGGCCTCAAAACAAAGTTCCAATTTTTAGACATAGACATGACTATTAAATCTATCTCCAAACACATCCCATCATTTTTAAGTCTTGGAAATACCAATTCCTACAATCTTTTGGCTCTTTCAATGTCCATCCATACCAAAAAAAACCTCCAAGGCAACCATCAAACTTGGCCACTTGTCCTAGAACAAACTGGTGGGTCCTGTCCTGTCCAGCCTTCTGCAACTTTCTAACCAGTGATATTTCAGACAACTAAGCCAATCCTTCATTTCTTGCCCTTAAAACTTGATACTATATACCTCCATTTGCTGCCTTTACAGCAAGCTTACAGATTCCTGGTTCTGGTTTCATGCACATTGTTCACAAAGGATTCTGAAACATGTTTTCTGACTATATGCATCTCCAACCCATTAAACTGAAACTGAATTCTGTTCATACCAAATTGATATATTTATCTTATCGAATTAAACTGAGATTGCTTTAGCAAGTATTCATGGAATTGCCTTTAAACTAAAAGATTAACTGGAATCTTAAAAAAAAAAAAGCATAATTAATTAGGTGAATGATGATTGAATGGCACGTGTTTACATGCTTAATTTTAAGTAATTGATTTAGCATCTATGAGTGTTATCTTTATCTATGAAAAGGGGAAGCTTGAAAAAGGGAAGAGAAAATTCACATGATGCGTGTCAGGCAATTGCAAGAAAGGTGGTGAAGGATATTAACAAAAAAAATTTTAAATTAAATTAATTTATTATTTAAAATATATATAATTTAAATTGAGAAAAGAGATTAAACAAATTGGATGGATTCATGCATTTTCATCTCACATCAACTTTCACTAGCAAAAGGGGAAAAAATAATATCTGTTTTGCTTTTGAATATGTATGTAATTTTATTTAGTGGCAAAAAAGAAAAGAGATACATCTCTCTCCTTCTGAACCATTAAAGTCTCATATTATATGAAAATTGTGGGCCAATAATAATTTGTTTTATTTAATTGTGTCATCATTTAAACTGCATTTCTTTTCTTTTTTGTCTAATAAAGCAATATTAAATTTTGCTTTATTAAATTTAGTAAAGACCCTTGTGATTAAGGAATTAGAGAAAAAAAAATAAAAAGCAAGTAGTAGCCCTTAAAATCACTATTTTTTTAAAAAATAATATTTAAAAGTGGTTAGTTAATTAAAGACATGAATTAATATATTATTTGTGGATATTAATAAAAAAAAAAAAAAGCAAGCAAATGATAAATGCCACTTGATGAGATTACGAAACAAGTGGACAAAACATGGATCCAACTAAGCATGTCTGTCAATTTCAATGAAATTGAACTCTTATAATCAATCTCTCTTATTGTAGTTCCTATCACTTTCTCTCTAGATTGAAGGAGATACCCACTAATTAATAGAAAAACTTTAACTTAATATCAAGATATTTATATATAAAATTTTATTTTTATATAATTTATTTTTTGTGGGAGTAAACTTCCTTGCATGTTGAGGTGTTGTTGGCCACTTCTTTTTTAGATTAAGAAATTGATTAAAATCTTTATGCTGAATCCAATTGGGATTTATTCCTTCTTCATCATGATCATGATCATCATCATGATCATGATCATCACTCAAAGAAAAAATCTGATATCACCTAACATAAAAATCCTAAAATGAGTGGTTACATGATGCTATTAAGGAAAGGAGTCAAGTAAAGACTCGATGACTATTATGATAATGCCATTTAAATAATTATTACATTCATTTGTCCATTCTTAAGAATCCCATTACCATGCATCTTAATTTCTTCATTAAACAATCTTCTTTATATTAAATTTCTTAAAACATTACTGTTTAAATCCTATTTAATAATATTAATTATTTTAGTAGCTCTTAAATATTTTAAATTTATATCAACTACATAAAATGTAACAGAAAAAGAAAAAAAAAAGAAAAAGTTGATAAAGTAAGCTCAACTGCTCATGTAGAAAAGTTAGCCATTGTCTTAATTTATGGCTATGAAAGTATGCCATTTGTACAAAAATCCTAAGGTTGCTAGACTTAAAATTTAATAATTTAATATTCATATTATAATTCCATCAAATTAACAATCTTTTTATTCAATTTTTTATTATGTAATATTTTTTAATCTTTAAATTATATTAAAATTAATATTTATATCTTTCTATTAGTTATATATTTTAATTACATCAAATTTTTATACTAATATTTTAATTTAATAAAATTAAAAGTCTTTTATAAAAATATATTTATTAATTTTAATATAATTTTAAAACGTAAATGTATAAAAGGGAGGATTTAGGTAAAGGTGAGTAAGTTGAGGGAAGATAAGGTAGTGAATACTGGAAAGTGTCCAATCATAACACATAGTCTCGTGAGTTTGCCACCCTATCCTTTTATCTTAATCAATCCTCTTCAGTGCGTTGCACATGTTCGCTTCTTTCGCTCAATAAAAACCCTTTTTTATTATTATTTTATTAAATTCATTTGAATTATCACAAACTTAAAACTTAATTTATAAATTACCCTTTTATCTCTGCTAAGGACGCTTAATAATTTTTCTGCTAAAATATTATGTATTTTTATTTAAATAAATATCAGACGGCCATTTAATTTTTTTTTACGTATATACAAAAACTACAAAATGACTGAATCTATTTATTATTTTTTCTCACATCACATCACCGAACTGGATTATTTATTATTCAACCTGAGCTCGCGATCGATCCGACTTGTTCTACATGGTTGGATCAAAACTTAAAATACCGAATTGATCAACAAAAAGAAATTTCATAAATTTTGAATCAACATTAATCTTTTTAGGTTCGGTGTCATTTAAGATAAATGAAGCTCACGATGATCAATATCAATCTTACTTTTTAATACATAAAAATTATGTATGGTTTGTGAACTCCATCCATGTTTTTATCGATTTTCGTACATAGAAATTAAATTTAATTCCTTCACTTTTGTTATGTATAAAAAATTATTCTATGGAATCACATATTGATTAATCATGAAAAGGAGTTTCATACTTAGTAGGATTAACTTAGTAAACTTTCATGCAAAATAAATGAGAAGCAAGACAGTTTAATTAATTAATTTATTTATTTTTATACAATTGAAACTTAAATTTCACAATTTTTTTAAAATAAACTTGTTTGATGTTGAAATTAATATGAATGCTTAGAATGTGATTATCCAAAAAATATATATTTAATTTAATCAAGTGGGGTAATTTAAAAAATAATAATAATAAGACAGTGTTTGACCCACAAAACGTGGCAGCTCACCTAAGCCAACTAGACAGCTGTGTTTTGCTGACAAACAGCCCTCTTCTCATATCCTTAACAGACTTTGGAATCCTCTCTTCAGATCCTTAAACCATGGCCAAATCTTTCTTATTTTATTTTCTCATTCGAATATGATAAAAAAAAATTAAATATTATGAATATAAATATTTTTAATTAAATAAAAAAAAAAGTTCGAACTCAAATTTCAAAGTAAAAAAAGCACCAATCAAAAGAGCATCAATTTTCATTTGATACATGGGTTGAGCCCTCACCAAATCTACCGTTGAGCTCACCCACATCACATTATTCCTTTTCTTCATTTAAAAAATATAATCATTGTATATTTAAATATTATTTTTCTCCATAGAGTTAATTAATTGTACTAGTTGTTTTTTTCCATAAAAATTATTGATATTAAAAATAGTAGTTTTTTTTTTAGTGTCAGTTTGAGTATTTAAATCTCGACAGTTTTTTATTTTATTTTGAATTATTAATTTATAACTAATATTTTAAAAGTTAAGATGAATTCTTGAAGAAATAGTGGTTTTCAAGATTCAACATATTGTTCAAAATGTTGAAATGGGACCTCTAATTAAATCAAACGTGCAACCAAACTACTTGAAAATGCAACTTACCTTTTTTCTTTGTTTATTTATTTTTATGAAAAAAGAAAAAAAAGAATATCAAGAAACAATGGTACTACAGGAAAATGCAGAAATTTGGAAGTCAAGTTTTTTTTTTTTTTTTTTCAGAAAAAAGAGGAGTCAACCAAGCCATTGCTCCCATTTGTCCATGTCTCTTATTGCCTACAAAAAATGGCTGCTGCAAGAAAGTTGCTTATTAGTTCCCACTTCTCCGTTTTCACACTTATCATATATACACCACACCTCAAACAAATCCATAAAAAAAATAATTTATAAAAATAAAAATAAAATTCTTGTTATATAGTCACATAATTTAAATATAGAATTTTGATGAACAAAATTTATTTATTTTTTGTTATTATAGTAACACAATTTAAATGTTGATAATATTATTCCCCTAAATTCAAACCTTTGAAAATTAAAGATAAACCCAAAACCAAAAGTTTCCCAAAAATGTTATAGTAAGGTTGTCACTTTCTCTGTGACCCAAAATTAAGGATCATAACTGGGTAATGAGCAGAGGTTGATGATATCTTACGTTATGTAAGAGAATTAATGACGAATTAAGTTTAGCAATTTCAATTCTTTACCAAAGTTGTTTATTATGGTTCACACTTAATTTATTTTTTATTTTTTAAAAAAATCATTAAAAAAGATTCATTCATAACCTACCACAAAAACCCATGAGATACTTTCCTCTTATTTAAAAAACAGATCCCATCCTTAGAATCTATATCCTCTTCTTCTTCTTCTCCTTCTCCTTCAACCCAAAATTTCTCTTTGTTTCTCTCTTATTTATAGATATACGAGTTTAGAGAAAGACACCCATTAACAAAAAGTTTCAGTTTTTCATGGTCATGGACATGGAGGCTGGATCTCCTTCACCCAACCAAAAGCCTTTAACCAGGCTAAACGCCTTCGTTGCCAACTCTCGACTTGGCAAGCGATTCAAACTCGCCGAGCGAAACTCCACCTTCACCACTGAGTTACGTGCTGGCACTGCTATTTTCCTTACCATGGCTTACATCCTCGCCGTCAACGCCTCCATCCTTACCGACAGTGGCGGCCCTTGCTCTGTTTCTGATTGTATTCCACTCTGTTCCGACCCAACCATCCCAGTCTCCAACTGTACTGGGTCATCCCTCCGAATCATCCAGCCTGACGATTCTTGCAAATTCGACCCGGTTAATCCAGGATACGCTGCTTGTTTAGATAAAATACGTAAAGACCTTATAGTAGCCACTGTAGTTTCTTCTCTTATTGGATGTGTGATAATGGGTGTCTTTGCTAATCTTCCTCTCGCGTTGGCTCCTGGTATGGGCACAAATGCTTATTTCGCTTATACAGTCGTCGGATTTCACGGGTCGGGTAATGTTTCATACGAGAGTGCATTAACTGCAGTTTTCATCGAAGGTTTGATCTTTTTAGCGATATCTGCCATTGGGTTACGGGCACAACTAGCGAAACTCGTTCCGAAGCCGGTGAGGATCAGCTCCTCAGCTGGTATCGGTCTTTTCCTCGCATTTATCGGTTTGCAAAACAACCAAGGACTCGGATTAGTTGGATACAGTCCGTCGACTCTGGTCACTCTCGGTGGCTGCCCGAGATCCTCACGTGCCTTGTTAGCTCCGGTTACGACGTTAGCTAACGGAACTATTGCTTTGATCCCGGGCGGCACCGTTTCGGGGGATATTCTCTGCCTCCGTGACAGAATGGAGAGTCCAACGTTGTGGCTTGGAATAGTTGGATTTTTTATTATTGCTTATTGCTTAGTGAAGAATATTAAAGGGGCAATTATTTATGGAATTGTTTTCGTGACGGCCGTTTCGTGGTTCCGAGACACAAGTGTAACGGCGTTTCCTAACACCGTTGCAGGGAATGCAGCTCATGAGTATTTTAAGAAGGTGGTGGATGTGCATGTAATAAAAAAGACAGCTGGGGCTTTAAGCTTTAAGAGTATAAGGAAAGGCTATTTTTGGGAGGCTTTGTTCACGTTCTTATATGTAGACATTTTGGACACAACTGGTACCTTATACTCAATGGCTCGATTTGCTGGATTTTTGGATCAAAATGGAAATTTTGAAGGTCAATACTTTGCTTTCATGTCGGATGCCACATCAATAGTAGTTGGATCATTGCTTGGAACATCTCCAGTTACGGTGTATATTGAATCATCAACGGGTATACGGGAAGGAGGACGTACAGGATTAACATCATTAACCGTAGCCGGATATTTTTTCTTGGCATTTTTTTTCACTCCATTATTAGCGTCTATACCTGCTTGGGCAGTAGGTCCGCCGTTAATTTTAGTGGGAGTATTAATGATGAGAGCAGTGGTAGATATTGAATGGAACGATATGAGGCAAGCTATACCAGCATTTATTACATTGATTTTAATGCCTTTGACTTATTCTATTGCTTATGGATTGATCGGTGGAATTGGGACATATATTGTTTTGCACTTAGGAGATTGGGGGGAGGAACTCCTGGTGAAGGTTGGTGTCTTGAATAGTAGAGGTGAGAAAGAAGAAGTTGATAGTGGTAGTGGGCCTAGTGGCAGCAATCGTAGTAATGGTAACCACAGTAACAACGGCAACGGCAACGATTTTAGTGATGCAAATGAACAAAACAGACAAGATAGAAGAATGAAAACAATTGAAACGGAAGTTTAGGGACTTGGGATAGTACATAGTATAATTTTGCAAATTGTCTTTTGTCCTTAATTTTAGAATTTCAATATAATATATATATAATTATTCTCATTTTTTGAATTTTTCTTAAGAAATAGTAGGGGGAATTAGAGGTTTGATTCATAAAAGAGGTTGATGTAAATAAATACTATTCATCTTATGGTTGATCAGATTTTTGTTTTACTTATAATTAATTAATTGATTCTAATTATCCATGTTTTATTAATTTTCATTTTGAGAAGAGAAAGCATGTGACATGTGTAGAGATGCTCAAAACTGTAATTTGACTATTATGAATTGGATCCAATAGATTTCACAGAAATTCTTTATTCCAAAATAACTTTTTTTTATATATATATATTAATGTGGGCTAATGAATTAATAATAATTAGTAGACTATATTCCCTTTCTCACCACAAAAGGGATTAATTTCAAAGTAAATAAATAAATAAATTTAATTTAAAATCTCACAACTTCTTTTTTTTTAATGAAAAATTAAACATCAATAAAATCTGAAATCTCTTAAATCTATTCGAATACAATTATTATCGAATTTCTTTTTGTTTTAATGGAAAATTAAATATCTGTAGAATCTGAAATCTCTTAAATCTATTCAAATACAATTATTATCGAACTAAATTTGTGAATGCAATTTTTCAATTTTTTATATATTTAAAATAAAAAATAACATAAAATAAAATAATTTAATTATTATCTTATTCCAAACTTTTAGATATTACTCCCTCTCTCTCTACATAAATAAATCAATCTTTTGCCTTTCACTTTGGTACTTTATGGTTAATCATTAACACTTTTTCTAATGGTGAATATGAAAAGTCTTCTTTTTAGTGTTTATAGGCCTACCCAAGGATTTCTTTCCCCTTAAAGTGTATAGGTTCTACTAATGCATCCAATTGTATTAAAAAAAAGAATAATATAATTGAAAAAGCTAAATTTTATGTGATCCAATAAAAATTAAAATTACATAATTTGGAATCAGACCAAAATCGATACATTTAAATTTAAAATTAACTTAATCAACTGGTTTTAATTCTTAAATCGGATAAAATTATTTATTAGAGACCGTTTTGATTTCTCCTTTTTTAAATCAAAATATAACTCAGTTTGAAATCAGTTGATTTAAATTAAAATCAATTGATTCAAACCATAACTTATCTGATTTAAAATTTTATTTTTGTTTTTTTCATTTAATTTATATGGGTTAATTTGGTTTCCTCTAATTTTTATACTATATATAAATAAATAATGCATTATAAATTTAAGTTGTATAAATTTTTGTATTTTAATGTGTAAAATATTAATATGTAGTAGTTTTTGAAAAAGATTGAAATGGAATAACTAAAATCAATTTGAATCGTAATTATTTAAAATAAAAATTGATTCGTATTACAATCATTTCAAATTTAAAGTATATATAAACTTTTTGAATCATAATTATTTAAAATCGAAACTGATTCGTATTACAACTATTTCAAATTTAAAGTACATATAAACTAATAATTATGTTTAAAATCGGATTGAAAACTAATTTAAAATATGAAATTAAACGTAAATGATAAGAGGGTAAGAGAAAAAATATTGCTACATAATTAGCCATTTATACATTTACAGGGCTAATTTGGTGATAAGTGTATCTGACTAAATCTGAGATATTTTATATTCTACTCTCCTGATTTTTATTTAAAAAAAAAAAAAACTATTTATATATGGAATCATTATATTAATATTAAAAAAGATATAATCAAAGAGTATTATTTTTTTTGTCAAACAATGAAATGTAGAATGCATACTCTTCTCAATTGAATATGTTACATATCAATTTTATATTGCACATTGCAAAAAACTAGAGATTTTTTTAAAAATTCAAGAAATTTATATTTAAAATAAACTTATTATATAAATAGTAAAGTGTTCAATTTTAGCAAGAAAAACGAATGAAACGATGAAGTAGGCACAGAAACAGAAATTTTGTCTGTTTTTGTTTGTTCACAGGCAAATGGGGAGTTTTGGAAAATCCAATTTCAGTCAAAATGGGATGGTGACTTTGATTGATTTTCGACTTCCCATCACAATATTTGTTCGTTCGGTAACATCGTTTAATTTTTTTATTTTGATGGGACCCATTGGTTTAATTAATTTATTTGTGTTTTTAGCCTAATTTGTGTTGAAAAATACATACTAATTTATTGACTTCTCTTGTTTTAATAATAAAAAAAATTATATATTTAACAATAAAAATAGTTATCTAACTGCCACATGAAAATAGTGAATATAAATCATTTATTTAATTCTGATTAAAAAATTAAATTTAATGATTTAATTATTCTTAATCTAATAATTGATAATTAGAGGTTAAGTTATGTAAAAGAAAAGAGATGGAAGGGAAAATGGGGCATTGGGCAATAATGTTAGAACTGTCTTAATCACTGCCCATTCCTTTTTCTGTCACTAAATAAATATTAGTAATTAAGTAGGGCACCCACCCCTATTGAAAGTTGCTTCCACCTTCTCATGGAAATTATTCTCTGCACACGTTTTCATTTTTACACAACTTTCTGTGTTCGTATTTTATCCCAATTAGATCATCCGCCCATCGATTTGAATTAGTTTAATATCATTAAAAAAACATTTAAATATATTTAATTATTTTAATTTCTTTGTAAATTAATTTTTAATATTCTATGTATTATTTAATATATAACAAACTCAACAACACTGCTAAATATATCAGAAATATAAGAAAAATCTAATTTCACTTTCTATTTTTTTAGAGATAGGGGAAATCTTAAGATATGCACAATCGAATTAAAAAAAAAAAAAAAACAATAAGTTTAAGGCAAATAGATAAGATTCAAAATGAGAAAAATATAAAGAAAGTTAAAATAAGCTTTAATTGGGGTGATTAGGCTATCCATAATAATAAAAATATTAGAGAGAAATAATCTAATTAAAAGTTGATTTAGTAAGTAATTAATTAAATTAGTTGGAATGCATCATCATCTAATTAATTAATTAATTTTTGTTCCTTTTAATTATTATAATCTTGCTTTTTTTTTTCTCAATCAAATCCTCACGTCCCAATACACTTCTCTAATCCCTCTTTACTTTATTCAATTTTTTTTTGTAGATTTGTGTGTTATTTTATGTTAAAAATAGTAATTTTTTAAGAAAAATGTAGATTTAATTTTTAGGTTAAAATTTATTTGGTAGCTTTTGATTGGGTCAGGAATTGATTCTAATTTTACTGATTGGTGTAGTTTAAATTATTTTAGATATTTATGTGAGATAAGGTAAATTATTATGAGTCACTTTAAAAATGACAGGTACTTTGAATTATTCTAAATTATGAGTTAATTCGAAATTCATTGAGCATTATAATAAAAAAATATGGATAATATTTAACTGAATTTGTAAATGATATATTATTTTATGTTAAAATATTAAATTTTAAGGAAAATATAGATTTAATTTTCAATTTAACTAATGGTTTTAATTCATTAATGTTAAATTTATTTTTAAAAACTGAAATATTTTGAATTTGAAATCTAATCAAATTTAAATAT